>NC_067398.1:101268053-101868053 GCF_016432865.1 Antechinus flavipes | reverse complement strand
CTTATAAAAAGTGCTTGCTATTTAGACAGACACTCCTTGATCCTTATGTTCTCTAGTGTTTTTGATAGGAATGAATGCTGTATTTTGTCAAAAGCTTTTTCTGCTTATATTGAAATTATCATGATTTCTCTTGGTTTTGAAATTTATATGGTTGATTATGGTAATAGTTATCCTTTTATTAAACCAGCCCTGCATTTCTGATATAAAAGTCATTTGGTCATAATGTATTATTCTGCTGGCTGTAATCTCTTTCCTAATGTCTTATTTAAATTTTTTTGTATCAATATTCATTAGAATGATTGATCTGTTGTTTTCTTTCTCTCTTTTAGTTTAGATATCAGTAACATATTTGTGTCATAGAAGGAATTCGGCTGTACTTCCTCTTTACTTATTTTTTCAAATAGTCTATATGGTATTGTAATTAATTGTTTTTTAGATGTTTGGTAGAATTCACTTGTGAATACATCTGGCCCTGTAGAATTTTTCTTAGGGAGTTTCTTAAGGGCTTGTTCAATTTTTTTTTCTAAAATAGGATTATTTAAGTAATTTATTTTCTCTTCTGTTAA
Organism: Antechinus flavipes; assembly: GCF_016432865.1. Classification (NCBI taxonomy): domain Eukaryota; kingdom Metazoa; phylum Chordata; class Mammalia; order Dasyuromorphia; family Dasyuridae; genus Antechinus; species Antechinus flavipes. The sequence continues at coordinate 101,867,487 of NC_067398.1, read as the reverse complement.
TCTAGGCAATTTATATTTTTGAAAGTGTGCATCCATTTTCTGTTAGAGTGTTGGATTTGCTGCCATACAGTTGGGCAAAATAGCACCTACTTATTGCTTTATTTATTTATTTTTTTATTGGTCATCAATTCACTCTTCATTTTTGATGCTGGTGATGTGTTTTTTTTTTTTCTTTCTTTCCTTTTTCTAATCAGATTAACAAAATGTTTATTTATTTTGTTTTTTTTCCTTCATAAAATCAACTCAATTTTATTAATAAATCATCAAATAATTAAATCAATCACCAATTTTTTAAAAAAGCAATAGTTTTCTTACTTTCGATTTTATTAATCTCTCCTTCAAATTTCAGAATTTGCAATTTGGTATTTACTTGGGAGTTTTTTAATTTGTTCTTTTTCTAGCTTTTTTAGTTGTATTCCTTATTCTTTGATCTCCTTTTTATTTAATTCATGTAGTATTTAGAGATGTAAAATTTCTCCTAAGAACTGTTTTGGCTATATCCCATTTGTTTTGGTATGTTGTCTCATTATTGTCATTCTCTTAGATGAAGTTATAGATTGTTTCTGTGATGTGTTGCTTAACTCACTCATTCTTTAGGATAAGATTATTTAATTTCTAATTGGTTTTTAGTCTATCTTTCTCTGGCCCTTTATTGAATATATTCTTATTGCATTGTGGTCTAAAAATAAAGTATTATTTCTGCCTTTTTTTCATTTGATTGTGAGGCTTTCATGCCCTAATACATCATCAACTTTTATATAGGTTCCATATACTCCCAAGGGAAAAAAAAAAGTATATTCCTTTCTCTTCCTATTCAACTTTCTCCAGTGTTCTCACATATCTATGTTTTTTAGGATTCTATTCACCTCCCGAGTTTTTCTTGTTGATTTTGGAGTTAGATTTGTCTGATTCTAAGAGGGGAAGGTTGAGGTCCCCCATTAATAGTTTTTGCTCTCTATTTCTTCCTGTAACTGGCTTAAAATCATTCTCTAAGAATCTGGCTAGTCTACCACTTGGAGCATACACACTTAGCATCATTACTACTTCTTTGTTCATTGTATCCTTTATCACAGTGTGCTTTCTTTCCTTATTTCTTTAATTATATCTATTTTTAGTTTTGCTTTATCTTAGATTAGAATTGCTATTGCTGCTTTTTTGTTGTTGTTTCAGCTGAACTATAATAAATTCTGTTCCAGCCTTTTGCCTTTGCTTTGTATGCGTCTCTCTGTGTCAAATGTGTTTCTAATAAACAACATATTTTAGGATACACTCTGCTGCTATTCACTCTGTTTTATGGGAGAGTTCATCTCATTCACATTCACAGTTAGGATTATCAGCTCTGTATTTTCCTGCATCATATTTTCTCCCATGTATATACTTTTGTTCTCTCTTTCTACCCTATTAGTTTTATTTTTTTTACTCAACTCATCCACTACCTTATCTCCTATCATCTCTCCCCTCTTTTCTTTCAGTGTTTTTCTTAACCCATCCCACTCTCTACCTTCCTTTCTATCATCCCTTCCTTCCTTCTCTTACCTTTTTCCCTAGAGTTTCTTCCCTTCATTCTATTCTGCCCCTCCCTTTTCTTTCCTCTTTCTCTTCCTACTTCTTTATAGAGTTAGATAAATGTCTAAACCCAACTGAATAATTGTTATTCCCTTTTAGAACCAAAATTGATTGGTTCACAATGCCCATCACCCTCCCTTTTTCTACTCGAATGTAATAGTCCTTTTGTGGCTCTTCATGTGATCTAATTTGTCTCATTATACCTCTTGTATACCTCCATTATACCTCTATTATGCCTGGAATATGGACCTTTTCCCACTTAATTTCTTTTTTATATCATCACATCAGAGTTCATTCATAACCTATATCCTCCATCCATGTGATAATCCCTCTCTCTGCTCCAGTGACAGATACATTTTGCAAGAGTTACAGATATTATTTTCTGATTTAGGGAAGTAAACAATTTAACTTCTAAATAATTATATATATGCTGACCACGTATTTAAAATCTGCCAGAATCAGGAATTGAGGTTAAGGGAAAAATCTTCAATCTTTATTGAAGTGAAGACGTGAAGAAGGATTGCAATAGCAATATGGGCAGCTGCATTAGGAAGCCAGCTAGCAGAGGGGGATTGGAGGTGAAGGACGGTCGCGATAGCAATGGGAACAGCTGTGTCAAGATGCCAGCCAGCAGTCTCTCCTTCGGCTTCCCTTTCCACTCCCCTGCCTCCACCCACCAAAATCGTCATTTCCTATAGAACACATCAGGACTTGCACAAAGAGTGGGCAGGGGCCATTCTTTCTCCAAGCATTAATAGAGTATGGTCCAATTACTATTTAGCCTCATGTGCTTGGGACCTCAGTGCATCAACTCAAGCCTCAACCCATTACATACATACATATATGTATATTCCCCCTATATACCTTTCTAGGTAAGCAATAATTTTTAACATGCAATTCTCAATCATGATTGCCTCCAAAATCCTATATTATAACTCTCAAGCATAAGGTATTCTCCTGAGAAAATTGAATCAAAGTGTTTAGTGACCTATTTTTACCTCCCTCCATTAACAGTAAACAATCTTTTGATTTCAAGCATTGTTCTGTAAACCAGTGTAGACCATTTAACTTGTCTCAGACTGCATTTCCTTGTTTTTAAAATTAAGAATTTAGACTATATGGCCTTCAGATTTGCAAATTTGTACCCAGATTTAGCTGCTTGACTCCAGGATTAGTACAATCTCCCCAGAGTCATCAATCTGATTTTCCCAATGCTTCACATGATGCTTTGGAAAAAAAATACACACACACACACACACACACACACACACACACACACACACACACACAGAGAGACATCTAAAGCATGTTCCCTTAGTTAATTCAAAGAAAAACATTGAATTTTTGATTGTTATAACAATATATTGAATTGACATCATATTCAATTTAGTCAAACAATTCTCAATTGTCAACCTAAATCTACTCTTCAAAAATAGGTCTGATATGTAGCAAATTTGGTGTTTTCTCTTAGGAATAACTCCAGGGAATATAACTAGTTTCAAAATTAACCTATGGTTCCATAGAATGACGAATACTGAGACACCCCTATCCAACACATCCCTTGCTCACAAGTTCTGCCAGAATCTTATGCCCTAGTCCAGTCTTACATTTACCTGCCTGTGCATATTGGTGCACAAAATCTGCAATACTTACAACATATAACAATAATGATAGCTAAATTTTATACAGCTCTTACACTGAGTTGTCACTGTGCTAAGTGTTTTACAATTATAATCTCACTTGTAGCTCACAATTACTCTGTAAGGTGGAAGCTATTATAATCCCCATTTTATTGATGAGGAAACTGAGGCAATTACTTTCTCAGTGTCACACTAGTGACTAAGTATCTAAGTATCTAAGGCAAAATTTGAATTCAGGTCTTTTGAATTAAAGCCCCACACTCTTCACTAAATACCCTAGTTGACCAACTTCCTCTTTTTCATTTGTTTGAATGACTTCAAGGGTAGCTTAGGTGATTCCTGTCTATGAAATCTTGACTTAAGTATTAAGTTGAAAGTGTTTTCTTGATCCTAAAGTTTCCTTAAGCATAAGACCTTTGTTGATGTTGTCCTTTTTTCCTAATAAAATTTATTATATATACATTATGTAATATTTTTCCTGGTCAAGGGACAAAGTTTATTGGAATTGTAACTCCAATTGTAGTGGGCTAAATTGCATAAGAGATTAGCAAAGTGCTAAGAAAGAGGATACCTTTAAACTGTTGATACCATAAAATATTTGGGAATCTATCTACCAAAGGAAAGTCAGGAATTATATGAGCAAAATTATAAAAAAGTCTCCACACAAATAAAGTCAGACTTAAATAATTGGAAAAATATTAAGTGCTCTTGGATCGGCCGAGCGAACATAATAAAGATGACAATACTCCCTAAACTAATCTATTTATTTAGTGCTATACCAATCAGACTTCCAAGAAAATATTTTATTGATCTAGAAAAAATAACAACAAAATTCATATGGAACAATAAAAAGTCGAGAATCTCAAGGGAATTAATGAAAAAAAAATCAAATGAAGGTGGCCTAGCTGTACCTGATCTAAAATTATATTATAAAGCAGCAGTCACCAAAACCATTTGGTATTGGCTAAGAAATAGATTAGTGGATCAGTGGAAAAGGCTAGGCTCACAAGACAGAATAGTCAACTATAGCAATCTAGTGTTTGACAAACCCAAAGCCCCTAACTTCTGGGAAAAGAATTCAATATTTGATAAAAACTGCTGGGATAATTGGAAATTAGTATGGCAGAAATTAGGCATGGACCCACACTTAACACCATATACCAAGATAAGATCAAAATGGGTCTATGACCTAGGCATAAAGAACGAGACTATAAATAAATTAGAGGAACATAGAATAGTTTATCTCTCAGACTTGTGGAGGAGAAAGAAATTTGTGACCAAAGATGAACTAGAGACCATTACTGACCACAGAATAGAAAATTTCGATTACATCAAATTAAAAAGCCTTTGTACAAATAAAACTAATGCAAACAAGATTAGAAGGGAAGCAACAAACTGGGAAAACATTTTCACAGTTAAAGGTTCTGATAAAGGCCTCATTTCCAAAATATATAGAGAACTGACTCAAATTTATAAGAAATCAAGCCATTCTCCAATTGATAAATGGTCAAAGGATATGAACAGACAATTTTCAGAGGATGAGATTGAAACTATTACCACTCATATGAAAGAGTGTTCCAAATCATTATTGATCAGAGAAATGCAAATTAAGACAACTCTGAGATACCACTACACACCTGTCAGATTGGCTAAGATGACAGGAAAAAATAATGATGAATGTTGGAGGGGATGCGGGAAAACTGGGACACTAATGCATTGTTGGTGGAGTTGTGAACGAATCCAACCATTCTGGAGAGCAATCTGGAATTATGCCCAAAAAATTATCAAAATGTGCATATCCTTTGATCCAGCAGTGTTTCTATTGGGCTTATATCCCAAAGAAATACTAAAGAAGGGAAAGGGACCTGTATGTGCCAAAATGTTTGTAGCAGCCCTGTTTGTAGTGGCTAGAAACTGGAAAATGAATGGATGCCCATCAATTGGAGAATGGCTGGGTAAATTGTGGTATATGAATGTTATGGAATATTATTGTTCTGTAAGAAATGACCAGCAGGATGAATACAGAGAGGCTTGGAGAGACCTACATGAACTGATGCTAAGTGAAATGAGCAGAACCAGGAGATCATTATACACTTCGACAACGATATTGTATGAGGACATATTTTGATGGAAGTGGATTTCTTTGACAAAGAGACCTGAGTTTCAATTGATAAATGACGGACAAAAGCAGCTACACCCAAAGAAAGAACACTGGGAAACGAATGTGAACTATCTGCATTTTTGTTTCTCTTCCCGGATTATTTATACCTTCTGAATCCAATTCTCCCTACGCAACAAGAGAACTGTTCGGTTCTGCAAACATATATTGTATCTAGGATATACTGCAACATATCCAACATATAAAGGACTGCTTGCCATCTAGGGGAGGGGGTGGAGGGAGGGAGGGGAAAAAAAAAATCGGAACAGAAATGAGTGTAAATATAATGTAATTATTAAATAAAAAAATTAAAAAAAAAAAAAAAAAAAAAAAAAAAAAAAAAAAACCTAAAAAAAAAAAAAAAAAAAAAAAAAAAAAAAAAAGAGGATACCTTTATCCAGCTTTCTATCATTGACATGCTAATTCTATTGTCCAGTGGTCGGACCAAGGCCACGGAATGGTGTCCAGAATTTGGTTCTCATTGACCAATATTATCAATATTGTCTCAGGAGTTTGTTCCATGGAACAATCCTGAGGTTTGAAGCTATTTGACAGTCAACAATGAATTAAGGAGTGGTCTATTCAGAATGACACAGGCTGCTGCTCTTAGATTGGGTGTGTGGGAAGTCCTCGAGGAAGACTCCAAAGCTAGAAGATTTAGGATTACTGACTTATTGTTAGAACAGAAGCCATCCCCCCCAAAAAATCAGGGGACCTCAAAATCATTGCTATCTCCCCTAGAAGCTATATTACATAATTTTCCCCTCTCAAGCAGTTGTATCCCAAATTCATTTGAAAAAAAGGGACAGAGAGTTCATCTTCTGGACCTACTTCATGCTGATAAAGGAGTCCAGACTAGGGAGGGAGGCAAGCAACTTGAAGACAGTAGCAGCAACATTCAGAGGGATATTGGGTGTAAGAATCAGTTAGCAATGGTATTCAAGGTGAACAAATAGCAAGCTTGGATCCTGGAGGAAAGAAATCTCACAAATAGGTTAAAAATAAGGAACCAAATATGATGAAGAAAAGAATAATTAAAAGCGGAGTTATTTTAGGAGTCAGTAGGGACAATATCCAGAAATCCAAACCAGAGGAAGGCTGGCTGGTAGAGAGGAGGGTAATATGAATACCTGTCATCCAAAGTGTTTTTCCTAGGATAAATACCAAAGTATGCCCCCCCAAAAAACAAAACAAAACATACTTTTGTCTCCTTGAAGGGGTGGGGTAAATATCTGAAGCAGTGATATTATACACAATGAAAGGAGCACTCAGATGACCTAGGGTATAGGCAGCATAATGTTTAAAAGATATTAGAAAGAATTACAGGTTGAGGGGGGCGGAGCCAAGATGGCGGAGCAGGCACACATGACTCTCTAAGCTCCTCTCATTACCCTCATAACCAACTATTTAATTCAGCCTCAAAAATAACTCTTCACTGCTTAAATTCATGAAGATAAGAAGCACTACAACTTCGCAGCCAATTTGGAAGCTCGCCAGGAAAGGTTTGACCTGAGGGGCCAGGAACAGACTAACACAGGCAGCGAGAGGCTAGCATCCTGAGCAGACCAGGGGCGGGGGTGATCTCTGTGGCTAAAGAAGTTATAGGGACCACTCTGCTATAGGCTAACTGCTCTGATTTGATTACAAAGCAGTAAACTGGCAGAGAAATTAAAGCCTAAAACAGAGGGTCCTCTAAAAAATGCCAGAACCAAACGAGATCTGGCTGTAACCCTTCAAACCCGGAAGTGACTCAGGCAGACTTTACCTCAGCCCTGTGGCCACATCCGGCAGTTCGAGGCTTTTGCAGGGGCAGTTACTAATCAGCACGACAGTGGGGCACAGCCTGGGCAGCCTCAAATCGGCAGTGTGGGGGGCTCAGCCTAGGGCAATAGAACCTCCCCACCTGACTGCGCTTCCTGGACATTTCCAGTCCCTGCAAATCCATTCACTGCTCAGCTGCTAATACCCATAGCCCCAGGGCAGGGTTTGGCTTGGGGTAGTGAAACTCTCACTGCTAAGTGTCTAGCCCCAGGGCAGTGGTTATCTCACACAGCCTGGGTTCTTTGAAGGGTACTTTCCCAGCCTGGCCCTGCAGGCCTGAGTTACTCCCAGGTGGGGAACTCTTTCCCAGAGCACTCCAGTACCTCGCTGCTTTTTGTAGCCCTTCCACAGGACAGCTACCCCATCCATATACCTTTCATTGCTCTGCAGAGGAAGCTAGTAACCTCCTGGCTCTGAAGGCAGACCTTACAGGCTTTAACAAAATGAGTAAAGAAATCAAAAGAACGATTGATAGTTTCTACACAGAAAGAGAACAGCTTTTCAACCCTGAAGAGACTAATAGCAGACAGTCTCCAGATGATTGTTGGTCTCCAATACAAAAGGCTCTCCTAGAAGAGACTATTAAAAACCTTAAAAGAGAGCTAGAAGAGAAATGGGGAAAGGCACATAACTCACTAAAAGAAAAATTTGATAAAGTAGAAAAAGAAAACAACTTCCTGAAATGTGAATTGGAAAAGGTGAAAAAGAGAGTTTGCGAATTGGAAAAAGAAAATGACTCACTAAAAAAAAAAAAAAAAAAAAAAAAATTAGTGAAATGGAAAAAAATTCCATAGAGCAAAACAACTCAATTGGACATATACAAAAAGAAGTAAAAAAAGCTAATGAAGAAAATAATTCACTAAAAATTAGAACTGAACAAATAGAAATGACTGATTCATTGAGACATCAAGAATCAGTCAAGCAAAACCAAAAAAATGAAAGATTGGAAAAAAATGTCAAATATTTACTTGGAAAAACAACAGAACTGGAAAATAGATCTAGGAGAGATAACCTGAGGATCATTGGACTACCAGAAAATTATGATGAAAAAAAAGAGCCTAGATACTATTTTACAGGAAATCATCAAAGAGAACTGCCCAGAAGTAATAGAACTGGAAGGCAAAATAGGCGTTGAAAGAATTCATCGAACACCTTCTGGAAAAGACACTAAAATAAAGACTCCAAGGAATATTGTGGCCAACCTTCAGAATTTCCAGACTAAAGAAAAAATTTTACAAGCAGCCAGGAAAAAACAGTTCAAATACGGAGATGCAACAATAAGGGTCACGCAAGATCTGGCTGCCTCAACATTAAAGGATCGAAGGGCCTGGAATCCGATATTCCGAAAGGCAAAAGAAATTGGAATGCAGCCAAGAATAAACTATCCAGCTAAGCTGAGTATTTTTTTCCATGGAAGAAGATGGACATTTAATGAAATAGAGGAATTCCATCTGTTTCTAAGGAAAAAATAAGACTTAAACAAAAAATTTGATCTTCAACAACAGGAATTAAGAGAAATAGAAAAAGGTAAAAGGAACTCGAGAACTGTATTTCTGTTGTGAATATACATAAAAACCATATGTATAATTTGATTTTATTGATATAACATAAAAAATGGAAGTAGAAATGGAAAGGGGATAGCGTCAGAAAAAGGGAAGAAGGGAGATAAAAAGAGGGAAACTACATGCGACAATGAGGCAAAGGAAACCTATCATATATGAGGGAACTTAGAGAGGGGGAGGAACATTGTGTGAATCCTACTCTCATCAGAGTTGGCTCAAAGAGGAAACAATTGACATATTTGTTTTACACAGATTCTTCTCTCACTTCATTAAAAAGTGGGAGAGGAAAAGGGAGAAGGAAAAAGAGTAATAAGGGAAGAGTACAAGAAAGGGGAAGGGATTCAAAGGGAGGAGGGAGGGATACTTTAGAGGGAGAGCTGCATGACGTTAGTGGGACCAATAGGGAAGAAGGGAAGGAGGGCAAGAAAAAGAAAAGTATAATCTGGGGATATTAGGATGGCAGAAAATGCAGAATTGGTTATTTTAACCGCAAATGTGAATGAGATGAACTCTCCCATAAAGAGGAGGCAGATAGCAGACTGGATCAAAAGTCAGAACCCTACAATCTATTGTTTACAGGAAACACATTTAAAATAGGGAGATACATACAGACTAAAGGTAAAAGGCTGGAGCAGAATCTATTATGCTTCAGGTAAAGTCAAAAAAGCAGGGGTAGCCAACCTTATCTCAGATCAAGCAAAAGCAAAGATTGATCTAATTAAAAGAGATAAGGAAGGAAACTATATCTTGCTTAAGGGTACTATAGACAATGAAGCAATATCAGTATTAAACATATATGCACCAAGTGGTATAGCATCTAACTTCCTTAAAGAGAAGCTAAGAGAGTTGCGAGAAGAAATAGACAGCAAAACTATAATAGTGGGAGATCTCAATCTTGCACTCTCAGATTTAGATAAATCAAATCACAAAACAAATAAGAAAGAAATTAAAGAGATAAATAGAATATTAGAAAAATTAGGTATGATAGATCTCTGGAGAAAACTGAATGGTGACAGAAAGGAGTATACTTTCTTCTCAGCTGTTCATGGAACCTACACAAAAATTGACCATATATTAGGACATAAAGACCTCAAAATTAAATGCAGGAAGGCAGAAATAGTAAATGCTTTCTTTTCAGACCACAATGCAATAAAAACTACATTCAACAAAAAGTTAGGTGTAAATAGACCAAAAAGTAATTGGAAACTAAATAATCTCATCTTAAAGAATGATTGGGTGAAACAGCAAATTATAGACACAATTAATAATTTCACTCAAGATAATGACAACAATGAGACATCATATCAAAATTTATGGGATGCAGCCAAAGCAGTAATAAGGGAAAATTTTATATCCTTAGAAGCTTACTTGAATAAAATAGAAAAAAAGAAGAGCAATGAATTGGGCCTGCAACTTAAAAAGCTAGAAAAAGACCAAATTAAACCTCCTCCCCCACAATCAAATACTAAACTTGAAATTCTAAAATTAAAAGGAGAAATTAATAATATAGAAAGAAAAAAAAAAACTATTGAACTAATAAATAAAACTAAGAGTTGGTTTTATGAAAAAACCAATAAAATTGATAAACCTTTGGTAAATCTGATTAGAAAAAGGAGAGAGGGAAATCAAATTGGCAGTCTTAAAAATGAAAAAGGAGAACTTACCACTGATGAAGAGGAAATTAAAGAAATAATAAGGGGTTACTTTGCCCAACTTTATGCCAATAAATTTGATAACCTAAGCGAAATGGATGACTACCTCCAAAAATATAGGCTTCCCAGATTATCAGAGGAGGAAGTAAATTGCGTAAATAGTCCCATTTCAGAAAAAGAAATAGAACAAGCTATTAACCAACTCCCTAAAAAAAAATCCCCGGGAACAGATGGATTTACATGTGAATTCTACCAAACATTCAAAGAACAATTAGCCCCAATGCTTTATAAACTATTTGAAAAAATAGGGAATGAAGGAGTCCTACCAAGCTCCTTTTATGACACAGACATGGTACTGATACCTAAACCAGGTAGGTTGAAAACAGAGAAAGAAAATTATAGACCAATCTCTCTAATGAATATTGATGCTAAAATCTTAAATAAGATATTAGCAAAAAGACTACAGAAAATCATCCCCAGGATAATACATCATGATCAAGTAGGATTTATACCAGGAATGCAGGGCTGGTTCAATATTAGGAAAACTATCAATATAATTGGCCATATTAATAATCAAATTAACAAAAAACCTATGATCATCTGTTGGAATCCTTACTAACTGCTAAGTAATTAGAGTTGATCTAATCTTACAAGAAGATGTTTTGGGCAGAACCTGAAACAAGGTACTAAGTAGAACTACCCATAATCCCTCTCTCTGGAAGGAGCATAAATAGGCCAATGGGCCAGTCGGAGAGTTCTTTAGAGGAAGACGCTACAAGTCGAGATTTCATTGGAATGACATGAAGACTGGAGCTGGCTGGAGGCTGAAGAAAGCAGAGGCAGAGGCTGAAGGACCAGACCTTTGGATTTAAAGACATTTGGAGAGAGCTCTTGGAACCAAGCAGAGAGATAGGCCTCTAAGCTAACCGAGCTATATTGGAAATAATAAAAGATCTGAACTTTTATCACCTGGCTGTTTTGAGAAGAAAAAGTTCACAACATTTGAACTCTAGCATTTGGCGTCCTGAACTTTTACAAACTGTTTTAAAACAAAAGAAAGGGGGAGATGTTGGAATCCTTACTAACTGCTAAGTAATTAGAGTTGATCTAATCTTACAAGAAGTTGTTTTGGCCAGAACCTGAAACAAGGTACTAAGTAGAACTAATCAAGACAAGGCTTGTGTTCCCACCTTTACTCAAAGTCCACACCTTAAAGCTCTTTGGGCCAGAGAGCACTATGGGAGAAAACCCATAATCCCATTCTCTCAGAAGGTTCACATATAAGGCGAGACAGCCATTCCAGAATACATTTTTTTCCTCTTGGCTGGCTGATCGCGCTAGACTCGAGAGAAACGACTCTGCTGCAGAGAACACTTTTGGGATTTCAGTGGAGCTACGCCAGAAGCCCTCTCTCCGCGGCAAGTTGGTGCTGGGCTCCCCAGAAGGAGATAAGAGAGATCTTCCATCTCTGTTGGAGGCATTATACATAATTTACATGAGCACATAGCAATATAACACAGGCTAGTAGTAATGTAACAAATAACAAGAATCAATCTGAAAATTTACACATGTCCATAAGTCCTAGAAACAGTCCAATAGGATTCCATTGTCCATTAGTTCATGTGCCAGGAATCTAATAATTCTTATGAGCACAATCTGCAACAGAACCACCCGATATTTATCACCTGGCTGTTTTGAGAAGAAAAAGTTCACAACATTTGAACTCTAGCATTTGGCGTCAGACTCTTGGAAGAAATTTCTGTAGACTCATCAGATGCAGCTAATTTACTATCTATTATGTAATTAGAATAACATGAGGTAGATTTCACAAGATCTTCCTCAGCCTTGGATCCTTGGAAAATTGAATCTCTTTCATTCTGTGATTCTTCAACACCAACTTTCCTTAAAGAAAATGTATAAGCTGTATCCCCAAGTCTAATCAATTCACCAGTGGACTCTGATCCATCTACTTCCCAAAATGGAACAAAAAACTCAGAAGATTGGGAAGACCTTCCAAATGATGTCATGGCCTGTGCTGGTTTGGTCTCTCCAATTTTTTCTTCCAATTCTCTTGAAAATATACCTTGAATTGATTCTTTAGCTACTCGGTCAGTTTCAACTTTTTCCTGAGAGGATGCCTCACTAATTTGAGTAAAGGTGGGAACACAAGCCTTGTCTTGATTAGTTCTACTTAGTACCTTGTTTCAGGTTCTGGCCAAAACAACTTCTTGTAAGATTAGATCAACTCTAATTACTTAGCAGTTAGTAAGGATTCCAACAATCATCTCAATAGATGCAGAAAAAGCATTTGATAAAATCCAACATCCATTCCTATTAAAAACTCTTGAGAGTATAGGAATAAATGGACTTTTCCTTAAAATAATCAGTAGCATCTATTTAAAACCAGCAGTAAGCATTATATGTAACAGGGACAAACTGCAACCATTCCCAATAAGATCAGGAGTAAAACAAGTTTGCCCACTATCACCGTTACTATTTAATATTGTATTAGAAATGCTAGCTTTGGCAATAAGAGTAGAGAAAGAGATTAAAGGAATAAGAATAGGCAATGAAGAAACCAAATTATCACTCTTTGCTGATGATATGATGGTATACTTAGAGAATCCCAGAGATTTTACCAAAAAGTTATTAGAAACAACCTACACCTTCAGCAAAGTTGCAGGATATAAAATAAACCCACATAAGTCATCAGCATTCTTATATATCACTAACAAAACCCAACAGTTAGAGTTACAAAAAGAAATTCCATTTAAAGTAACTACTGATTGTATAAAATACTTAGGAATCTATCTGCCAAGGGAAAATCAGAAACTTTATGAGCAAAACTACAAAACACTTTCCAAACAAATTAAGTCTGATCTAACCAACTGGAAAAATATTAAATGCTCTTGGATTGGGCGAGCAAATATAATAAAGATGACAATACTACCTAAATTAATCTACTTATTTAGCGCTATACCAATCAGACTCCCAAAAAACTACTTTGATGAATTAGAAAAAATAACAACAAAGTTCATATGGAAAAACAAAAGGTCAAGAATTTCAAGGGAATTAATGAAAAAAAAAATCAAATGAAGGTGGCCTAGCTGTACCAGATCTAAAATTATATTATAAAGCAGCAGTTACTAAAACCATCTGGTATTGGCTAAGACATAGACTAGTTGATCAATGGATTAGGTTAGGTTCAAAGGACAAAACAGGCAATAACTTTAATAATATAGTGTTTGACAAACCAAAAGACACCAGTTTCTGGGATAAGAATGCATTATTTGACAAAAATTTCTGGGAAAATTGGAAATCAGTATGGCAGAAACTAGGCTTTGACCCACACTTAACACTGTACACCAAGATAAGGTCAAAATGGGTTCATGACCTAGGCATAAAGAATGAGATGATAAATAAATTGGAAGAGCATAGGATAGTTTACCTTGCAGACCTGTGGAAGAGGGAGGAATTTATGACCAAAGAATAACTAGAGATCACTATTGACCACAACATAGAAAATTTTGATTATATCAAATTGAAAAGTTTTTGTACAAACAAAACAAATGCAAACAAGATTAGAAGGGAAACAATAAACTGGGAAAACATTTTTACACTCAAAGGTTCTGATAAAGGCCTCATTTCCAAATTATATAGAGAATTGACTCTAATCTATAAGAAATCAAACCATTCTCCAATTGATAAATGGTCAAAGGATATGAACAGACAATTCTCAGACGAAGAAATTGAAACTATTTATAGACATATGAAAATATGCTCCAAATCATTATTGATCAGAGAAATGCAAATTAAGACAACTCTGAGATACCACTACATACCTGTCAGATTGGCTAGAATGACAGGGAAAGATAATGGGGAATGTTGGAGGGGATGTGGGAAAACAGGGACACTGATACATTGTTGGTGGAATTGTGAACACATCTAGCCATTCTGGAGAGCAATTTGGAACTATGCTCAAAAAGTTATCAAACTGTGCATACCCTTTGATCCAGCAGTGTTTCTACTGGGCTTATACCCCAAAGAGATACTAAAGAAAGGAAAGGGACCTGTATGTGCCAAAATGTTTGTGGCAGCCCTGTTTGTAGTGGCTAGAAGCTGGAAAATGAAAGGATGTCCATCAATTGGAGAATGGTTGAGTAAACTGTGGTATATGAATGTTATGGAATATTATTGTTCTGTCAGGAATGACCAGCAGGATGAATACAGAGAGGACTGGCAAGACTTAAATGAACTGATGCTGAGTGAAATGAGCAGAATCAGGAGATCATTATATACCTCAACAACAATACTGTTTGAAGATGTATTCTGATGGAAGTGGATCTCTTCGATAAAGAGAGCCTTAATTGATCAAAGATGGACAGAAGCAGCTACACCCAGAGAAAGAACACTGGGAAATGAATATAAACTGTTTGCATTTTTGTTTTTCTTCCCGGGTTATTTATACCTTCTGAATTCAATTCTCCCTGTGCTACAAGAAAACTGTTCGGTTCTGCACACATATATTGCATCTAGGATATACTGCAACCCATTCAACATGTAAAGTACTGCTTGCCATCTGGGGGAAGGGGTGGATGGAGGGAGGGGAAAAATCGGAACAGAAGTGAACGCAAGGGATAATGCTGTAAAAATTTACCCTGGCATGTGTTCTATCAATAAAAAGTTATTAAAAAAAAATTACAGGTTGAGTAGGATCCCAGTCAAAGGGTCCCTCAGAAACATCAAAGTAGAATGGAAAATCTATTTTACAAAGAAAAGCATATCCCTTAGGTGCACAGATGGTACACCTATGCCTATGTGACCTTTTTTTCCTGAGGTTAAGTTTTTGTAGTAGCTTCCTAGTTAGTTGTCCCCAAAGATGATTATAATCACATGACATTGTATCAATTGGAATATTAATTCTTACAAGGTTATGAAGAAGCTTCAAGGAAGGTGGTGTAAAAACATTATGAGTGAGTCTGTTAGAATAATTTTGGATTAAATCTCCCACAACTATTATGTGGGTAAGAGATCTTTTCTGAAAGGAACATGGGCTAATCAGGTTAAATTTATTCCCTTTAGGGTGTAGCTAGTATAAATGGGGTAGGATCTAGAGTGAGGATGATGACATTTAAAAATGGGATCGTTGCAAATAAAGCATAATGTTGCATTTGTGATCTGTCTTGAGGATGCTGAAGGCATACCTAATAATTTTGCTTTAGCTCACAGAGTTCCCTAGCCTGACTAAAGCCTAAAGAGTTATCCTTCACTGGCAGTGGCTCACAAAATGACACCAAGAGAGCTGGAGAGAAAATACTAAGAGCAAATCTCTCATCCTTGGAGTTTTGTTAAAGGTACCCCTCGAAAAGTGGGGGGAAAAAGAAAAGTAGAGTGAAGGAGAGAAGAACACGGAGAATTTCACCTCTCTTTCTCCAGAGTGTTTTCAGAAATCCTGCAGAAGAGTAGTTTCAGGTCCTCTATGGATTCACAGAAATGTTTAGGAATGTCTGAATAAGAAGAAGTAATAAGAGTAGCACTTTTAATTCTAGAAACATGAGTCCAACTGAGGAGAAAACCTTTGAGTTTGCACCCAATTGTCTGAAGTCTCCAGCCATAATTTAGTAAGTACTAGCTTGAGGATGCTCCACCTTCCCAGAAGACTGAGGCCACCAGGGAAGATGGAGATGATAAGTAACCTTAAGTGCCTCAGCCAACTTTTGAGTTATTTGAGAAGTGAAGATTAGGCCATTGGCACTCTGCAAAGAGCTGAGCAGGCCAAAACGAAGTTCCTACTGGCTTGCCTCTGGGATTGGAAGTTGGCCTAAGGATTCTTGAGACCACCTAGAAGTAGAAAGAGTGTTAAGTGCCAATGAACTATATAAAGGAGTATAAGAGTCAGGGAGCTGAGGAATTAAAGGTTCCATGGTCAGCGGCAAATGGGA
Source organism: Antechinus flavipes (assembly GCF_016432865.1). Lineage (NCBI taxonomy): Eukaryota > Metazoa > Chordata > Mammalia > Dasyuromorphia > Dasyuridae > Antechinus > Antechinus flavipes. The sequence goes on along the minus strand of NC_067398.1, from coordinate 101,851,146 downwards.
ACAGCACAGGCAGCAGAATCTGCAAGTCTGTTTCCCTTGCATATTTAATAGGATAATTTTTTTTATTGTTTCCAAAAGTCTCCTTTCTGGGGAAGTTATGTGGTGCAGTGGATAGAGCACTAGCCCTGAAGTCAGGAGGCCTGAGTTCAAATCTGGCCTCAAACACTTAACATTTTGTAACCCTGGGCAAGTCATATAACTCCAATTGCCTCAGAAAAAAAGTCTCCTTTCTTTCCATATAGCTCCATATAGCTTTCTATATAATGCAAAATATGAAAAGCATATATAGATCTTGTATAGATACTCACATTCATTTCATTCCCCAATTCCAAGAAAACTGGACTCATATGTAAACCATTCACCACCTGGCTTGTCAAGAGGAATGTTCCTCAAATCAGGCTGATTGTAATAGACAGAATTTAAAGCTTTTTCACAATTATGAATATTACCCAACTGAGTGTTGTCAGGAAGCAGTGGCAGAGTTAAAAGAAAAGTCAAATCTGCAGAATCTAGAAGAACAGCATTATAATCAGTAAGCCTCCCACTATCAAGTCACAGATGCCCTTTGTCCTCAGAAATGTTCTGAACCTAATGGTGAGCTTAGAGGCTTCCTCAATTAGAAAGGTTGTAACAAGCAGAGCCAAGATGGTGGAGAGGATACTTGCATCTATCTGAGCTCTCCTTTACCTTCTATTTTTTTTTTTTAATGAAATTCAGCCTCAGGATTAGTGCTTGACTGTCAAAACCCATGAATATTGGGAATATGGCACATTACCAACAGAAGATAATCTCAAAATCCACCAGGAGAGGTCTGTTTTTGCTCATACACAGGGATGGAATAGGGCTAGGCCAGGCACAGACTCAGACAGGTAGTGAAAGCTCAGGAAACAGCTTACATTGAGCACATTGGAGGGGAGTGGGATGTGGTCTTCACCAATGTTAAATCTGTGGGGAGAATTTTACCACAGTGTTGGCTACTCTGCTCTGGCAGCAAGCCAGAGAAGCTATAAACATAGGGGGTAAAGACTGTGACTCCAAAACACTACAGTCTCTTGGGACTTGACCACACCCACCTAGCTGAAAGGGATTTAGCACGATCACAGCACACAATGGTGATCCCAGCACAGCCATTGCTGTTTCACTGCTGCTTCACCACTACTTCCTGTTGTCTGCTGAGAAAGCTTGGTAGCCCCACATTACAGCAAATGCAGTATTTTTGTTGTTGTCGTTGTTGTTGTTAAAACGAGTAAAAAGGCAAAGTGGGCTCTAGCTATAGGTAGCTTCTATCCTGAAGGAGAGCAGACTTCAAACCCTGGGGAGACTAAAAGTAGATTGTCTCCAGATGAAGCCCCAAGTGGTGATATAATCTGATCCCTATCACACAAGTCACTCATAGAAGAAATTTAAAAAGCTCTTAGAAGAGAAGTAGAAGAAAAATGGGGAAAGGAAAGGGAAACTTTGCAAGAGGGTCTGGATAAGACATGTAACCCATTAAAAGAAAAAGTGGAAAAAGAAATCAACTCCCTGAAAAACAGAATTAGTGAATTGAGAAAAGAAAATAACTCCTTAAAAAATAAAATTGGTGAAATGAAAAAAAAAATTCCATAAAACAAAACAACTGATTTAAAACCTCACTTGGACAATTACAAAAAGAAATTTTAAAAAGTAAATGAAGAAAATAATTCATTAAAAATCAGAATTGAATAAATGGAAAAGAATGATTCAAGGAGACATCAAGATTCATTCAAGCAACCCCTCCCCTCCCCCCCCCCCCCCGCCACATACACACACAAAAATTAAGAAATAGAATAAAATGTTAAATACCTACTTGGGTAAATAATAGACCTGGAAAATAGATCTAGAAAAGATAATCTAAGGATTATTGGACTCACCAAAAATCATGATGAAAAAAAGAGGCTAGACATTATTTTGCAGGATATCATCAAAGAGAACTGCCCAGATGTTATAGAAACAAAAGGTAAAATAGGAATTAAAAGAATTCTTCGATCACCTACTGAAAGATCCCAAAATCAAAACTCCAAGAAATAGTGTGGCTAAATTCCAGAACTATCAGACCAAGGAAAAAATACTACAGGCAGCCAGAGAAAAAAACAAAACAAAACAAAACAAACAAACAAATAAACAAATAAACCAAAACAATTCAAATACAGAGTAGCCACAATAAGGATTATTCAGGATCTAGCAGCATCCACATTAAAGGATCAAATGGCCTGGAATATGATATTCTGAAAGGCTGAGTAACTTGGTATGCAGCCAAGAGTAACTTACCCAGCCAAACTGAGCATTTTCTTCCAGGAAAGAAGATGGATATTCAATGAAACTGGTGAATTCCATTTCTTTCTTTCTTTCTTTCTTTCTTTCTTTCTTTCTTTCTTTCTTTCTTTCTTTCTTTCTTTTTTCTTTCTTTCTTTCTTTCTTTCTTTCTTCTTTCTTTCTTTCTTTCTTTCTTTCTTTTTTTTGTTATATCTTTGCATTATTGTTATTTTTTAAGCATTTTATTTTCAAAACATATACATAGATTATTTTCAACATTTGTCTTTGAAAAACTTTGTTTCATTTTTTTTCTCCTTACCTTCCCTTTACTCCCGCCCTAAATACAGAAAATCCAATATATGTTAAACATGTTGAATTTATTGTTATTATTTTTTAAGGAATGTTTTTAAATAGCTTTTTATTTATAAGTTATATGTATGGGTAATTTTACAGCATTGACAATTGCAAAACCTTTTGTCCAATTTTTCCCCTCCTTCCCCCGACCCCCTACCCTAGATGGTAGAATTAGCAGTAGATGTTAAATATATTAAAGTATAAATTAGATACACAATAACTATACATGACCAAACCATTATTTTGCTGTACAAAAAGAATAGGACTATGAAATATTGCACAATTAACCTGGGAAGGAAATCCAAAATTCAGGCAGGCAAAAATATAGGGATTTGGAATTCAATGTAAGGTTTCTTAGTTACCTCCCAGAGTTTTTTTGCTGGGTGGAGCTGGTTCAGTTCATTACAGCTCCATTGGAACTGATTTGGTTCATCTCATTGCTGAAGATGGCCAGGTCCATCAGAATTGATCATCATATAGTATTGTTGTTGAAGTATATAATGATCTCCAGGTCCTGCTCATTTCACTCAGTATCAGTTTGTGTAAGTCTCTCCAGGCCTTTCTGAACTCATCCTTTGATCATTTCTTACCGGACAATAATATTCCATAATATCCATATACCACAATTTATTCAGCCATTCTCCAATTGATAGGCATCTACTCAGTTTCCAGTTTCTGGCCACTACAAAGAGGGCTGCCACAAACATTTGTGCACATATAGATCCCTTTACCTTTTTTATGATTTCTTTGGAATATAAGCCCAGTAGTAACACTGCAGGATCAAAGGACATGCACAGTTTGATAACTTTTTGAGCATAGTTACAAATTGCTCTCCAGAATGGTTGGATGTATTCACAATTCCACCAACAATGTATTAGTGTCCCTGTTTTCCCACATCCCCTCCAACATTCCATATTATCTTTCCCTATCATTCTAGCCAGTCTGACAGGTATTTAGTGATATTTCAGAGTTGTCTTAATTTGCATTTCTCTAATTAATAATTACTTGGAGCATCTTTTCATATGGCTAGAAAGTTTCAATTTCTTTATCTGGAAATTGTCTGTTCATATTCTTTGACCATTTATCAATTGGAGAATGGCTTGATTTCTTATAAATTAGAGTCAATTCTTTATATATTTTGGAAATGAGTCCTTTATCAGAACTTATCACTATAAAACTATTTTTCTAGTTTATTGTTTCCCTTCTAATCTTGTCTGAATTAGTTTTGTTTGTACAAAAACTTTTCAATTTGATATAATCAAAATATTTTATTTTGTGATCAATAATGATTTCTAGTTCTTCTTTGGTCATAAATTCCTTCCCCTTCCACAGGTCTGAGAGGTAAACTATCCTGTATTCTTCTAATTTATTTATGATCTCATTCTTTATGTCTAGGTCATGAACCCATTTTGACCTTACTTTGGTGTACGATGTTAAGTGTGGGTCGATGCCTAGTTTCTGCCATACTAGTTTCCAATTTTCCCAGCAATTTTTGTCAAACAGTGAGTTCTTATCCCAAAAGCTAGGGGCCCTGGGTTTGTCAAACACTAGATTGCTATAGTTATTGACTTTTTTGTCCTTTGAACCTAACCTATTCCACTGATCAACTAATCTATTCCTCAGCCAATACCAAATGGTTTTGGTAACTGCAGCTTTATAATATAATTTTAGATCTGGTACAGCTAGGCCACCTTCATTTGATTTTTTTTCATTAATTCTCTTGAAATTCTTGACCTTTTGTTTTTCCATATGGACTTTGTTGTTATTTTTTCTAGGTCATTAAAATAGTTTTTTGGAAGACTGATTGGTATAATGCAAATAGATTAGTTTAGGTAGTGTTGTCATCTTTATTATATTTGTTTGCCCTATCCAAGAGCATTTAATATTTTTCCAATTGGTTAGATCAAACTTAATTTGTGTGAAAAATATTTTGTAGTTTTGCTCATAAAGTTTCTGATTTTCCCTTGGCAGATAGATTCCTAAATATTTTATACTATCAGTAGTTACTTTAAATGGAATTTCTCTTTGTAACTCTGAGTGTTGGATTTTGTTAGTGATATATAAGAATGCTGATGATTTATGTGGATTTATTTTGTATCCTGCAACTTTGCTAAAGTTGTGGATTATTTCTAATAACTTTTTAATAGAATCTCTGGGGTTCTCCAAGTATACCATCATATCATCAGCAAAGAGTGATAATTTGGTTTTCTCATTACCTACTCTAATTCCTTTTATCTCTTTTCCAACTCTTATTGCCAAAGCTAGTATTTCTAATACAATATTGAATAGTAACAGTGATAGTGGGCAACCTTGTTTCACTCCTAATCTTATTGGGAATGGTTGCAATTAGTCCCCATTACATATGATGCTTACTGATGGTTTTAAATAGATGCTGCTGATTATTTTAAGGAAAAGTCCATTTTTCCTATGCTCTCAAGTGTTTTTAATAGGAATAGATATTTGATTTTATCAAATGTTTTTTCTGTATCTATTGAGGTGATCATATGGTTTTTGTTAATTTGGTTATTAATATGGCCAATTATACTGATAGTTTTCCTAATTTTGAACCAGCCCTGCATTGCTGGTATAAATCCTACTTGATCATAGTGTATTATGCTGGGGATGATTTTCTGTAGTCTTTTTGCTAATAAATTATTTAAGATTTTAGCCTCAATATTCATTAGAGAGATCAGTCTATAATTTTCTTTCTCTGTTTTCAACCTACCTGGTTTAGGTATCAGTACCATGTCTGTGTCATAAAAGGAATTTGGTAGGACTCCTTCATTCCCTATTTTATCAAATAATTTATATAGCATTGGGTCCAATTGTTCTTTAAATGTTTGGTAGAATTCACATGTAAATCCCTATGGTCTTGGGGATTTTTTCTTAGGGAATTGATTAATAGCTTGTTCTATTTTTTTTTCTGAAATGGGACTATTCAAACAAGGTACTTCCTCCTCTGTTAATCTGGGAAGCCTATATTTTTGGAGGTAATTATCCATTTCACTTAGGTTATCAAATTAATTGGCATAACGTTGAGCAAAGTAACTCCTTATTATTCCATTTATTGCTGATGAAAAAATCAGAACTAAACAAAAAAAGTTTGACCTCCTAATATAGGACTTCAAGAGATACATAAAAAGGTAAAAAGAACTCTTGAGAATTATGTTTCTGAGTATACATAAAGAGTACATGTATAATTTAATTTTACTATTATAATATAAAAAAAAGATCTATAGGTGGAAAAGGAATTTGCCAGAAAAAGGAAAAAGTGGAGATACTACATCTCACAAAGAGGCAAAGGCCACATATTATATCTGAGGGAAAGAAGGGAAAGGGATGAACATAGTGTGAATCTTATTCTCATCAGAAATGGCTCAAAAAAATATTAGACATATTCAGTTCACAAAGAAAATTCTCCCATCTCCTTGAAAAGTGAGAGGTGAAAAGCAAAAAGGGAAAGAATAGGCTAAATAGAAAGGGATACAGAAATTGTAAGAGAAAGGTTTAAGAAAAGAGGAGGGACTCTAAGGATGGGCAGCATCCTAAAGAGGGAGGGCTAAGTGAGGCAAGTGGTACTCATAGTTTAATACTGGAGAAGGGAGTAAAAAGGAAAGGAAATAGAATAGCATAACCTGGGGTTAAGAAGATGGCAGGAGTGTGTGACAAATCCAAAGATCCCCACTTTTGGGATAAGAACTCACTATTTGACAAAAACTGCTGGGAAAAAGTGGAAATTAGTATGGCAGAAATTAGGCATGGATCCACACTTAACACTGTACACCAAGATCAGATCAGAATGGGTTCATGATTTAGATATAAAGAATGAGATGATAAATAAATTAAAACAACATAGGATAGTTTACCTCTCAGATTTATGGAGGAGTAAGAATTTGTGACCAAAGAACAATTGATCATTATTGATCACAAAATAGAAAATTTTGATTATGTCAAATTAAAAAGCTTTTATACAAACAAAATTAAATGCAGACAAGATTAGAAGAGAATCAATAAACTGGGAAAACATTTTTACAGCCAAAAGTTCTGATAAAGGCCTAATTTCCAAAATATATAGAGAATAGATTCAATTTATAAGAAATCAAGCCATTCTTCAATTGATTAATGGTCAAAGGATACGAACAGACAATTTTCAGACAATGAAACTGAAACTATTTCTACTAAATGAAAAGGTGTTCCAAATCATTATTGGTCAGAGAAATGAAAATTAAGACAACTCTGAGATACCACTACACTCTTCTCAGATTGGCTAAGATGATAGGAAAACATGACGGATGTTGGAGGGGATGTTGGAAAACTGGGACACTGATGCATTGTTGGTGGAGTTGTGATTGGATCCAACCATTCTGGAGAGCAATTTGGAACTATAATCAAAAAATTTCAACTGTGCATACTCTTTGATCCAGAAATGTTACTACTGTGCTTATATCACAAAGAGGTTTTAAAGAAGGAACAGAGACCTGTATGTGCCAAAATGTTTGTGGCAGCCCTTTTTGTAGTGGCTTGAAACTCAAAATTTAATGGATGCCCATCAGTTGGAGAATGGCTGAGTAAATTATGGTATATGAATGTTATGGAATATTATTGTTCTATAAGAAATGACTAGCAGGATGAATACAGAGAGGCTTGGAGAGACTTACATGAACTGATGCTAAGTGAAATGAGCAGAACCAGATCATTATACACTTCAACAATGATACTTTATGAGGGTCAATTCTTGTGGATATGACTATCTTTGGCAATGAGAAGATCTGAATCAGTTCCAATTGATTAGTAATGAACAGAACCTGCTACACCCAGCAAAAAAACACTGGTAAATGAGTGTGGACCACAATATAACATTTGCACTCTTTCTGTTATTGTTTGTTTGCATTTTTGTTTTTGTTTCCAGGTTTTTTTTTATTTTTACCTTTTTTTCTAAATCCATTTTTTCTTGTGCAACAAGATAACTGTATAAATATGTATGTATACATATATATATATGTTGTAATTAACACATACTTTAACATTTAACAGGTAACTGCCTGCCATCTCGGGGAGGAGGTGGAGGGAAAGATGGGAAAAGTTGGAACAGAAGTATTTTTAAGGTTCAATGTTGAAAAATCACCCATGCATGTGTTTTGTTAATAAAAAGCTATAATAGTTTAAGTTAAAAAAAAAAAAAAACTTGAAGTTCAAGATAATGATAAATATAAGAGGGCATGAGGGAAAACTGGGACACTAAGAAATACATTGTTGGTTGAGTTTTGAACTGATCTAACCATTCTGGAGAACAATTTGGAACTATGCCCAAAAGGGTATCTAACTGTGCATATCCTGGCAGTGTCTCTACTGGGCCTGTATCCCAAAGAGATCATAAAAAAAGAAAAAAAAGGACATACAAGTGAAAAAAAATGTTTGTGATGGCCTTTTTTTGTAGTGGCAAGGAACTGGTAACTAAGTGGAAGCTCGTCAGTTGGGGAATAAATGAATAAGTTATAGTTTATGGAAATTATGGAATATTACTGTGCTATAAGAAATGATTAGAAGGCTGATTTCAGAAAGGCATGGAAAGACTTACATGAACAGATGCTAAATGAAGTAAGTAGAATCAAGAAAACATTGGAAATTGCAACAGTAATTTACAAGGTGATCAATTCTAACAGATGGGGCTCTTTTCAATATCAAAGTGAGACAGGCCAGTTTAATACAGTTGTGATGAAGAAAGCCATCTGCTTCCACAAAAAGCAGGGGGGGAGGATTGAATGTGTATCACAACATAACATTTTCACTATTTCTGTTGTTTTCCTGTTTTTTTCTTTCTTTCTAATTTTTCCCTTTTTGATATGATTTTTCTTGTACAGCATGATAAATGTGGAAATACATACAGCAGAATTACACATTTTTAAAATATAAACTTGCTCTCCAAGTTAGGAGGGAGGGAAAGGAAGAGGGAAAAATCTGGAACACACCACTTCTTGGTATTTCTTCCACTACCCTTACTACAATTAGAATACAGAGTCTTTAAATGCAAGAACTGTTACCATTATATTTGCCAAATAATAAATGATTAGTAAATACTTTTTCATTTAAAAAAAAAAAGAAGTATTGTAGCAGCTAGCTCTAAGGCAAGAGACCCTTAGGAATTGGTCCAGCCTTCCATTAATGTATAGTGTAAAAAACTTTAGGTAGGACTAAGGCTTGGGCAAGAGATTACTTTATCTTTCAGGGTCTTAACAAACTGCCAAGACTGAGGGGGCCTTTAGACAAAGAAACTTCATAGACCTGCATGGGAGAGGAGGGCTGAAAGTTAAGGGTTTGTGTGTCTGCATGCAGACAAACCTCTCAGGTGGGCCTGCAGATCAAGATATCATCTAATTCATATTGGCTATGTTTATTGGTGGGGGATTACATTTCCCTGAATTTGCCCCTTCAAGGGCAAAAAGAAAATATGAATATTTATGCCATGATATGCAAAGGAAAGCATCTTTAAGATTTAAGGTAGAAAACTATTGTCTTTCCTGGGATACTTGTATTGGGCTCCAGGCTTCTGCTGACCATTTGTTCTTATTATAGAAATTTGCAATAATAGGGAAAAACAGGAACATGATTATAATATAATCAAAACAGATCCTTCAAGCTTCAGCCTGAGAGCACACATTTGACAGGATAAAGCATCCTTAGATCTGTTTGACAGCCAATCATGCAGTAATAATTCCACTTTGTAGTCAAACTCAGGAATAATTAGGTGGGAAACAAAGAAACAGGATTACTTCTCAGGGCTGATGACTTTACTAATCCTGATGGTTTCAAGAATACTGGCAATTTTATAAATTAAGGGGAGGGGAATTGACAAAGACTCCAGAGAAGGGTCTGAGCTTGCTGTTGCCTATCACAACTGTTCTTTGCATTTTCCTGAGTTGTGCTGTTTGATACTTCTCCAACTCTGTGAAGTGGGAAAAGGTGTTGCACACCTTATACTTGGAGGTAAACTAATAAGGCTTAACATGGTGACAATAACTCCAAGTAACTTAGCAATTTTTGAATTTTCCTAAGTAATAACCAAATAGTGTGAGATAGAATTTCTATTCCCTTAAATAAGTTTCACTTTTGTTTTAGGAAGAAAGCAAGACATTTCTTAAAGTTAAGATAGAATACATTTTAAGACTGACAACTTTGGTTGATGAGATTCCCTAGATTCTGATTAAATATCCTAGACAAACTGAATTGCAATTTGGTTATTTTCCAATTTACACATGTCAATTCTCTTTTGTGAGCCAGAAAAATGATTAAGGTGCCAGTTTTTATTGACAGCTCCCTCAGAAGTCTGACTCCAGAAAACTAGAGTTTTTCTTTACAATTATTATTTCTCTTTACAAATCAGAAAACTTGGCAGAGACAAAATAATTTACTATAAAATAGCTAATGTATATCCAGAATTCGAACAGAGAATGGTGAAATGCAGAAGCTGACTGGCTTTCCCATCTCACATTACCTTGCTGGATAGTGCCAGAATTCTTTCCAGGCAGTTCCTGAACAGAACCTTTTGAAAGCTGGGGTGACTAATGCCAGAATATCCCTTTGATGGTAGTTTCAGATTCCAGTTCTCAGGAAAGACTGACCATGGAGTCTAACTCCCCCTCCCCCAAAACTGGGTTGGGGAGGTATTTGAGCAAGATTGTGTGTGGTCCCCATAGGTGCTTCCTCTCTTTCTACAGCTGAAGCAGAATTTGAGTTTTAATCTAATCTGAGATGATAGGGATTAGTAAACAGAGGGATTTGAACTATATTATCCTTGTTAGTAATCCCCATACACTCAAGACCACTCCAGGGATTGAAGTAAAGAGGATTCCTTAATACCTTCTGGGATACTTTCCCAAAGGAAGCCAAAGGAGACTCTGAAAAAGATAGGAAGGTTAGCAAAACATTGCTATTTACCTAGTTTATTTTTGCCTTTTCTTTTCTTCCAGAATGGAGTAAATTCCTGGAATTATCCCTAATGTTTCAGGAATTTTTCTGGCAATCTTACAATGACTAATTTCCAAACTTCTTAATCATTGCTTTCAAAATTTTGAGAATCTTTTAATATGTTATTTTAATTTTAATTAGATAGCACTTTGTGAAGCTCCCACGTTGGCTAGAGCTGAAGTCCATAGAAAAGGTTAGACTTTTTAAGAAAATTTCCCAGCATTCTAATTATAGCATAGAAGTTTTTTTTTTTTTTTTTTTTTCCCCTTGCTGGTTGTGTTTTAAATCTTTTCAAGTAACAAAATCTAGGACATAGAAAAATTATGACAGAGACATTCTTTACAGAGATGCAGACACAGACAAAATGACATGTAAGAGGATTGTCCCATCTTTGCCAAAAGCCATAAAATTGCCAAAACTTATCCTATAGTCCATTGTCTTCTCTGGTGTCCCAGAAAAAGTGTGAAGGTGGTAAATCTTTGCCAAAAAACTTGCTGATCATGAAACTCATGATGACCCAAAGTTTCTCCCTGTGCCTTAGGGTATTCCAATTACAGGGTTGTGGGAGAAAAAAATGGGGGCTTACTTTGACAAGGAAGGAATCAAACTAGGGGAGGCCAGATTCTCCCCATACAGGCCACCAAATGTTGAGGTTGGGAAAGTGATCCCAAAGGTTTGGGGTTACAGATCTCTGTTGCAAGGTTTCTCAAAAGAATTTGCTGGTTTGAACCCATTTCCTGGTCAAGGGACAGAGTTTATTGAAATTGTGATGTCAATTGGAGAGGGCTAAATTCCAGAAGAGATTAGCCTAGAAAATAATTTTGAGAATGAAGTTGCAATATTTTTCTTCTTTCTAATGTCAGCATTTATCAGAGTCCTGCACTGTTCCATCATTTAATGCTTGTTTATTGATTTGAAATATTTGGTTAATACTCAAGTCCTGCATTACATTATCCTTTCTGATAAACTGTTACCTTCATGAGAGCAGGGTTTGTTTTTGTTATTCCTTTTCCTTGTAAGTCAGCATATGGCACAGTCCTCAGCTCTAGAGTAGGCTTTTAATTAATGCTTTATAACTTACTGATTTGGTCTTTGCAGGTTTTCCCAACAAAGAAAGAACAGACCCTGCACTCTGGGTGGTTACAGTGATATGATCCTTATGTCAAGGAAAGTGCTGGCATTAGATCAGTATCTAATCATCCTCCCATATCTTATAATGATATCCAATAATAGATAAACTTCTGATTCTGTTGATAATGTGTGACCCTCAATAGTTGTAGGGAGTGTAGGGAGAAAGACTAGACTTATGACTGAGCTGGAATAGGGACTCTTAATTGATGAAACAAAGTAAAGTATCTCAATTTTTTAAGGTTCCTACAGTGTTTGTCAGATATAGGTATGAATCTATGTCTTCCTGGGATTGAAGAAAGCTCTCTACCCAGTTAACTACCAAGTTGTTAATTTTTCTTCATTCTTTTTTTACCTGAATTTTATTTTATTTTTTATTTTCAAAACATATGCAAGGATAATTTTTCAATGTTGACCTTCACAAAAATTTGTGTTCCAATCTCCCCCCCCGTCCCTCCCCCAAGATGGCAATTAATCAAATATGTATAAAACATGATAAAATTTGTCAATATAGGTTTACTTATTTATCCAATTATCCTGATGCACAAGAAAAAGCAGATCAAAAAGCAAAAAAAAATGAGAAAGAAAATAAAATTCAAGCAAACCATAACAAAAAGAGTGAAAATACTATGTTATCATGCACACTTAATTCCCACAGTCCTCTCTCAGGATGTAAATGGCTCTCTTCATCACAAGATTATTGGAACTGGCCTGAATCATCTCGTTGTTGAAAAGAACCACATCCCTCAGAACAAATCATTTTATAGTTTTGTTATTGCTGTGTACAATGATCTCCTCGTGCTGCTTATTTCACTTAGCATCAATTCATGTAAGTCTCTCTAGGCCTCTCTGAAATCATACTGCTGATATTTTCTTATAGAACAATAATATTCCATAACATTCATATATCACAATTTATTCACCACTCTCCAACTTATGGACATCCAATCAGTTTCCAGTTTCTTTCCACTATGAAAAGAGCTGCCACAAACATTTTTGTGCATGTGGGTACCCTTCCCTCCTTTAAGACTTCTTTGGAATATAAACCCAATAGAAATACTAACAGATCAAATGGTATGCACAGTTTAATAATGCTTTAACCATAGTTCCAAATTGTTATCCAGAATGGTTGGATTGATCCTCAATTCCACCAACAATGTATCAGTGTCCCAGTTTTCCCACATTTTCTCCAACATTCATCATTTTCTTTTTCTATCATCTTAGCCAAGCTGAGAGGTGTGTAGTGGTACCTCAGAGTTGTCTTAATTTGCATTTCTCTGATCTGTAGCGATTTAGAGCACCTTTTCATATGACTCTTAATGGTTCCAATTTCATCATCTGAAAGTTGTATCTTCATATTCTTTGACCATTTGTCATTTGGAGAATGGCTTGAATTCTTATAAATTTGAGTCAATTCTCTACATTTTAGAAATGAAACCTTTATAAGAACCTTTGAGTATAAAAATGTTCTCCCAGTTTATTGTTTCTCTTTTAATCTTGTCTGCATTGGTTTTGTTTGTACAAAAACTTTTTATCTTAATATAATAAAAATATATGCTTTGCATTTTATAATGTTCTCTAATTCTTTTTTGGCCCAGATTTTTTTTTTAATTACATATTGATACTTTCTGTGAACAATACTTCTATCCTAGAAATAAATTATTTAAATTATCTAACTTAATATAATCAAAATTATCTATTTTGTGTTAAATAATGAATTCCAATTTTACTTTGGCCACAAATTTCTTTCTTATCCACAGATCTGAAAAGTAGAATACCCTATATTTTTCTAATTTGCTTATAATATCCCTCCAAATCATGAACCCATTTCAACCTTATCTTGGTATATGTTGTTAGGTGTGCCTCAATGCCTGGTTTCTGCCATACTAGTTTCCAATTTTCCTAGCATGTTTTTGTCAAATAGTGAGTTCCTATCCCAAAAGCTGAGGTCTTTTGTTTTGTCAAATACTAAATTATTATATTCATTGACTATTTTGTCCTGTGAACCTAACCTATTTCACTAATCTACTACTCTCTTTCTTAGCCAGTAACAAATGGTTTTGACAACTGCTGCTTCATTACATAGTTTTAAGTCTGATACAGCTAGTCCACTTACATTTGCATTTTTTTAAATTAATTCCCTTGAAATCCTTGAGCTTTTGTTCTTCCAGATGAACTTTGTTATTGTTTTTTCCTATATCTGTAAAACAATTTCTTGGGAGTTTCATTTGTATGACACTAAATAAGTATATTAATTTTGTAGTATTGTTATTTTTATTATATTTGCTTGGCCTACTCATGATATTTTCCCAATTTTGATATTTTGCTAATTGATTAGATCTGACTTTATTTTTGTGGAAAGTGTTTTGTAGTTATGTTCATATAGCTCCTGACTTTGCCTTGGCAGATAGACTCCCAAATATTTTAAATTATGACAATTATTTTCAATGAAATTTCTCTTTATATCTCTTGCTGCTGGACTTTGTTGGTAATATGGTGATTTCTGGGGATTTATTTTTTATCTTGAAATTTTGCTAAAGATGTGAATTGTTTCTAGTAGTTTTTAGTTGATTCTCTAGAGTTCTTCAAGTATACCATCATATCATCTGAAAAGAGTAATAATTTGGTTTCATCATTACCAAACCTAATTCATTTAATCTCTTTTTCTTCTCTTATTGCCAAAATTAAAATTTCTAATATTTGTTCCTCATTCTTGAAGAAGACTATGACATCAGGAGAATGAAGTCATGACTTTCAAATGAATTGGATTAAAGTGAGTCAGGGCTGTGCAAAGTTACTAGTCTTCCTTTCTTCTCCAGAGCCATCCAAGTTAGACATAGATCCAGGACAACTGGAAATAGACCCCTCTCTCCTTTCATGATAGCAGCTTCTTCTTTTTTTTTTTTTTTTTTTTTTTGGTAAGGCAATTGGGATCAAATGACTTGCCGAGAGTCACAAAGTGTTAAGAGTCTGAGAATGGATATGAATTTAGGTCCTCCTGACTTCAGGGCTGGTGTTCTCTCTCCTGTACCATCTAGCTGCCACCAGTTCCTAACATTTTAACTTTAAATTTGTGTCACTGAGTTTCTCTATCAAGTAATATATTTAAATAAGGATTTATTGATTTGAGGTGTTAGATGGTACATCTACAATGAATCATCCTCTGCATTCCTTGCCTCCATACTCCCATTTACTAATTTGACAAATTTGGAATTTTTCATTTACAGATATTTCCTTGTAGTACCCCTGTATCAATCATTAATAAAATCAAGGAAGCAGTGACTTCATGTGCAAGATGAAATCACCATGTTTCTAAAGAAAAGTAGGGCTATTATTATATTCCTTGTCTTGTGCTGGCCACAAATATTAAGTGCCTACTCCCAAAGCAACATGCCTGGGGAAGAAACAAGGGTGAATAAAAAAGATGGTCTCTGTCTTCAAGTAGTTTACATATTCTGGAGTCCATTGCCTTTTGCTTTGTATGTATTAAATAAAACAAAATTCCCTCTCCTGAGAATGCACTTTATTTGTATTGGTAAAAATCATATAAGTGGCTTCCAAAGGTCAATCTACCACTTTAATATTGTTGTTTTAAAGCATATTTTAATTAAGAATTATAATTGTCTAAATTATTATTATTATTTCTCAGTGCCTGGTAGTGCTAACACTTAGTCATTTTTTAAAAAGTAATGCCATTTTATCATATTATTTGAAATGTTAATTAAAATTAATATCACACTTGTTTTTTGAGAAGGTTACCTTCATGAGGAACAGACCTCCCATTGACAACATATTGCAAAACAAGTACATTAGTTCACTAGGGAGTATAAGATACAGACATAAGACAAGGGAAAATAATAGGAGAGGGAAAGGGGGATTAATCACTGGTATTTAAGCAGTTTCATGAATCACCTATATTATCATGTTATTCATACAGCACTATTATTAAATAGAATTAGAAAAACTTGCAGTATTTTTTGGGAATAAGAAAGTAAAATTTTAGAGGGGAAGCTGGTATACATATAAGGATAAGTAATTGAGTAAACTTTAAAGGGTCTCATTATCCCAGATACTGATAGGGTTAAAAGAATAAGAAATTAATATATGGGTACTATCAAGGATTCAACTGCTGAGCTGTGATGCATGTAATATAGTAGAAAGAGGAATGCCTGTGTAGTAATTAGTCTTAGGTTCAAACCATTCCTTGAAACTCACTCTTGTACCTAAAAAGAATAAGATATGTGATTTAACCTCTCTGCTTCTGTTTCTCCACTTATGAAATGTTGGGGGAGAAATTATTTAATCAATGAGATCACTTCTAGTAATAGCTATGAGAACTTTCTGACACAGAATTATAACCACCTAACTCTTTTATATATTCTGTGACTATAGCTCCAAAATAGTTGAAGTTCATGCAAATCTTAACCCAGAAAAAAATGTATAAGACAGGGGAATATAAACCATGGTGTAGTACAAAGAGGACTGAATTTGAGAGGTAAAAGTCTTTTATTTTTAATAACTATTTATTGATAGAACTCATGCCAGGGTAATTTTTTACAGCATTATCCCTTGCATTCACTTCTGTTCCGATTTTTCCCCTCCCTCCCTTCACCCCCTCCCCCAGATGGCAAGCAATCCTTTACATGTTGAATAGGTTACAATATATCCTGGATACAATATATGTGTGCAGAACTGAACAGTTTTCTTGTTGCACAGGGAGAATTGAATTCAGAAGGTATAAATAACCTGGGAGGAAAAACAAAAATGCAAGCAGTTTATATTCATTTCCCAGTGTTCTTTCTTTGGGTATAGCTGCTTCTGCCCATCTTTGATCAATTGAAACTGAATTAGCTCTCTTTATCAAAGAGATCCACTTCCATCAGAATACATCTTCAAACAGTATCATTGTTGAGGTATATAATTATCTCCTGGTTCTGCTCATTTCACTTAGCATCAGTTCATGTAAATCTTGCCAGTCCTCTCTGTATTCATCCTGCTGGTCATTCCTTACAGAACAATAATATTCCATAACTTTCATATACCACAATTTACTCAACCATTCTCCAAGTGATGGGCATCCATTCATTTTCCAGCTTCTAGCCACTACAAACAGGGCTGCCACAAACATTTTAGCACATACAGGACCCTTTCCCTTCTTTAGTATCTCTTTAGGGTATAAGCCCAGTAGAGACACTGCTGGATCAAAGAGTATGCACAGTTTGATAACTGTTTCAGCATAGTTCCAAATTGCTCTCCAGAATGGCTGGATGTGTTCACAATTCCACCAACAATGTATCAGTGTCCCTGTTTTCCCACATCCCCTCCAACATTCCACATTATTTACCCCTGTCACTCTAGCCAATCTGACAGGTGTGTAGTGGTATCTCAGAGTTGTCTTAATTTGCATTTTTCTGATCAATAATGATTTGGAGCATATTTTCATATGTCTATAAATAGTTTCAATTTCTTCATCTGAGAATTGCCTGTTCATATCCTTTGACCATTTATCAACTGGAGAATGGTTTGATTTCTTATAAATTAGAGTCAATTCTCTATATATTTTGGAAATGAGGCCTTTATCAGAACCTTTGATTGTAAAAATGTTTTCCCAGTTTATTGTTTCCCTTCTAAACTTGTCTGCATTTGTTTTGTTTGTACAAAAATTTTTCAATTTGATATAATCAAAATTTTCTATGTTGTGGTCAATAGTGATCTCTAGTTCTTCTTTAGTCATAAATTCCTCCCTCTTCCACAGGTCTGAGAGGTAAACTATACTATGCTCTTCCAATTTAGTTATAATCTCATTCTTTATGCCTAGGTCATGAACCCATTTTGACCTTATCTTGGTGCACGGTGTTAAGTGTGGGTCAATGCCTAGTTTCTGCCATACCAATTTTTCCGTGGAAAAAAATACTCAGCTTAGCTGGGTAGTTTATTCTTGGCTGCATTCCAAGTTTTTTTGCCTTTCAGAATATCGGATTCCAGGCCCTTCGATCCTTTAATGTTGACTCAGCCAGATCTTGCGTGACCCTTATTGTGGCATCTTGGTATTTGAACTGTTTTTTTCCTGGCTGCTTGTAAAATTTTTTCTTTAGTCCAAAAATTCTGAAGTTTGGCCACAATATTCCTCGGAGTCTTTATTTTAGGGTCTTTCTCAGAAGGTGTTCGATGAATTCTTTCAACGCCTATTTTGCCTTCCAGTTCTATTACTTCTGTGCAGTTCTCTTTGATGATTTCCTGTAAAATAGTATCTAGGCTCTTTGTTTCATCATAATTTTCTGGTAGTCTGATGATCCTCAGGTTATCTCTCCTAGATCTATTTTCCAGGTCTGTTGTTTTTCCAAGTAAATATTTGACATTTTTTCCCAGTCTTTCATTTTTTTGGTTTCGCTTGACTGATTCTTGATGTCTCAATGAATCAGTCATTTCTATTTGTTGAGTTCTGATTTTTAGTGAGTTATTTTCTTCATTAGAATTTTTTACTTCTTTTTGTATATGTCCCATTGAGTTGTTTTGCTCTATGGAATTTTTTTCCATTTCACTAATTTTTTTTTTTTTTTTTTTTTTTTTTAGTGAGTTATTTTCTTTTTCCAATTTGCAAACTCTGTTTCCCTGCACTTCTTGGGAGTTTTTTACCTTTTCCAATTCACATTTCAGGAAGTTATTTTCTTTTTCCACTTTATCAAATTTTTCTTTTAGTGAGTTATATGCCTTTCTCTTCTAGCTCTCTTTTAAGGTTTTTAATAGTCTCTTCTAGGAGAGCCTTTTGTATTGGAGACCAACAATCATCTGGAGACTGTCTGCTATTAGTCTCTTCAGGGTTGAAAAGCTGTTCTCTTTCTGTGTAGCAACTATCAATCATTCTTTTGATTTTTTTACTCATTTTGTTAAAGCCTGTAAGGTCTGCCTTCAGAGCCAGGAGGTTACCAGCTTCCTCTGCAGAGCAGTGAAAGGTATATGGACGGGTAGCTGTCCTGCCAACCAGCTATAAAAAGCAGCAAGTACTGGAGTGCTCTGGGAAAGAGTTCCCCACCTGCACTCAGGCCTGCAGGGCCAGGCTGGGAAAGTACCCTTCAAAGAACCCAGGCTGTGTGAGATAACGACTGCCCTGGGGCTAGACACTGAGCAGTGAGAGTTTCACTTCCCAAGCCAAATCCTGCCCTGGGGCTGTGGGTGTTAGCAGTTGAGCAGTGAATGGATTTGCAGGGACAGGAATTGTCTGCCTGAGAAGCAAGTCAGCTGGGGAGGTTGTATTGCCCCAGGCCGAGCCCCCTACTCTGTGGATCAGAGGCTGCCCAGGCCAACCCCCGCTGCCGTGCAGATTAGTAACTGCCCCCAGCAAAAGCCCCGAACTGCCAGATGTGGCCGCAGGACTGTGGTAAAGTCTACCTGAGTCACTTCCGGGTTTGAGGGGTTCCAGCCAGATCTCGTTAGGTTCTGGCATTTTTTTTTAGAGGACCCTCTGTTTTAGGCTTTAATTTCTCTGCCAGTTTACTGCTTTGTAATCAAATCAGAGCAGTTAGCCTATAGCTGAGTCATCTCTATAACTTCTCTAGCCACAGAGATCACTCCTGCCCCTGGTCTGCTCAGGACGCTAGCCCCTCGCTGCCTGTGCTAGTCTGTTCCTGGCCCCTCAGGACAAACCATTCCTGGTGATCTTCCGGATTGGCTGGTAAATTGTAGTGCTTCTAATCTTCATGAATTTAAGTAGTGAAGAGTTACTTTTGAGACTGCATTAAATAGTTGGTTATGATGGGAATGAGAGGAGCTTAGAGAGTCTTGTGTGCCTGCTCTGCCATCTTGGCTCCCAGTAAAAGTCTTTAATTGAAATATCAGCTCTACTATTTATAACTTTTGTAACTAAGAGAAAGTCATATAACTTCTCTTGATCTCAGTCTAATCCTCTATAAAATGCAAGGAATTTCTGATGCATTACAATGATCATAGCAAAATGGCTTGATTTGATCCCTATAATAATCTTATATTCCAGGTTATTATTATTACTCCCATTTGGAGAAAAGAAAAATCAGACTAAGAGAGTAAATTACTCCTCCAGGGTTACTTGCATTGTTTACTAACTCAAATAACTAATTGGTCTGGAGAAGATGCTAGCCCTTCATACCTTTTCTTAAGGAGACACAGACTAAATTTGGATGATCAAGATCCCAAAAAATTTGGGGGATTTATCTTTTCACTAGAAATCACCTACTTACTCTCAGGTATTAAACAAAATCCATTTGGCTTTTTGTCTGCAACTTCACTATCTTCTGTAGGGGCTGGGTACTTTATCTTCTCTGTCCACTTTTAAGGGATTTTGTCTACTCTTTATCCAGAGAGTGAGTTCATTCATTAAATAACTATAAAAGTAAAAAAAAAAAAAAAAGAAAGAAAATAAAGCTTTCTGTCTCATGAGAACTAAATACCTACCATTATATCAGAGCCCAGGAGTTCCCTTTCTTACAAGTCCAAGCCAATTTCCTCTACATACTTATTTTAAAGGACACCTCTTCCCTAGTAAATCCCTGCTATGACAAAAGCAATCCAAATGAAATCCATAACAGAAATAAAGGCTCAGTTACAGAAAAGAGCAAAGAAGGTCAAATGATCTCTGAAAATGGAAGAGGGACCCCTAAGGAATATAATTAAGAACTACAGGTTAATTACTTGAGGATGTTAAGGCTTACAGGCAAAACTTCGACTATATAATTATTGGGCATAATGATCTCATGATAAGAGGAATAGATTCTCTTTAAGTGCAAAAAGAGAATGGAATATTGTTTAACTGGTCAGCATGCTAATGATGCAAACTCTATATTTCTCATATTAAGATCTAATAGCATTAAGGATTCAGTTGCAGATGAAGTATCAATATCAGTATCCAACAAAACAACATGCATTAATGTTTACAAAATTATTTCAAATGGAATGGAGGAAACACAGAGTGGGAAAATAACCATTATTTTGCCAGTTTTACTAAGATCCCACAAAGCAAGCCACCTAGAATACAAAGTTTTAAACAAAGACTCTCATCTGAAGTTCTTACAAATGCAAAGTGCCTAATTTTGTCACAAAGTCTCACATGTAGTGAGTGTGATTTAGGTCCTCCTTTAAGTATCAAACAAGCTGTACTTGTCCCTTGGGCTTTTAGGAGGATGTTGAATTTTTTACGAAGTGTTTCTCTACTGACATCAGTTTTGAAATCTCAACAGTTGTGTTCTCTCCTACCCCAGTAGATGCTAGTGGATAGCACCTTAGTTCCATGCAATATAAAATTTCAATTTATTTTTACAAAAGTTTATTTATTCTAAAGACATATAGTGAGAAATAAAAATACAATGATTCCTTCCAACAACCAAAGGTACTCTCTTGGTTCAGTTCCTACATAACACTATTCCCATCAGTTCCACAACCTATTCCATCTAGGCCATGTCAGCCATAGTTTTAGTCCTTTGCCAACTTCTTTCCAGGTATGATGCACTCTCCTCCATTTCTCCCTTTTCCATTACTAATGGCACAACCAAGTCAATACTGCCATTACTACTGGAAACTAATTGTCTAGCTATTACTCTATGGATTCACCATTTCAGTAACTTTATAAACCAAATTATGCTTTTTTGGTCAACATTCTTTCATATATATCCTTCTCCCCTCTTCCATTTGAATTTAAACTCCTTAAGGACAGGAGCTGTTTTTGTTATTAAATTTGTATCTACAGTACTTAGAACAATGCCTGATATAATCTGAACATGGAATAAATGCTTTTTTTCATTCACATATCTTCATTAGACAGTTTCTTGAAGATTTGGGAATGTAGAGAAAGGTAAAGGGATATTTTAAATCCCCAAAATTAATACTTTGAAAATATTAAGAACTTAATAAATGTTTGAACTGTTTTGAACTGAAATGAATTGATTGATTAAGATACTGTGCTTTGTAATAAATCCATATCACAAATCATAATATTTAACACAAAGAAAACTACTGGTTCCTCATGAAATTTCACTGTTTTGTCTTTTCTGCCTTCTATGCCTTGGAAATATATTGTCTTATGACCATGTAGATAAAAACCCTTCCTTTAGCATAGACATCTTCTAATAGTAATGTCACTTAAGTTCTTAGAAAACTAGAATAACAAATTAAAATGCCCTTTGCTTCATTTGTAATACCTGACAACCTAATTTGAGATATTGCAGCAATTTAATTAACAAGAAGAAAACCAACTCTTCAACATTTAAAAATATCCTCTAATTTGTCCACTTCTAAAGAGGACAATGAAATGTCAGATTATTTTTAGAATAATAGGCAAGATTGTCATGACTGTTTTTGTATTTCATACTTTTTGTAGTATACCTTTTTTGTATTTCATACAGACAAATTTAATTAATATTAGATTAGCATATAATAGATTTAACTACCTATGCCAAAGATTCAGAATTATAAACTTTCAGAGTTGAAAGGGACTTCAAATACCATTTAGCCTAAATATGAAAACCTTCTACAGCATTTCCAACAAGTAACCACCAGCATACTCTCAAAGGCTTTCAGTTTGGGGAAACTAACTATGTTTTATTATAATCCATTCCTATTTTGAATATTTCCAATAATTAAGAAGATTTTCTACATGTTAAGTAAGATTATGTCTTTCTATAACTTCTACCTATTGCTTCTAATTAATTCTTCTGGGGTCAAGCAAAGAATGTGATTGTTCATTAGATATTTATAAATAATTCCATTAAATCTTCTCTTGTCTATGTAGACAATTTAATCTCTGATGACACTCATCCCAGTTCTCCTCTCTCACAGACAGTATGTGTCTTCAGAGCTTGCAAAGATCTCACACTTAGGATTCTAAAGGTACCTCCTTAAAAATCAAGAGTGTTTCTATGCCACTATCAGTGCTAGTCTCACTGGAATGTTTCTCATCAAGATTATAAATCAAGAATCAATTTGGTAAGCACATCTTAAGTACCTTTTAGAAAAGGATTATTTATCCAGAAGGTTTAATAGAAGAATTAGTACAAAAATATTCCCTCCCAAATGTCTGAGACATTCTTGCTGAAGTAAAAACATAGACCATAGGAAATTGAATTCAAGTATAGAGAACACATATTGAAAGCACATAAAAGTAATTCTCGTATTCTGAAAGTCATTTTCACTTCTTCATGGGGTACTCAAGAAATTCTCCTTAAACATACAGCAGTTTCCTTAAAGGGCTCATTAGATTGCTATGAATTCAGTCTGCCTTTATTTCATGATTCAAATACTGCTTTCTGCTAATACTAAGATGCAAATTGAAAACCAAAAGGAAGATAGGAGACTCTGCTATTGGGGAAGCAGGGAGAAGGAATGATGTTTTGATATTGATAGGGATATGGAAAGTTCAGTTTTTATACACTCTTCAAATCCCATAAGTTTAAATCTTATAAGATATAATCTCTGATTAAAGGGGGCATTGGAAAAAGCATTTGATAAGAGCTAAAGTAAGCTTTTTCCTCCCATTCCTTCAAGTTCCTTTTCAGGTATATGTTGGAAAATCTTATTTCAGTTTCTTAAATAGTATTTTTTATCAAATTGCTTGATGATGTACAAGTAATTCCAAGAATATAAGCAAATTTCTTTAGGATATTTAAACATGAACTTTGTGCAAAGGATATTCCACTTAAAAGGCCTTTTATCTCTTAGTCTAAGAATTATGAATGGTGGGTTGGTTGATATATATTCTCAATTGGTTAAGACATTGGTTTGACATCAATGTCAAAGTATGGTAGGGACATGGAGTGGTTTTGAACCCAACTTTACATCTATTTTAGGCATTCCCAATTCCCTTAATGTGTTTTCCTGTGCATTAGTTTTAAATTCCATTGTCATGTTGTTTTTCCTCTTTGGAAAAAAAAAAACTGTAGTTAATAATTTTTCCCTTAAATAAGGTGCCCAGAATTTAAAATATGATCTGTTCTGGGCAAAATGAAGGGAAGTTTCAATTTTCCCCATTATAGACAGTGTGCTTTTATTGCTCCCATTTTGTCAAAGAGATAGATTTGTTTGCTGAAAAGTGGACTGTGCCCCTTCAGCAGGAAAAGTAGGGTGCTTGGGAAATGGAATGACTATTCTAGTTATCACTCTGGGAATTGTTTGATAGCAGTAAAGTTTCTGAAGTATATCTGTTTAACCTCCAGTTACAGGAACAGAAAATTCCAAATTGAAATAGACAGGAAGGCTTTGTATAGTAATTCTCTATTTGCTATTTTGGTTCCTTTTAGCTGAACTCTGGTTACATAATGGATATTCATTAAGGAAAAACTTGCCTGCAAAATTTGTAGGAGGAAAGGTCAAAGGATTGGACTCTGGGTCAAGTCAGCAAATGGAAATGTTGAGAAATGGAAGTGAATGTGATTTCACCAAGTTGTTGCATTCACATTGTCTGAAAATGTATACCACCAAGAACTTGCCAAATGTCAGGGCTCATTGCTGCCTAAAAATACTAATCTATATTGTACTCTCTTGTATACATACAGTTTCACATCCATGATATCCACTGTTGCTATTTCTATCAGAAGCTTTTTACTGTAATCAGGAAAAGAATAAATTTGCTTAAAATAAGATTTTCTTGAGAATCTGTTTTTAAGAGTAAACAGAATAATTTCCATTTTACTTTTGTTCTGTAATATGTAGAATATTTGTTTCTTTAGCCAAGGACAAGTTTATTCTGATTTTGTTAACTCCATTTCATGGCACAACTTGTAAACACAGAAGGCATTTAAAAATGATGTTTTATTCTTAGGTCTGGAACTGGAAGGCACTTCAGAAACCTTGTACTTTAATTACATTTTTAAAATGAGAAAATGAGGTCTAGGAAAAAAATGTTAATTACCCATCATCACACAGGTATAAACATCAAAGGAGGGATTTGAATACAGGTCTGACTTCAGAATAAAATTAAAGTCATTCCAACTGTATGGAATCTATGTAAGAGTCCTAGATTTTATAATAAATTAGGATTGGTATTCTAAATCCCTATTGATTAGAGAAATTCAAACTAAAACAATTTTGAGATTCTACCTCCCACCCTACAATTTGGCTAAAATGACAGGAAAGATAATGAGAAATGTTGGAAGGGATGTGAGCAAATTGGAACTTTTATGAAATTTTGGTAGAGTTATGAGACCCAAACATTCTAAAAAAACAATTTGGAATTATGTGTATATGTGTTTGTGTATGTGTATACATACTTATGTGTATAAAACTGTGTATTCTCTTTGATCTACCATGTTTCCTCGATAATAAGACCTATCCCGAAAATAAGCCCTCCCCTTATTGTGTAAGATTTCTCTAAAATAAGCCCTCCCCGAAAATAAGCCCTATTGAGATTGCTACTGTAGAGAAGGTGATCCCCTGCGCTACACGCTATATTACAGTACCCTCTGTATGCACCATCCCCTCCTCCCCCTCGGTGAAATGCACGCCATGCTCCGAGCTGCATCCAATCAGAGCTGCAGCAGTGAGCACATCATCCTGTTCTTCCCCAGTGATTTGCTTGCTGGCCCATTGAGAGCAGTGCCGGGGAGGAGAGCTGAGGCAGGATAACATAAAAACCCGGTATGTAAGCCGGAGTGAGGGGGCATGATGGAGGATAGAAGGAACACTCAGGAAGCATTGCTGTCAATGTTCATTAAAATAAGCCCTCCCCTGAAAATAAGCCCTCTGATGTTTTTCTGTCCAAAAAAAATAATAAGACAGTGTCTTATTATCGGGGAAACATGGTAGTGATGTCACTATTGTGTCTGTAATCCAAAGACATCATAAAAGAGGGACAACACAGGTACAAAAAATGTTTTTAGCTGTTTGTTTGTTTGTTTGTTTTCCAGTGGTGAGATTTTGGAAATTGGGAAGTGGCTGCATAAATTATGACATATGAAAGTTATAGAATATTGTTATTCTATAACAAATGATGAGTAAGCATATTTATTAAAGAGCTTGGAAAACAAAAGCATGTGATGATCAACTGATAGATCTGGCTCTTCTCTGGAATACATTGATCCAAGATAATTCTTACAGTTTTGGAATAGAATGTGTGAAGCCCGCATTAGAAACCTAGATTTTAGAATCAACCAGAATCAGGCCCAGCACAAGTCCTTGATCTTTATTCTTTGTGGACGTAAACAAAATGACAATAGGAAATGAGAGGAATGGCAACATGAAACCACCAGGAATGACTCTGGCTTTCTCACTCCACCCTCCAAATCCCCGACCCAATCTCCTAAACAACATATCAAGCCTGCAGAGTAGTGGGCAGGACCATTCTTTGTCCAAGCATATATTAATAGAGTATTGTCCAATTGGTAA
The DNA here is from genome assembly GCF_016432865.1 of Antechinus flavipes. NCBI lineage: Eukaryota > Metazoa > Chordata > Mammalia > Dasyuromorphia > Dasyuridae > Antechinus > Antechinus flavipes. The sequence continues at coordinate 101,825,082 of NC_067398.1, read as the reverse complement.
TTACCCTTAAGTGCTTGGATCTCAGTGCATCAACTCAGTTTCAGCCCAATACATCTCTTGCTTTCTTTTGTTTTATAACACAGGTGGTCATGCCATCCTTGACCTCTCAGGATGGTGAGAGTCCCCAGGGGGAGATGATCACGCCCTCCATTACTTCTCAGGAAAGGAGGTAAAAATATGGAAAAGGAGGTGATCATGCCTCCCCCTGACTTTTCAGGAAGGGAGGTGAAAGCACTAAAAAGGAGATGATCATGCCCACCCTGACATCTCAGGAAGGGACATGAAAAGCAGCAAAGGGAAATGGGGATTGCTATCTGGTTTCTGGGCTAAAGGGTTTTTAAAAACAGATATGCACAAACCCATCAGCATGGGAGATATTACACAAGCACATAGAAATAACGCACAGGCTATTAGTGATGACTCTCTCCACAGTCAGTGCAGGCTTGATGTGGTGCAACAGACATGGATTGTACATGCAAGTAGTGATATAACAAACAATATAACTCAACATGGTATTATAAAAGATTTCCAGAAGTCCTAGAAGGAGGGTATGTAAACAAGAGTCACACATACACCTTCTTCAGCAGCCAAGAGATAGTGCAAAAGCAATCTATTGTCCATTGATTGCTTCAAGTGTCAGGGAATCCAATGGTTCCCAAAGTTTTTGAAGTCCTGCAACAGTCTTTTTATGTATTAGGGAATCCAACTATTCCAGCAGATTTTGAAGTCCTGCAACAGTCTTAACATTTCTCAGAGAATCCAATGATTCCTGAGTGTTTTTAAATGCTATAACAGTCTTATGTCTCAGAGAATCCAATGATTCCTGAGGGTTTTGAAGTCCAACAATTTTTGATGTCCATGATTCAAACGCCATAAATGCTCTTTCAGTGGTGGGCACAGTCAGCAATGGAATGACCCGAAGTTTCTTGGGTCTTCTCCTTCATTTCAAGAGTCTGCTCAGTCTCTCTTCAATGGACAAGGCAAATACGGCTTGTTGGCACCCATCTCCACTTTTGAGATACAAGAAAACCCTTTCCCCCAAGCAGTTAACCCATCTTGTCCATTCCATTCATCACTTTCTGGGTCTCTTCACATCACCTGGCAATTATCTAAAGATAGTGGAGCTGCTCACATGGGCACTGCCCTTCCGGTGGGTTATAAAACCTGTTTGCCAGAGCCAGTGCATCTTTGTCAAAAATCAAGAAGTTAATAGTATAAAGGGCTAGATTTAGAAGTTCTCTAGGGTTACCTGTGGCTCCCCCTTTCTTTTGTTTTTGGAGCAGCGTCTTAATGTCTCTTTCTCTTCTCTACTATTGCCTGTCCTTGAGGATTAAAAGATATGCTAGTGGTGTGTAAAATCTTATACTGTGCACAAAAGTGTGCGAGATGTTTAGAAGTATGTGCAGGTCCATTATCTGTTTTTATGGCTTGTGGCACACCCATAATTGCAAAGGCTTGGATGAGGAATTCAGTGACTACTCAGGCTGTCTTTTTTGCTATTGGTATTGCAAAAGTGAATCCTGAAAAGGTGTCTAGCACAATATGGATAAATGACAGGAGACCAAAAGATTTATAATGGGTCGCATCCATTTGCCAAATTTCAATGGGTCTGAAACCAGGAGGGTTCTTCCCTGGAAGCAGTGTAGGAGCATGGAAAGGAATGCAGGCTGTACAGGCTTTTACTATGCTCCTAGGTTCCTCTCTTGTTATTCCAAATTATAAACATAAAGCTCGAGCAGCCTGATGATATTTGGAATGAGATTCCTGGGCATCTTGAAATAAAGGAGTATTGACCAACATTGTTAGAAGGTTATCTGCCTTTGAATTACCATCAAAAATAGGACCTGGAAATCCACTATGAGAGTGGACAAGCAAGATATCAATCTTACCTGGATGCTTTCTCACTTGCTCTTGAAGTTCCTTAAAGAGCTAATATATATTGGAAGCTACAAATTTTATTTGGTCTGTGGCAATTCTTTGTACCACACCTACTGAATAGAACAAATCAAATATTATATTTGTATCTCCTGGATAATAAGCAAAAATTAGAATGATTCCATACAGTACATTTTGCTGAGTGGACTGAAAAGGAGTTCTTACTACTCTCTTTATAATTAAGTCATGAGAGTATATAGCACAAATATTATCTTTGGATGCATCCATAAAGATAGTTGGTGCTTTAAGAGGAATTTTAGAAATCTTTTCTTCAAGATTCCATCGCCAATTATGTAATAGTCTGGTTATCTTAAATGGAGACCCGTGTGTAAAATTTGGAGCCATAGCTAATGACATTTGCCACTTTGGAATGGTTTCATAGCACATATTAATTTGTGTATTACTATAAAAGGTATATATCTTGGCAGGTCTTATCCAAGATAATTGTACTGCTTGCTTAAAGGCCTTTAATAAAATTCTAGCCACAAGCACTAAGTAAGGAGTAAGGCTTTGTTCTGGTTGTGCTGTGGGGTTCACCCACTCTATCACACTATTTTCTTGATGAAGGACTGCTGTGGGCACCTCTTGTGTAGCAAAAACTGATATTTCCAAGGGTTTTTGAGTGACTCTTTCAACCACATTGGATAAAGCCAGTTCAACTTCTCTCAAAGCTTTTTGAGCTTCTTTTGTAAGCTGACATGGTGAAATTAAAGTGCTGTCTCCCCTTAAAATGTCATATAATGGTTATAATTGATAGGTAGTCAAGCCTAACACTGGTCACATTGTTTGGATATCTCCTATCAATTTCTGAAAGTCATTTAAGGTGTTTAGCTTCTTTGTTCTAAAGGAAAGTTTTTGTATTGTAAGAACCTTAGAATATATTTCATATTCTAAATATTGAAAAGGAGCATGTCTTTGATTTTTTTTTTTTCTGGAGCTATACACAATTTGTAGTTCTTAGTGTTTCTATGATCTTTTGTAAACATGCTTCTAACATTTGTTCCTCAGGTGCATACCCCAATATATCATCCATGTAATATAACAACATAACTTTTGGAAATAGTTTTCTAACTGGAGTAAGAGCAGTAGCAACATACATTTGACACATAGTAGGGCTGTTTTTCATTCCCTGTGGCAAAACTGTCCATTCATATCTTTTATATTCATCTAAGTTAATGCTGGGCACTGAAAAGGCAAATCTTTTCATATCCTCCTTATCTAGAGGGATAGAATAGAAACAATCTTTAATGTCTATAACCCAAAGAAGCCATTCTCTAGGAAATTGAGTAGGAGATGAAAGTCCAGGCTGAAGAGTTTCCAAAATTTGCATCTATTCATTTACTTTTCTTAAATCAATCAACATCCCCCATTTTCCATATTTCTTTCTTACAACAAATACAGGGGAATTTCAAGAACTTAGAGAAGGTTGTAAGTGTCCTTGGTCAAGTTGTTCCTGTACTATATCTAATGAGGCTTGAATTTTGTCACTGGCTAAGGGCCACTGTTCTATCCACACTGATGTATCAGTTTTCCATTGAATAGGAACAGATGAGAGTGTTGGCAGGACTTCAACAGGAGCCCTGCCTTAAAAAATTGAAGTACTCATTTGTAATCCTAACTGTTGTAAGATGGGGATTTTTTCAGTCACAAAAGGAGTAAAAACTCCAGTTTCACCTTCAAATGTCCATCTCAAAGGGGTAGTACTAACTTCAGCTGCTCTGCTCCTCCTATGACAGACAAAAATATGTGTCTGCCTTAATCTTTGGCTAATGATTGGGCTATTTGGCATCTCTTATGACCGTATGATCTGTACCTGTGTCTACCAATCCTTCAAATGGTATGCCATTCATATAGATAGTGAGCATAGGTCAGTCATCTATAACAGCTGCAGTCCAGAATATTCCTGGATTTTGCTGTTGGGAGTTAGAATCTGGGCAACTATCACCAGATTGCCTATTTGGAGTCTGTGTCAGTAAAACTGATTCTACTACTTCTTCTGGTTGATAAGTCACACATTGTCTACCTGTTTTAGTGACTGGGATATTATCTACCCATTCCCCAGTTTTCCACCTTAGTGTATGGATGGACACTGTTTTGTAAGTACTCTCAGGAGGTGAAATAGTCAAGCCTGGAGGCAAGGGATCCGTAGGCTGAAGAGGAACAGATTTCATTTCTTCAGGGGGTATCTCAGTAGTGCCAGCTGCATACAACTCTATTCTCCCCAATTGTAATTCCTTTCTCCCATCAAATTTCTTCTTGGTTGATTGGTCATGTCTGAGTACTGAACTTCTAAAGATTCTCTGGGTGTAGCATTGGCTGCCCTCATTCCCCAAGTATTTTTTGTTTTGGTACCTGGAGCTGGGCCCCCTTTCCCGTTTTCCTGAATCAGTCTACATTCTGATGCCCAATGTAAGCCTCCGTTGCATTTTGGTCATGGTGTTTAGGGTCTTGTTCTCCTACCTTATTTTCTCACTCTATTTTTTATGCCAACATTGAGCATTCAGATGCCCTACTTTACCACATTGAAAACATTGATTAGTCTTTCTGGAAGTCCCTTGCCCAAAGGGACCCTGTCTTCCCATGTTTGGATCTTGGGAAGTTTGCATCATACCATGGATATAAAAGATATTTGTGCCCACTGTGGCATAGTGTCTTATCATCTCCTCTAAAGAAGCATCCTTGAGTATAATTCTTCTACAAACTTTATTAGCATTTCCTTTAGAAAGTTGTCTAATCATAATTTCTGTTGCTGTATTTTCACCAATAGTTTGTATGACAGCTGTCTGCAGACATTCCACAAAATCAGCAAAGGTTTCATTTGGACCTTGTGCTATTTTTGTGAAGACTGCTCCTCTGTCCTGTTTACCTGGGATAAATCCCCATGCTTTGATAGCAGCAGAAGCAATTTGCTCATATGCTGCTATGGGGTAATTAATCTTTGCTGAAGTGTCTGCATAAGGACCTACACCTGTTTGTTGATCACAGGTGTTTGATATATTAACTCCAATTTCCCTATTTTCTTGGGCTTGTATCCTACAGAGTTCACTATATTCAGAAAGCCACAACAAGTTTTGTCTAGGTTCTAAACATGTCCTTGCTATAGATTTCCAATCACTAGGGGTTAAAATTTCATAAGCCAAATTATGTAATAATAACTTAATATAAGATAATGTAGACCCATACAGAGTGCAACCCTTTTTCAGATCATTGATAATTTCTAGATTAAAAGGAGTGCATCTTCTTTTTTCTTGACCTGAAGAGTTAAGCTCTTCAATCACAGGATACATTTCTATTCTCAAATCAGCTGTATTCTTTCCATCTTCTTGGGCTTTAAGTAATGCTTTTTGCAGTTGAATCATAGTAGGGAGTGGTTGCTGGGGGGGAAGGTGCTGGTGATATCACTGCCCTTCCCACTCCTCCTCTTCCCTCCATCTCAGAAAGTGAAATTGATGGGAAAATGTTAAGAGCCCGCTCGGGTGTAGTAGGAGGTGAATTTGAGCTGCAAGAGTGAGACTCCTCTCACTCAACTCCTTGTACCTTTCAGCTATTTTATCAGTACCATTTTTCTTCTCTTCTTCTTTCTCCTCACACTTCCTTATCTGATTGTTCTCCTTAAAACTGTTTTTTTCTTAGAACTTGTATTATTGTTCTAAGGCCAATTGTATTATGTTGTATATATAGAATGTTTCCTTAGAAATTGAATCAGGACCATTATCATTGTGATATTCACATAGTTGATCTCCTACTAGTTTCCAATTATCTGTTTCTATTTCATCTTCCTTCTAGAACTAAGGGGACATGCATTCTAATGTTTCCAAGAGTACACGAAACTGCTCCCAAGTTACAAGCAAACCTTGCCTCTTTATTAACCTAAGTATGCTTTGTATAGAGCTCCCTTGGGGTGGAGGTGGAGTTGGGTTGGGGGAGGCTCTTTTCCTAGTATCTGTCATATTTCAGCCCTTAACAAAGTTTCCTTCTTGTAATAATCACCATTTTTCCTGGTCACAGGGACATCTTCACTGAAATTATGATCAAGCTTATTGCAGGTTTTTAGTTCACATTGGGGTGTCGATATATAATGTCCAGGCTAACTCTTTAATGTCCGGGCTAACTCTCTGAAGGGCCTCAGGATCAGTCAAAGTCAGAATCAATCAAACTCCTTGATCTTTAGAGTGAGAAATGAAGGAAGCGGGCAATCTGCCACACAGCTTGCCAAAGATAAATCCTGGACTCTGGAGTTCAAAGCCTGAAATCTCTCTCCTTCTTGTCCTTTGGCAAAGCAACTCTCACTCTATCCCTCAGCCCTCCAATTCTTGCCTACAATTATTTCACCACCACACATTCAGCAAGCACGAATGGTGAGGAGAGCCATCACATCGCCATTTCATCTAAATATATGTATATAGAGCTATTTTCTCACCTTGAATAGGTAAGTGCTCTGCTATCTGATTCAATTACACCTTTTCAGAGTTTCAGCCTTTTACATTTGACCATTCTCAGGAGTCTCCTGCCTTCATCACTCTTCTACTAAGACCAAGGATTTAGGCTGGCCCTGAGGACCTCCAGAGAGCTAGTCTGGATGGTATATTTTGGCATCTCACCATAGGGACTCTAGAAAGCATAGTCCATTTTGTCACATCAATTTGGGGGTTTTAGAAAGCACATTAAAATTTTTGTTAATGTACAACCAGGAATCATAGGAGTATTTTAATGGTGTGGGAAAGATATAAGAACTCTATTTCCACTATTATACTTCATTTGTAACCTGTGATTTGTTGGATATAATACCTCCTTCAACCAATGCCATTCATTAATTCTTTGGAACTTTCTAATTTTCAAGAGTTTCCATGGCTGGAAAAGTCAGTTTCATGAAGTTGACCTGCCATTACAGATGGCCAGTCTAACGTTATGTAGGCTTATTCTTGACCACATAGACATCAAGTCCATTACTATTTTGACTATTATAAAAACCCAAATTAATTTTAAAAGATATACAAAAGAAGACACTATCTGCAACCAGAAAAAGAACTGAAAAAATTTATAGAAGATTTTACAGATATGTACATGTGTTTGTCTAATGGCAGTCATCCATGGGGAAGGGAGAAAAGGGAAAACAGACATTTACATGACAATTTTATTATATATTTTATAGACATTTATATATTTGTTACATATTTATTTATTGCATTATATATTTGTTATATATTTTAAAGGAATAACATTATATGTAAATATTAGAAAAATAAATAATATAACATTAAGAATTGTTACATAAATACATCAAAGGAAATGACAAATGTACACTCAAATTTCAAGCCAGTAAGAGAAAAATTTACATCTCTAAAAATTATTTGTTAACAATAATATCTAACTGTTATGTAGTTCTAAGGTTTGAAAAAACAATTTACGAGTATTATGTGTTTTTACACTCACAACATTATAGGAGGTAGGTATTATTATTATCTTCATTTTATAAGTGATGAAACTATGTCAGTCCAAAGTCAAATGAATTGCCCCAAGTCACTTAGCTATTAAACCAATTAAAGACTCAACTTACTATAACATCTAGCTGCTTCTAATGTTATCAAAAGATAGAAAAATCATTCAAATAAATTGGATATCCAACTGATGAACATTTGAAATCATTATTTAAAAGTTAAATTTCTAGGTAAATTGAATTTTAAAATTAGGAAAAAATTATCCTGCTATTTATTTTTTTAAAGACAAGATTGAAACAGATGTAAAAGCAAGGGAAAATATGTTGTTCAATTACATACCAAACAAAACTATTAAGTTTAATGAAATGGCTTAATTTTTTACACATATGAAAATTTGCCAATTTTATTGGCAAAATATGAAAGAGGATTTTGAAAGTCTGTTTTCCAAAATTAGTTAACCAAGTTATAAATTACTTTCACAGTACTATTAAAAAGCTCAAACAAACAAAATAAATAAATAAACTTAAATAAATTTATCAAATATCCAGAAAGCAATAATTTTTCACATATTGTATAAATTTTGTGGAAAAAAAATATAGCAACAAAGAAGATAAAAAACCAAACTCAGAAGAGGACAACAATATCAAGATGTATGTATGTGAAGCCTTAAAGAGGAATAGAAGTGTCAAGCCAAAAAGTCTTTTTAAAAGAGCTCAGAAAACATTAAAAACAAGTAAGAGAGATGGGAAAAAATGGAAAACAAATGAATTATGTAAGAAACTGATGAAAAAAGAGTCAACAACTTGCACAAGGAAATCAAAGAAAACAATTCTGTAATAAAATAGAAATGACCAAATGGAAAGGAGGTACAAAAGCTTACTGATGAAAATACTTCCTTAAAAAAATACAATTGGGGGTTGGTAGCTAATTGGCACAGTGGATAGAGCAACCAGCCCTAATGTCAAGAGGAAGTGAATTCAAATCTGGTCTCAGACACTTAACACTTCCTGACTGTATGACCCAGAACAAATCACTTAAACTCAATTGCCTCAGCCAAATATATATATATATGATTGGGTAAATGGAAGTTAATGGTTCTAGGAGACCTCATGAATTAATTTAAAAAAGAAAATATGTAAAATACTCATTGGCAAAACAACTGACCTGAAAAATAGATCAAGGAGAGATAATTTCAGAACCTGGAAAGACCTTTCAAAAATTATCAAAGAAAACTACTGGTATCCTAGAACCAGAGAATAAAATAGTTATTGACTGAATCTAAAAATCATCTCTTTAAGGAAATCACAAATGAAAACTTTAAGGAATATTGTAATCAAATTCCATAACAGTCAGAAAGGAACAATTCAAATATCAAGGAGTCACAGTCAGGATGACACAGGTTTTAGCAGCTTCTACATAAAAGAATCAGAGAGTTAACACTATGACATTAAAGAAAACAAAGGATAACAAGTAAGAAATGACTCCCCAGCAAAAATTACCATATTCTTTCAGGGGGGGAATGGTCAATCAATGAAAGACTTTCAAATTTCCTGATGAAAAGAGTAGAGCTGAACAGAAAAATCAATGTTCAAATACAAGGGAAGCATAAAAGCCTAAATAAAAAAAGAAACCAAAATAAACCCCAACATGTTATTCATTAAGATTAAACTACTTATATTCTTATTCAGGAAGATGATACTGTTAACTCTTAAGTACTATATTAATATTAGGGCAATTGGAAAACAACTCCAGAGGCAGTTAAATTTACAAGTAAATTCTATCTAACATTTAAAGAACAATTAATTCCAACACTATATAAGCTATTTGGGGAAATAGGCAAAGAATGAAGAAATTCCTTTTATGATACAAATATTATGTTGATGCCTTGACCAGAAAGAGCCAAAACAGAGAAAGCAAATTAGAGAGCAATTTTTCTAATGAATAATGATGTGAAAATTTTAAGTAAAATATTAGCAAAAAGATTACAGTAATCTATTACCAGGATAATGCACTATGACCAGATGGGATTTATACCAAGAATGCAGTTCTGCTTCAACATTAGGAAAACTATCAGAATAATTAATTATATGAATAATAAAATTAAAAGAAATCATATAATTATCTCAATAGATGAAGAAAAAGCCTTTTGGCAAAATATAGTATTCATTCCTATTAAAAAACATTAGATAACATAGGAATAAATTGAGTTTTCCTTAAAATGATAAGTAATATCCACCTAAAACTTTAGCAAGTGGTATATAGATACATAGATAGATAGATCATGACTGAAACAAAGGTGCAAATTATCAGCACTATTCTTCAATATAATAGAAATATTAGCTTTATCAATAAGAGTAGAGAAACAAATTGAAAAAATCACATCGGACAATTAGAAAACAAAAATATCACTTTTTTGCAGATGATGTGATGGTATAGTTAATGAATCTTTGAGAATCAATTAAAATGATGAAAGTAATTAAAAACTTTAACATAGTTGGACAACATAAAATAAACTTATAAATCATCAACATTTCTATATATTATTAATATATCTAACAGCAGGAGAGAGAAAGAAAAATTCCATTTAAAATAACTCTTAGGCAATATAAAACATTTGGAAGTCTACCTATCAAGACAAACCCAGGAACTATATGAATACAATTACAAAACACTTTTCTTGCAAATATAGTTAATTGGCACAATAGCAGTTTCTCATGGATATTGTGGGCTAATTAATAAAAATGATAACTACATATATTAATTTACTTTTTATTATACACCTAGATAAAATAAAAATAAAATTGACCTAAAGAATGCAAAGTCAAGAATACCCAGGAAATTAATGAATAAAAAATGCAAAGAAAGCTACCTAGCCATAACAGATATAAAAGTATATTATACATTGGTAATAATCAGAATTATTTGGTAATAGCTAAGAAATATAGAAGTGAATTGGTGAAATAGGTTAAATACACAAGACATAGTGTAAATGACTATAATAATTTATTTTTTGAGAGGCTCAAAGACCTTATTCTGTGTAATAAAAACTCACTATTTGACAAAAAATGTTCAGAAAATTAGAAAATAAAATGGTAGAAAGTAGGTCTAGACCAGTATCTCGCATCCCATACTAAGATGAACTCAAAATGACATATGATGTAGACATAAAAGGGGATATCTTAAATATTAAGTGAGCACTTCAGATTTATGGAAAAGGGAAGAATTTATAACCAAACAAGAGATAGAAAATATTTTAAAATGCAAAATGGATAATATAATCGATACATACACACACACATAAATACCTTAAATCACTATTATTTAGAAAAATTCAAATTAAAATGGCTCTGGGGTACCATTTCACATCTATCAGATTGTCTAAGATGAAAGAAAAAAATAATAAATATTGAAAAAAGATATTGGAAAATTGGGACACTAATGCACCGCTGATTGTGAACTGATCCAATCATTCTGGAGAGCAATTTGAAACTATGCACAAAGGGATATAAAACTCTACATATCCTTTGATTGAGCAATATCACTACTAGGTCTATATCCCAAAAAGATCAGAAAAAAGGAAAAAGGACCCACATATACAAAAACATTGATAGAAGCTCTTTTTGTGGTGGAAAAGCAATGAAAATTGAAAGGATACCCATCAAATAGGGAATGGCTGAACAAGCTGTTATTTTTGTAATGGACCACTATTGTGTTATAAGTGATAAAAAGGTGAATTTCAGAAAAAAACCTGAAAAGACTTACATGAATTGATGCTAGCAAAATAAACAGAACCAGAAGAATATTGTACATAATAATAGCAACATTACATAATAATCAACTATGATAGACTTAGCTCTCCTCAGCAATACAATGATCCAAGAAAATTTAAAAATATTCACCATGTAAAATGTTATCCATTCCTGGAGAAAAAATTATGGAATCTGAATGAAGATCAAAACATACTATTTTAAGATTTCTTTTTCATTTTTTACCTTTTATTTCTATTTCTCATGTATTTTCCCTATTTTTATGATTCTTCTTTCACAACATGACTAAAATGGTATTATATTTAACATGATTATACCTGTATAACTTTTCAGATAGCTCGGTGTCAGGGAAAGGAATGAAGAAAAATTTGAACCCAAAATCTTATCAAAAATCAATGTTAAATTTTATCTTTATATATAATTGGAGAATAAAATACCATTAAGTAGAAAAAAAACCAATTCATTTAAATTTCATCTCATACCTCTCAGATTGACAACATGATAAAATAAAAAAAGACAATCGTTGGAGTTTGAAGTTACATTTCTATTTCTACATCTTTCAATTTGTTTTCCTGTTATTCTTTGGTGTCTTGATAATTGCAGTTCAATTTTATTTATTCTCAATAGAGTTTCTACTTTTATCTCTCCTGCTGTGTTTTGTTGCTGATTTACTCAGTTTTCTGCTCATAACGTTCAGACTAACAAAATGATAAAACAGGAAAATAACAATTGTTGAAGAGACAGTAAGAAAAACACACTAATCTACTTTTGTAGTTATGTGATCCTGCTCTGGAAAGGAATTTAGAATTATTCCACACAAGAAAATAAATGCTATATACTTTTTGAGTTATATTTACCAACACCAGAGCTATACCCCAAAGGAAAAAAAAAAAGAAACCTGAGAAAGGGGGGAAATATACATATGTAACAAGTTATTTGTAGCATTTTTAAAAAAATTATACTAAAGAGCTAGAAGCTAAAATTATATCCATTATTGAACCAGAGCTACTCCATTTTCAGAATCACTCCATTTTGTTTACACATATGCCTGTAGTCTTTCATTAGAGTTTACCACACAAGTAATCCAAAATAGGAGGCACTATGGTATCCTGTTGTATAACCAGATCTCAGAAATACTTTGGCCTTCATATCTTATTATTCAGATAACCTGATAAGGGTTTATTATTTCAGATCAGCCTTGAGCCCCAACAACAGGAACCTTGATAAATCAGCTCCTTTCTCTCCTATCCCTCCTATCCTAATTTTCACTCCTTGAAACCTATGTAAACCTTATGTAATCTTAGTTCAGTGAGTCATTGCCTCTTGGAATGGGTCATCCTTGCTAGGGAACTCAAGCCCTAGGTGATCTAAATTCCATTTCTCAGGCTGTCTGCTATTGCCAGCACTACTAATTTAATCATGTTTGTACCTGACTGTCTATACACACTATTTTTGACTGCCAGAGCCATACATAACAGTCTTCAGGATATCGCCAGATACACATGAAAATGAGGTGATCTCAAGGTTCAAAACAGCCTTTCTTTATTGGTAATCTCATCAAGGGTTAGCAGAAAAGGAGCAAGAGAGTGTAATAGCAAGTAAGCAAGTCTCTGCATATTTCTCTTTCATTGACTCAAAGCTGACCATTTATATTTACTCTCCTCTGGGATTACCCCATGCCTAGCACTCAGCACTGTGTAAGTGGATTGGCAGAAGGAAGACACCTGCAGTTAACCTCCTGCCTCAGAGGCCAAGACTCCTTTTGTCTCCTAGGCTGCCCTACCAGCTGACATGGCATACATGGCATTCTCAGAGAGAGAAATGTCCCTAACACATGGTAGCACTGGAATTTCAGCTGGATAGAGGAAGGACAAAGACTTTTGGAGTCCTTTCCAGAAACATTATGACTTCCACCCACTCCAAAGTTATACACTTCTGGTCTAAGTTAGAACTGATCCTCCAGCTCTGATCTGAAAACTAAAAATCCTTTTGGACTGATTAGTGGAGGGCTCCTGATAGGAGTGTGGTCTCTTTGGCTGAGAATCTTTCCCTGAATTGATGCTGTGACTTTGCCAACAGGATTTTCTATTTTTGTCTGCCATTGTCTATCTATCCTGTTCTGTATTCTACAGTAGTGTGTAAACACAAATGGTCCCCAAAACAGAATTATCAGCAACCAAGTGATCATGAAGTACCTTATCTTAATCAAGAGGGCTTTGCTGCTTCCCTTTAAAAACATAAGCATAAATTAAGGTCACAAACTGACAACCCATACAAAAACTAAGACTTGTGTTAGTCTGGGCTATTTTGATCAGGGTGCCATGATAAGCAAAAATTTTCAAAGGAGGAATCATTTTTTGATTTGGCCAAATTAGCTAAAATGCACACACATGTGCATGCACGCGCATGCGTGCGTGCATGTGTGTGTGCATGTGTGCATGTGTGTGTGTGTGTGTGTGTGTGTGTGTGTGTTGATTCAATTGAAATATTCCCATCAGGTGGATTCTTATTCCCTGTGGGATGAAATCATCACCAAGAAAATTTATTGAGTAGTTAGTTATTAGCATAAACATGATAGGAATTTGAAGGAATGAATTAAAATGCTAGATTCTAAACCTCCACAACCTTCTTATTCCCAGATACCTGTGTCACATAATCCACCAATGAAACATATTCCACCTATTCCAGAAACCCTTTCCATCCTCTGTATGTAACCACCTCTGCTGCTCCTTCCTACTGTGGACCCTAAAAGTAAAAGTGCCAATTTCTTTTTCTTTTTTTTCTTTAAGTTGGCAAAGAAAGATCTTTTTGTTTATAGAAATTTATGAAATTAGAACCTAATTACTAAAATTTGTGATTGAAATTTAGCACCTTTAACATAAATTTTCATAACATAGTGTAAAGTTTTTGTAACCTCTAAAATCATTAAGTGATTTTTTGGAAATTTGCATCTAACATTAAGATCAGTAGCATACATCTCTGTCCCTTTTCTGAAGGGTGATTGATGTATTGTTCTACTAGAAGGTGATTTCAGTTACTAGAGAATAGAAAGAACTGAAGTTGATTTGAAATGATTGAATATAATTTAATTAGTTAGGCAAATTATAGCAAAATCCAAATTGAAACAGTCTATGTGACCCAAGAAGTAAAAGTTTAGCAATTATTTGGTATTGTATAAAAAAAAAAAAAATCTTGTACAGGACAGATTTAATGTAGTGATAGATTTATGATTGGAAATTAAATGAGATGAACATTTCAAAAAAGTAACAAGAATAAAATTGAGGGTGAGATCAAAGGAGAACAAGAAAAATGCAGTTTTAGAAGTTTATCAATTGGAAGAAGAAAAAAAAAAACAGAAAGAAAGATAGATGCAAGTAAAGATAAGAAGTTAATGGATAGAACATTAAAGAAAGGTGTCATCCCTTTATATTGGCTATGAGTAGAAGATAAAGTGAACTGCAATTATCTCTTCCATATTGTGACTTTTCCCATTTGGTTTCCATATATAGCAGGTCAATCTAAGAAAATAAATGGGGAGGGGGTGAAGACAAGCTCATAAAGAAAAGGCAGATATTTTCCTGTGCTCTCCCCCAAATCCTATTGAACACTTTTAAATAATTCCATTAAACAATTCTTCGAACAATAGAACCCATAATGTGCATTGAAATAATTTTCTATCCAAAGATATCTTAGAAGGTTAGCAGGGAAGGGCTATACCACTTGGACAAGAATAAAGCCCTGTGAAGCCCAAAAAATAGGAGCAGGCCTTAGGAGCTCCTGAATCCGAAGTGGTAGCAGCCATTTCTGGAGCTCTAAAACCACAGACAGGAAGAGGGTCAAATAATTGATCAGAAGGAAATTACAGGATTTGCTAGCCCTGAGACAGCACCTTACTATTTTGCCCATACTGGGATGTGGTTCTGTAAAGGGCTGGAATTATGCACTGAAATCGGGACTGCCTGGACTGGGAGAGCTTGAAGCTAACTTCTGATTGAATGATACTCTATGGGCATATGCTTGGAAAATGGTCTTTTCCACTATCCACACTGGCTCAATGATTGGTGTATAAAGGATTGTAGGAGGGACTAGGGAGTGGTGTAAAGCTAGCCAGACACACACTCTCAGAGGTAGACTAGGGAAGGTTGTAGTGGAGATTTTGCTTCCATCATGTTCAATCCTGAGTCTGGGGACCAAGAATAAAGATTGAGGATTTTTGCTTATCCTGACTCCAGCTGATTCTGGGGTGTCCTGGGTGCGAGCATGGTCATTACATGGTTCATGGTCCTATGGAGCAGTTCTATGGAAAGGAGGAGTATTAGCACATCATAGTTTGAGGACACAAAGGAATACTTTTCCCAGTTTCAGGGCAAAAAAAAAGTGCATGTCATCACTAATAGATCAGAACACAGGACTGAAGAATGGTAAATACATCTCTCCTTAGATCATACCACCTTGGAAGTATTGAAAAAAATCACAGTTCTCTAGAAGTATCTTTGAAAATAACTACATATAACTCCTAAACCTTGGGACAGTACACTTTCCTCCATGGAAACAAAGGTCTACTTAAAGAGAGTTAAAAGATAAGAAATAGATTGGAAAATAAGTAAACAACAGAAAAAGATTCTGACCATAGAAAACTACTAGGGTGACAAGGAAAATCAAAACACACACACACACACACACACACACACACAAGAAGATGATAACAAAATGAAAGCTCCTACCTAAAAAGTATAGTATAAGTATAAATTGGTCTCAGGCCATGGCAGAAATCAAAAAGGATTTTGAAAATCAAGTAAGAGAAGTAGAGGAAAAATTGGGAAGAGAAATGAGTGATGCAATAACGTACACATAACATACACATACACAAACACACACCACCTTAAAAAGCAAAATAGGCCAAATGAAAAAGTACACAAATTCACTGAAGAAAATAGTTCCTTAAAAATTAAAATAGTAGAAATAGAACTGGATAAATTTATAAGAAATAAAGGAATAATAAAACAAAAAATGAACAAAATAGAAGACAATGTGAAATGTCTCATTGGAAAATCAACTGATCTGAAAAATAAATACAAAAGAAATAATTTTTTAAAAATATTGAACTACCTGAAATCCAGGAACAAAAATGATTATTCTAGATCTGATATTATACAAACATGGGGTCAAGAGAAATGGAAAGGATTCACAATTCATATCCTGTAAGAGATACCAAAATGAAAACTCTTAGGAATATTATAAGCAAATGGGAAAAGGATGGCATAAATTATCTCACATAAAAGAGGCAAGAAAAAGCTTCTTCTATAAAGGAAGGGAAGGTGGGGGAAGTAAAGAAAAAAATGAATGAACCTCACTATTATCAGAATTGGTTTAAAGAAGGAATAACATACTGATTCGATTGGATATAGATATTTCTAAATGAAAGTGGAGGGGAAGAAGATCAGGGGGTAATAAAATGGAGAACTGATTAGGGAAAGGGGTATTCAGAAGTAAAAAAACTTTTGAGGAGGGACAGAGTAAATGGAGGGAGAGATTAGAATAAATGGGGAGAGGAACAGGAGGGAAGAAAATATAGTTAGCAATAATAATGTGAAAATTTTAGCATGAAGTTTCTCTGATAAAGCCACATTTCTCAAATGTATAAAGAACAGAATGAAATTTATAAAAATGAAACTCATTCCCTAATTAATAAAGGATCAAATGAGAGAGACAGTTTTGAGATGAAATAAACAAAGTTATCTCTAGCCAAATGGGAAAAAATGTTCTAATTTGCTATTATAATTTTAAAGTGCTTAGCACAGTGACTGTTGGATGGCAAGCACCATATAAATGATTGATATTATTTTTATTAGCATCAATAATTCTATACTTGTTTGTAATGCAATTGGTTCAGAATATCAGATTCATAGATGGTGACTTTTCATATGAGATTTATAAATTCATTCAAATGACTTGACACTATTTAACTTGGAAAAAAATTAGTGCCAAAGACCTCTTAAGTTGCCCTTATCTATAAGTTCATTTGGTACTCTCTATTTGGGCAGGATCATAATATCTTAACTACTCTGCAAGAAATTTTTAACACCAGGTTGTTAAATAAAAAAAAAAAAAAACAACTTTCAAATTTGCTTAAGGAGTGAGTTTTATCTGATAAATTATTTTGCTATCACTCTTGAAAATTAAGATATTATATAAGTTAATAAATAGAATGTTTGTAGTTACTTTTTAGAGTCAATTTAATGATAGCAAACTTTACATTTAAAGATTTTACTTTAGCTCAGCAATTAATAGGCTATACATATATCTGTTAGTCTGAAGACTCACAGTTGACATTTTTCTGGACTTTCTAAATCACTTATCATGTATTCACTGAATGTGTGAAACTCTAGAATGAGATTACTGTAAATGTTTAAAAGATTGATTTTTCAAACTGTACATAATCTTTGATTCAGCAGTGTCTCTATTGGGCCTATATCCCAAAGAGATCATAAAAAAAAAGGAAACAAGTTCACATGTGCAAGAGAGCTTGTAGTAGCCATTTTTTAGTGACAAGGAACTGAAAACCTGAGTGGATGGATCACTTTGAGAATGGCTGAATATTTTATGGTATGTGAATGTTATGGAGTATTCCAGTTCTATAAGAAATAATCAGCAGGATGATTTCAGAAAGGCCTGGACATGCTTACATGAACTGATGCTAAGTGAAGTCAGTAGACCAAGAAAACATCATACACAGAAAAAATAAAATTATGTAATAATCAATTTTGATGAATGTGGCTGTCAGGCCAATGACAAGAGACATGTGAGGGAGAAAGCCATCTGCATGCACAAAGAGAAATATGGGACTGAATGTGGATTACTACATAGAATTATTACCTTTTTGTTGTTTGCTTGCTCGTTTTTTTTAATAATTTTTCCTTTTTGATCTAATTTTTTTTTGTTGTTCAGCATGTTAATTATGGAAATATGTAAGAATTGCATTTGGAATACAAGATTTTTGAAGGGTGAATATTGAAATCTATCTTTGCATGTATTTTGAAAATTAAAAAAAAAGTTATTATTTAAAAAGAAAAGATTGCTTTCTACCCTTATATTCCAGAATAGATTTAAAATATAAAAGATTTTTTTAAAAATTTTATTTAATAATTACTTTATATTGACAGAATCCATGCCAGGGTATTTTTACATTATCCCTTGCACTCATTTCTGTTCCGATTTTTCCCCTCCTTTCCTCCACTCCTCCCCTAGATGGCAAGCAGTTTTATATATGTTAGCTATGTTGCAGTATATCCTAGATACAATATATGTTTGCAGAACCAAACAGTTCTCTTGTTGCACAGGGAGAATTGGATTCAGAAGGTAAAAATAACCCGGGAAGAAAAACAAAAATGCAGATAGTTCACATTCGTTTCCCAGTGTTCTTTCTTTGGGTGTAAAATACAAAAGTTAAATAAGATAAGATCTTATATGTGCCTACAAAGTTTCTATGTCCCTATATATGTGCTTGTTGTTAATGTTTATACAATGTGAGAAAAACAATTATATAGCCCTAAGATTTGGTTACTGGAATTTTTCCTATAGTAAATTTTTGCTATTTGAGGTAAATTTTCCTGGGGTTGTAATTTAATATTGTTTTTAGTTTTGATTTCAGTTAATGGTTGTCTGAATTTTCATTAAGGTACTAGTCCACCATTCAAGGGAAATATCATATGCTACTCAAAGAGAGTGTATTTGAGAAATGCTACAAATTGATTCTGTGCCTAGGAAAGTTAACACGATGACTTTATGTAGGAAAATATTGATCTGTCCTAACTCTCTTAACTTCCTAATTCCAATTCAATCCAGTCCTCCCCCATTTTACTTCTCTCTGTCAGTTCTTGCCATCACAACTCATTGATATGGAATAATTATTATTTTTAATTTTTTCTTAGTTTTATTTTTTTTTTTCATCATATCATACTCAGTTTTATTCCAGTCTTTCTTTGATACTACCCAAATATTAAAATCAGTCTTAGACTCATGGCTTATATTTCAAACTATAAAAACATCAACAACCCTTATCAGATATTTGAAATTAATCTTTTACAGTGGTTCTTAAATGTTAATTTTTCTATCAAGGTAAGGTTTGTTTGAGACAAAATCTTGAAAATCTGACAGTTTATTTGGATGACCACATTCTAAATTTATAAATAAATATTATGCTTAATTTTGCTAGACAAATATTTCTTTTGATCATTAGCTTAATTATTTTGATTATTAATATATATATTATTAAAGGACTTGTGGTTTTTATTTTTATTGTAGCTACTGATAAATCCTGTGCAATTTTATTTGTAGCTTCAGAGCATTTGAATTGTAGTTGTAACTTGTAAAATTTTTTCTTTGATCTGGGGGCTTCAAAATTAGCAATGATGTTCCTATATTTTCCCTTATAGAATCTCTTTGAGTTGGTGATGGGTATATTTTTCATATTTCAATGTTCTCCTCTTGTTTTATTACTCCCAGGAAATTTTAACTTATTGTATTTTTGTAGTATGGTGTTGAGGCTTTATTTATTTATTTGTTTGTTTTTGATAATAGCATTCAGGTAGTTCAACCTATTTTTAGGTTTTCTCTCATTGTTCCATTCTCAAGATCCATTGTTTTTTTCTTATAAGATATTTTACATTCCTTTTATTATTTTTTTTTATTCTTCATGCTTTGCTTTATTATTTCTTGGTCTTATAACTTTGGTGATTTCTCCTTGCTCAATTCTAATGTTCAAAGTCATTTTTATTATTTAAGACTTTGTATCTCCATTTCTTCATTTCTTGTTTGAATTTGTTTTTAAATCTTTTTTTTTTTTTTTTTTTTACTGTTCTATCTCTTTCTACAGGAGGAGCCCCTGGCAGACTTTTGAGAATGGATGCTACTTCAGAATTTCTAAGTCAGAATGTTTCTAGGGATGTCTAATAGTTGAAATTCTGAATGTAATTTCTAATTATATGGACATTGAGAGTGAATTATCAAAAACAAGTTAACTACATGTTATTTAATATTAATGGTACTATTGTATTACTCTTCCTCAATGTTTTATGGTGTTTATGTTTGCCCAAAGAGAAAATGGGCCCAAATTTCTTTTTTTTACTATTGTTGTTGTTGTCTTTCAGAATTCAGGGCCATCTGTTTCATAACTTGTCTCAAGAGATGCATGAGGTGATGATTCTGTAAACTGAATAACTAAACTTATTCAAATTTTGTGATGTTGAAGGAAACAAAAAAAATATGATTTTTTGTGTGTGAGATGCTCATGGACATTGTATACTTATTTCCTAATTTAAATTTAAATCCCTTGATTTATAGTTGCCTGAAATTAAAAAAGGCTCTTTATATTCTCTTTAAAATAGCCAATGATTGCTATTTCTACATCTTGACTATCCTCCTTATCAGACCCTTGAAAAGACCTTCAAGGGCACTCTGGATTATCCCATGTACCCCAGCCTATGCATCATGATGAGGCTGCTATGTAATCCTACACTACATGCTTGCTCCTGATTTCCATAAATCCTCTTAGCCCTATTACCCATTCATCTTAATCCATTTATAAAAAAAATATGGTCCATAGTCCCTAGCTTACTTAGGACATTGTGCTTATATAAAACAAAAGGGGGAAGGTGATTAGAGGATTCAGAGCTACTTCATTTTGAAAATCTTTCCAATTTGTTCAATATGTGTATAGACTCTTGCATTAGTGCTTTAATGCAAGTAATCCAAAGTAGGACATTTTCTGTAGTTCAACTTGGTCTGAAAAAGATTCAAGTCTTTCCTTCCCTCCTCCCCCAATTTGTTATGCTCCATTCTGTTAAAACAAACAAACAAACAAACAAACAAAAAAAAAACTTTTAACACTGAAACTGGGTAAAAGGATTATTCTACCAGATCAGGAAGAAAGGAAGGAAAGAGGCACTGGAACTTCTTTGGAGTATGTTCCCTTTTGTTGTTCTTTTTTGTTTTTTCTTTAGAGAGAAAATAACAGACAGAAAAGCAGAAAGAAGCAAACACAAGGATAGGTTTCAAAGCCACAGATTTAATATATATTCAAAAAGAAAACTCTTTTATGTTTTGTTGTGCATATGCACATATCTATTCAATTTTGCAGCTGATTTTTGGTGATAGCAGAAGCATCAGCAAGTGTTATAATGGAAATAATTAGTACAATCATCAAAGTCAGACTGTCATAAAGCTTTCTCTGACATTCTCTTTCTTTTCTGGATGACAGGTGTCTACTCAACATTTCAAGTGTTTAGCCCGCATTTCTCTCTTGTATTTGTCTGATTACTCAATATATTTTTGATACTTGGACTTTTGCCTTTTCTTCCATCATATTATGTGTTCCTTGAAAGCTGTAAGTTTGTGGCTACTTTTGTATTCATAGCACTGAAAACAATGTTTTGCATATATTAATAGATACAAGTAAATGAGTGTTGCATTGTAATGAAACAATCAAAAAGGAAGAAAAGCTATCTAGAAAAACATGACTATTCTGGTGCCATTTAACTACATAGGAGCTAGCCTTTCACTACTCTATATCTTTTTTTCCATCACTCTACAAAAGGACAGTTTTCTTTCAATATTGACTTTCTTTTTAAAAAAATAGCATTTATAGGCTCAATTCTGATGCATCAAGGGAAAATTAAATTGTGTTCAGTATGTAAAAGTTTAGAAAAGCAGAGGGATATAAGATTTATTTTACAAAGACTTTCAATTAAAATTACAAGTATTTCAGTCTTTAAAAAGATGAGAGATTAGAAAATTCACATATATAGAAGATTTAATTTACAGAAGAAACTGGGTAAAACAGGTATTGTTTGGTTTTTGTTTTTTGCTTAAATTTAAACATGGATTAATATTATTTTATTTTTACCATAAAAGTCACCTCTCTGGATTTAAAATTAAGGATTGGGGAGAGGAACCCTATAAAACTCATACACCTTTAAAGAGTCATAGTAGAGAAAAAGATATTTCAAGGGCTGACTTTAATGCTCCTTCAAATCATCTCAATTCATAGACCCCAAAGGTTATTTTTGAAATATAAGAGATTATGTTAGCAAATATGAACAAAGTTTCTTTTTTAGTTGTTTTTATTTTTAAATTAAATGACAGGTTGTTCCCTCCCACCCCTCATGGGTTAAGGGGACCTCATTAGTGAAAGAAATGTGTTGTTAGATTTTTCTAGTCTATATTTCTATATTTGTTATGCTGTTTCTTCTGGGCAGCATTTCAAATGTAAAGTTATTTTGGTAAACTACATACAAAATGACTTTTTCCCATAATCTACATGCTATATATCAATAATACTTAGTGGGATGTACTGGCTTATTTGGATATATGAGTCAGTGTGTAATATAGGAAGAGAATTGACCAAATTATTTACCAATCAAATTAAATGTGTAAAGTTAATTCAATTCAACAAAGATTTATTAAGCATTTACAAAGTTCAAGGTAGAGGGGAATATTAGATATCCCAGAATGGAATAAATGAAAAAAAAAAAAGATTTTATTTCTTAACTTCAAATTGAATAGCATAAGAATTGGCAAGTCCTACAAAGAAAGAAATATTTTAATGCAATACCATTGAAGGATTTTGCATCTGTCATTTGTGTGATTTCATTGTACAAATTTAAAGGGGGTTCTCACTAATGGGTCATCTAGCAAGTTATTCCCCTTCCCCCCCAGCCTCAGCAATTTTTGATACTTTCTGTTGATATGTATCAGTATAAAGGACCACCTCACCACTACTACTATGAATAATAACAATAACAAGGGACTGGATCCTTGAGGCATTAATTCAGGATTATGTTCTGTAGTACAGATTTACAAAACAAAACTGATCTCCAGGGAGAGCCAACACATATTTTTTCTTTGAAATAAATCATTCCCTAATTTCAATTAATCAATAAAAGTTAAACAGAATTGTCATCTGCTAATTATTTTCATTTGTGTTAAATATAAAGGAAGGTTATATTAAAAAAAACCCTGATATCTCAGTTATTGCTGAATTACATTTTAAAAATAAATCTGAGAATGAAAGAGAAATTGAAAGTTTCTTAGTAGAAAATGGTAAAGAACACTGAAATTGTAAAATGGAAAGTTACCACTACACATCTATCAGATTGCCTAGAATGACAGGGAAAGATAATGAGGAATGTTGGAGGGGATGTGGAAAAACAGGGACACTGATTCATTGTTGGTGGAATTGTGAATACATACAGCCATTCTGGAGAGCAATTTGAAACTCTGTTCAAAAAGTTATCAAACTGTGCATATCCTTTGATCCAGCAGTGCCACTACTGGGCTTATACCCCAAAGAGATACTAAAGAAGGGAAAGGGACCTGTATGTGCCAAAATATTTGTGGCAGCCCTCTTTGTAGTGGCTAGAAACTGGAAAATGAATGGATGCCCATCAATTGGAGAATGGTTGGGTAAATTGCGGTATATGAATGTTATGGAATATTATTTTTCTGTAAGAAATGACCAGCAGGATGAATACAGAGAGGCTTGGAGAGACTTATATGAACTGATGCTAAGTGAAATGAGCAGAACTAGAAGATCATTATATACCTCAACAACAATACTGTATGAGGATGTTTTCTGATGGAAGTGGATTTCTTCGACAAAGAGATCTAACTCAATTGATCAGGGATGGACAGAAGCAGCTACACCTAAAGAAAGAACACTGGGAGATGAATATAAACTGCTTGCATTTTTGTTTTTCTTCCAGGGTTATTTATACCTTCTGAATCCAATTCTCCCTGTGCAACAAGAGAACTGTTCAGTTCTGTATACATATGTTGTATCTAAGATATCTGTGACATATTTAACATGTATAGGACTGCTTACCATCTGGGAGAGGGGGTGGAGGGAGGGAGGGGAAAAGTTGGAACAAAAGTGAGTGCAAGGGATAATGTTGTAAAAAATTACCCAGGCATGGGTTCTGTCAATAAAAAGTTATAATTATATTAAAAAAAATGTAAGGTTACATCCTTTGAGCTTTCCCAATGTATTTTAAATGTACTATGTTATTTCCCTATAAGTGCAAATAATGAATCAGTGAAAAAAAAATGTATATCCTAATTCATATGATATGAAATTATAATTATGTAAAATATGGTGATTCATTCCATATCAATGAAAAGAGGCCATTTGAATTTAAATAATGTGACCTCTTAATGGGTTTCATTATTTACACTAATCAGCACTTACCTAAATATTGAAATTAGAAAAGTATGGCCTTTACCATAGAATTGTGGATTGTTATAGCTAGAAAGGAAACTTAGAGCTCATGTAATATCATTGATTAAGAGTTTAGAAAGAGCTTAGACATTATCTTAATCAACCACTTCATTTCACAGATAAGGAAACTACCGTGTTTCCCCGATAATAAGACACTGTCTTATTAATTTTTTTTGGACAGAAAAAGACCAGAGGGCTTATTTTCAGGGGAGGGCTTATTTTAATGAACATTGACAGCAATTTTAATAAACAGGTAAATGTGAACCAAAAAAAGTACCTTTATTCAATAATGATCATGTCATCTTCTTCAACAACATCGTCATAAGTGTCCATACCCTGAATTCCATCCTGGAAGTCTTGTGCCTCTATTTCTTTCAGAAGAAGTGGACCCAATCTGTCATGTCCAGCAATATAGCTTTCTTTAAATGAACATGTTTTGTCCAGGTAACCTACTCGTAGTGCCTTGGCGACACAGCTGTCAGTAATTTTATCCCATGACTTCTTCACCTAAGTCACGGCTTCTTGCAGACAGGGCTTCACAAAGTTTCCACGCTGATTTCTTTCCATTCTATTTTCAATGTAGTCATTGACTTCCATGCGCAAATGGTCCTTGAATGGCTTGTTTATTGTAATATCAAGGGTCTGGAGATAGGCAGTCATTCCTGCAGGAATCATTACTTGATCTATTCTTCTCTCTGCAAGGAAGTTCTTCATTTCTTTAGTGCAGTGAGTGCTGGCTGAATCCCAGATTATCAGACCTCTTTGGTTACCTTGCATAACAAGTGGTAGCATTAAATCAACCCACTTTCTTATAACGGCTTGTGTACACCAGGCTTTTTCGATTTCAAGAACGTAAATGCATGATACACGTTCAAGCTTATCTTTCTTGCCCTTATTGATGAATAGAGATGTGGCTTTCTTTCCATCCAAACCAATTGCCAAAACACAGGTGACCTGTGCAGACAGAATAATAAAATTATGACCATCAGTCCTTCTTTTCACTCCATCATGCCCCTCAATAATGTTTTAATCCCATCATGCTCCCTGAGTGCTCCTTCTATCCTCCATGATGCCCCCTGAGTTCTTCTTTTATCCTCCATCATGCCCCTCTGAGTTCTTCTTTTATCCTCCATCATGCCCCCTCACTCCCACTTACATACTGGGTTTTTATGTTGTCCTGCCTCAGCTCTCCTCCGCGGCACTGCTCTCGATGGCTCCAGCAAGCAAATCACTCGGGAAGAACAGGATGACGCACTCACTGCTGCAGCTCTGATTGGATGTAGCTCGGAGCACAGTGTACGTTTCACCAGGGGATGGGGGGGGGGGGGGTAGGGGGACAGTGCATACAGAGGATACCGTAATGTAGCGTGTAGTGCAGGGGATCACCTTCACTACAGTAGCAATCTCAATAGGGCTTATTTTCGGGGGAGGGCTTATTTTAGAGGAATCTTACACAGTAAGGGGAGGGCTTATTTTCAGGATAGGTCTTATTATCAGGGAAACACGGTAAGAACCACAGAAGCAGGATTACTTCTTCATGTTCATACTATTGATGAGGGGACTCCCGAAACTCTTTATCTTTCTCTCTCTCTGACTTCTAGGTGAGCCATGAAGTGAAGCACTTGGGAAGCTCCTTGAAGGAGAACTTTTCCTTGAACCCTGCCTCTTTAAAAGACCCCACCTGAAGGAAACAGGATAAGCAGCTTTATTCTGTTATCCTGAGAGAGTCACCAACCCTGATAATACTCATTACTGATTAAGCTTCCCATTGAATTAAAGATCAGCCTGGAGACATTCATTCAATTCTAAGTTTGTCTATTCTAATTCCAGCTCAAGCCACACCCAGGCCCCATCAAGAGCAACCCCCAGCTTGTAGCCAAGGCTTCAATTATAAAAAGAGCCAACTTGGGGCTCAGTCCTTGCAGAGGACCCAAGATACCAAGGAACTTCTCTCTCCTTAGCATAGTGGCAACCTCTGCTCACTGAAATGATAT
Source organism: Antechinus flavipes (assembly GCF_016432865.1). NCBI lineage: Eukaryota > Metazoa > Chordata > Mammalia > Dasyuromorphia > Dasyuridae > Antechinus > Antechinus flavipes. Next base: position 101,798,675 of record NC_067398.1, on the reverse strand, counting down.
TTTCCTTCATCATTACCCTCTCTTTCTCACCTCTTTCCCAATCAAGACTTCATACCTCTCTAACAGAATTTCTCTGCTAGCAACTTAAGTTCTCTGCCAGGACTCTACTAGAAACTTTACTTCTCTATCAGGACCTTGCCACCAAGGAATTCAATTTTTCTATTTATACATAGCAAAGGCTGACTTCCCAATGCCAATAATAAACTTCTTTTACCACTCTAGCTTTTCAGGGTCATAAATTCCTTTACAAAGCATCTCTGCACCACCAGAAGGGGTTCTTACAACTCCCTACCCTGTGCCGAATCCTAGGGAGATTTAGGGGAGCCAAACCTCTTCATTTGGTTCCCTGAATCCCAAAACATGCCACTACCCTCATCATTTAACTCCCTGACCAACAGGAACCCTAACCTCATCACTATCAGGAAGTATACAAGGAATCCAATAATCCAATTTAAGTTCCCTTCCACTTAAATGCCTTGTTTCTTCTATTCCACCATTCGGTGGCTGGTGCCTTTCTTTGTTATGAATGTTCTGCATGCCCCAAATAATAATCTGTGTTATGTAAAATTCTTTGCTCTAAAAAGTCATCTACAAAGTCGTCTCTTTCTTGAATATATTGTCATTATAAGGCTTTTATTTGTAATTAAACATCATAATAACTACAGTCATTTTATTCAAATCAACTACAACTTGAATTCAAAACTGCTACATTATCAATATCCACTTTGTGTTTTAATGAGGTCACAGTTCATTTCCTAGTGGACAACAGGACTCATTTGAAAACCAATATTCATAATTCAGTATAATTGGCTAATAGGGTTCATTTTCTTGCTATTGTGGGTGTATAATTATCCCCTATCAATCAACTGTTAAATCCAATTTCAACATTTGCTTCACATTTTGTTGCCTAAGTCTAAAAATTAGTTTACAATGTTCAATTTGCACAAACTAATACAAATAATTTCAAATAAATCTACATGACTCCAAGTCATTTTATAACTCAATTTTATAATTGATAAAACTGAAGCTTAAATGAATGAGGTGGATTGTCCAAGGTCATAAAGCTAGCATGCTCCAGAGGAGTCATCTGAAGCCATGTTCTCTGAGTCTACTGATAATACATTTTCCAATTTACCCCTCTTCCTTTAATTTGGCCAATATCCATTCATTGCCTAATAAATGTGATATAACATTGATGTGACATTGATTGTTATGGTATTTATGTGATACTGAGCAAGACCTACATTCAAATAAATTAAACTTTAGTTATCTGATGTCCTGTCTATTAAATGAAGATAAAAATGTTATATATCTAATAGTATTGTTATAAAGATTAAATGAAATTAAATATATATATATATATATATATATATATATATATATATATATTACCTTGCAAACATGAAAGCTGTATATAAACATCAAATATTATTTTTGAACATTCAGGTAGAAGATAAATTTTTCTTCATTGTTCTGTATAATTCCTCTAAAATTCAAATAACTAGTATTTAAATGGAAGAAGAAAATATTATACATTATATTCATTTTATATTTTTAACTTATTTTAATTACAAAGTACAAAAATATTGAGATAAAGATATATGATTAAAGGACTGCATTGTTCACACAAATGTGATAATATTCAATTGTTACTTTTGGTCTCCAAGATATCTTAGAATAGGAAAACATAGCATTTATAGCAATTTTCTCAAAATGTCTAGGTATTATTTGGTGAAGTCAACATAACCAATTAAAAAGTGAACATACACACATATGTATGTATTTATGCATTCACACACATTTGTGTGTGTGTCTATATAGCTATATCTATTTATCTATTCATATATAATGTGTGCTGAAAAATTATATTTTCATTTTATTTAGAGAAAATATAGACTATTTGAAGAGGGAGAAATTTTTTAAAAATGTTGTCTATGTCTATTTAGCTTCTATCTCAATGACTAGAATACAGTAATTAGTAAATTACTTGCTGAGTTAAATATGAGGAATTAGATATGACTGATCTTTTTACTTTACTTTAGCTAAATTCGAATCTTGGCCCACTTTAAACTAAGCCATAAATTTACTATATCACTCTGCCTCTGAACATAGTTGAAATTTAATTATTCATTTTCAAAAGTATTTCTTTCTTTTGTTCTGCCTTTATTTGCCTTATTTCTAATTTTATCACACCTCTGATTTTTTTCAGTGATATACTTCTAATAATCTTTGTTACATTGACAAGATCATTTTAGCTTTCTCAACTTTTGGTGCCTTGGGGAAGATGGTTCTCTCAATTAATTGAGGCAATAGTGCTCAAAGAAAAAAAGTGTTTTTAGATGCAAATGAAAGCGTGTGTGTGTGTGTGTGTGTGTGTGTGTGTGTGTGTGTGTATGTGTCTGTGTGTCTATGTGTATGTGTGTGTGCGCGTGTGTGGTATGTATTTTCCTCCTTGAAAGAAAATATGTAAAAGGAATAATTACTAGAATTCATTTATTATTGTTATTATTACTAGTTGACCTTGGTATCATTAGCACAAACTAAGTGACTAATTTTAAAACTATTCTCTCTATATTAGTTTGTAAAGAAAATATTCAGAAAGGAATATTCAAAAATGGAGTAAGTATACTTCATTTATGTGATTATGGTAATACCTAAATTTTAGTACTTTTAAGAAAATGAAGCTCATTGCTTTTTATTTTATTTATTTCTACTTTTTATTAAAGCTTTTTATTTTTAAAACATATGCATGGATAATTTTTCAAAATTAAGCCTTACAGAACCTTGTGTTCTAATTTCCCCTCCTTCCCACCACCCTCTCACCTAGATGGGAAGTAATTCAATGTATGTTAAACATTGTAGAATATATATGTTAAATCTAATGTAAGAATATATGTGTGTGTGTGTGTGTGTGTGTATATATATATATGTATACATATATATATATATATTTATTTATTAAAGTATTGTGCTACATAAGAAAAATCAAATCAAACCAGTAAAAAGAAAAATAAGAAGCAAAATAAAGTGCAAGCAAGCAATAACAAAAAGAGTGAAAATGCTATGCTGTGAACTATATTCAGTTCCCATGGTCCTCTCTCTGGGTGAGGATGGCTTTCTTCATCACTGAACAATTAGAAATGGTTTGAATCATCTCACTGTTGAAGAGAGCCACATCCATTACAATTGATCAGCATATAATCTGGTTGTTGCTTTTTACAATTATATCCTGGTTCTGTTCATTTCACTTAGTATCAGTTCAAGTAGGTCTCTCCAGGCCTCTCTGTATTCATCCTGCTGGTCATTTCTTACAGAACAATAATATTCCATTGACACTACAGAAAGGGCTGACATAAACATTTTTGCACATGTGGGTCCCTTTCCCTCCTTTAAGATTTCTTTGGGATATAAACCCAGTAAAAACAGTGCATACATTTTGATAGGCCTTTGGGCACAGTTCCAAATTGCTCTTCAGAATGGTTGGGTCACTTCACGAGTCTGCCAACAATGCATTAGTGTCCCAGTTTTTCCACATTCTTGCCATCATTCATCAGTATCTTTGCCAATCTGACAGGTGTGTAGTGGTATCTCAGAGTTGTCTTAATTTGCATTTTCTCTGATCAGTAGTGATTTAGAGTACCTTTTCATATGATTAGAAATGGTTTCAATTTCTTCATGTGAAAATTGTCTGTTCATATCCTTTGACTTGAATTCTTATACATTTGATTCAATTCTCTATATATTTTAGAAATGAGATCTTTATCAGAATCTTTGAATGTAAAAATGTTTTCCTAGTTTATTGCTTCCCTTCTAATCTTGTCTGCATCAGTTTTGTTTGTCCAAAACCTTTTTAACTTAATATAATCAAATTATCTATTTTGTGTTCAATAATGAACTCCATGTGATGAAGGTCTCATTTCCAACATATTATTATTCTGTAAGAAATGGCCAGCAGATGAAGCAAATGGCTTGGAGAGACTTACATGAACTGATGCTGAGTGAAATGAGCAGAACCAGGAGATCATTATACACTTCAACAACAATACTGTATGAGAATCAATTCTGATGGACATGGCTATCTTCAACAATGAGAGGATCCAAATTAGTTCCAATTGATCAGTATTGAACCGAACCAGCTACATCCAGAGAAAGAACACTAGAAAATGAATGTGGACCACAACATAGCATTTACATTCTTTCTGTTATTGTTTTCTTGCATTTTTATTTTTCTTCCCAGGTTATTTTTACCTTCTTTCTAAATCCAAGTTTTCTTGTGCAGCAATATAACTGCATAAATATGTATACATATATTGTATTTAACATATAATTTAACATATTGAACATGTATGTGACTACCTGCCATCTAGGGGAGGGGATAGAAGGAAGGAGGGGAAAAGCTGGAACAGAAGTTTTGCAAGGGTCAATGTTGAAAAATTACCCATGCATATGTTTTGTCAGTAAAAAGCTATAATAATAATATAAAAAAATAAGGCAGTGTTGTGAAATTCTGGCTGAAAGAGAATGAATGGATTTTCTCTAAGATCCATTTGCTTCATCTGTCAAACAAGTATATTGACATTTTCCCTAGCTGTACAAAGTTATCATAAAGACTAAAGTAGTGAACTGAAGAAAAAAAAAAACAATGAAAAAAGTGAACCCCACTTTTTCTTTGGCCACAATTCTGCCCTCCTTCACAGATCTGAGAGGTAAACTATCCTTTGTTCTTCTAATTTGCTTATAATATCTCTTTTTATGTCTAGATCATAAACCTATTCCAATGCCTAGTTTCTGCCATACTAGTTTCCAATTTTCCCAGGAGTCTTTGTCAAATAGTGAATTCTTATCCCAAAAGCTGTGGTCTTTGGATTTGTCACACTAGATTACATTGACTATTTTGTCCCCTTAACCTAACCTATTCCACTGATTGATTACTCTATTTCTTAGCCAGTACCAAATGGTTTTTGATGACTCCAGCTTTGTAATAAAAGTTTTAAGTTTTAAGTCTGGCACAACTAGGCTATCTTCATTTGCTTTTCCCCATTAATTCCCTTGAAATTCTTGACCTTTTGTACTTCTAGTTGAACTTTGCTATTATTTTTTCTAGCTCTATAAAATAATTTCTTGGGAGTTTGATTAGTTTGGCACTGAATAAGTAGATTAATTTAGGTAGTATTGTCATTTTTATTACATTTCCTTGGCCTAACCAGGAGCACTTGATATTTTTTCTTTTTTTTTTTTTTTTTTTTTTTTTTAAGGTCTTTCGCAGAATTCTTTTTTTTCTTTTTTTTTTTTTTTTTTAAGTTTTTTTTATTTAATAATTACATTATATTGACACTCATTTCTGTTCCGATTTTTTTCCCCTCCCTCCCTCCACCCCCTCCCCTAGATGGCAAGCAGTCCTTTATATGTTGGATATGTTGCAGTATATCCTAGATACAATGTATGTTTGCAGAACCGAACAGTTCTCTTGTTGCGTAGGGAGAATTGGATTCAGAAGGTATAAATAATCCGGGAAGAAAAACAAAAATGCAGATAGTTCACATTCGTTTCCCAGTGTTCTTTCTTTGGGTGTAGCTGCTTTTGTCCGTCATTTATCAATTGAAACTCAGGTCTCTTTGTCAAAGAAATCCACTTCCATCAAAATATGTCCTCATACAATATCGTTGTCGAAGTGTATAATGATCTCCTGGTTCTGCTCATTTCACTTAGCATCAGTTCATGAAGGTCTCTCCAAGCCTCTCTGTATTCATCCTGCTGGTCATTTCTTACAGAACAATAATATTCCATAACATTCATATACCACAATTTACCCAGCCATTCTCCAATTGATGGGCATCCATTCATTTTCCAGTTTCTAGCCACTACAAACAGGGCTGCTACAAACATTTTGGCACATACAGGTCCCTTTCCCTTCTTTAGTATTTCTTTGGGATATAAGCCCAATAGAAACACTGCTGGATCAAAGGATATGCACATTTTGATAATTTTTTGGGCATAATTCCAGATTGCTCTCCAGAATGGTTGGATTCGTTCACAACTCCACCAACAATGCATTAGTGTCCCAGTTTTCCCGCATCCCCTCCAACATTCATCATTATTTTTTCCTGTCATCTTAGCCAATCTGACAGGTGTGTAGTGGTATCTCAGAGTTGTCTTAATTTGCATTTCTCTGATCAATAATGATTTGGAACACTCTTTCATATGAGTGGTAATAGTTTCAATCTCATCCTCTGAAAATTGTCTGTTCATATCCTTTGACCATTTATCAATTGGAGAATGGCTTGATTTCTTATAAATTTGAGTCAGTTCTCTATATATTTTGGAAATGAGGCCTTTATCAGAACCTTTAACTGTGAAAATGTTTTCCCAGTTTGTTGCTTCCCTTCTAATCTTGTTTGCATTAGTTTTATTTGTACAAAGGCTTTTTAATTTGATGTAATCGAAATTTTCTATTCTGTGATCAGTAATGGTCTCTAGTTCATCTTTGGTCACAAATTTCTTTCTCCTCCACAAGTCTGAGAGATAAACTATTCTATGTTCCTCTAATTTATTTATAGTCTCGTTCTTTATGCCTAGGTCATAGACCCATTTTGATCTTATCTTGGTATATGGTGTTAAGTGTGGGTCCATGCCTAATTTCTGCCATACTAATTTCCAATTATCCCAGCAGTTTTTATCAAATATTGAATTCTTTTCCCAGAAGTTAGGGGCTTTGGGTTTGTCAAACACTAGATTGCTATAATTGACTATTCTGTCTTGTGAGCCTAGCCTTTTCCACTGATCCACTAATCTATTTCTTAGCCAATACCAAATGGTTTTGGTGACTGCTGCTTTATAATATAATTTTAGATCAGGTACAGCTAGGCCACCTTCATTTGATTTTTTTTTCATTAGTTCCCTTGAGATTCTCGACTTTTTATTGTTCCATATGAATTTTGTTGTTATTTTTTCTAGATCAATAAAATATTTTCTTGGAAGTCTGATTGGTATAGCACTAAATAAATAGATTAGTTTAGGGAGTATTGTCATCTTTATTATGTTCGCTCGGCCAATCCAAGAGCACTTAATATTTTTCCAATTATTTAAGTCTGACTTTATTTGTGTGGAGACTTTTTTATAATTTTGCTCATATAATTCCTGACTTTCCTTTGGTAGATAGATTCCCAAATATTTTATGGTATCAACAGTTATTCTGAATGGAATTTCTCTTTGTATCTCTTGCTGTTGGGTTTTGTTGGTGATGTATAAAAATGCTGAGGATTTATGGGGATTTATTTTGTAGCCAGCTACTTTGCTAAAATTATGAATTATTTCCAATAGCTTTTTGGTAGAATCTCTGGGGTTCTCTAGGTATACCATCATATCATCTGCAAAGAGTGATAGTTTGGTTTCCTCATTGCCTACTCTAATTCCTTTTATATCTTTCTCGACTCTTATTGCCGAGGCTAGTGTTTCTAATACGATATTAAATAATAATGGTGATAGTGGGCAACCTTGCTTCACTCCAGATCTTACTGGGAAAGGTTCCAGTTTTTCCCCATTGCATATGATGCTTACTGATGGTTTTAAATATATGCTCCTGACTATTTTAAGGAAAAGTCCATTTATTCCTATGCTCTCAAGTGTTTTTATTAGGAATGGATGTTGGATTTTATCAAATGCTTTTTCTGCATCTATTGAGATGATCATGTGGTTTTTGTTTGTTTGGTTATTGATATAGTCAATTATGCTAATAGTTTTCCTAATATTGAACCAGCCCTGCATTCCTGGTATAAATCCTACTTGGTCATAGTGTATTATCCTGGTGACAATTTTCTGTAATCTTTTTGCTAATATTTTATTTAAGATTTTAGCATCAATATTCATTAGGGAGATTGGTCTATAATTTTCTTTCTCTGTTTTCAGCCTACCTGGTTTAGGTATCAGTACCATATCTGTGTCATAAAAGGAGTTTGGTAGGACTCCTTCAATCCCTATTTTTTCAAATAGTTTATATAACATTGGAGTTAATTGTTCTTTAAATGTTTGGTAGAATTCACATGTAAATCCATCTGGTCCTGGGGATTTTTTCTTAGGGAGTTGATTGATAGTTTGTTCTATTTCTTTTTCTGAGATGGGACTGTTTAGGATATTTACTTCTTCCTCTGTTAGTTTGGGCAAGCTGTATTTTTGGAGGTATTTTTCTATTTCATTTAAGTTGTCGAATTTATTGGCATAAAGTTGGGCAAAGTAACTCCTAATTATTGCTCTAATTTCCTCTTCGTTAGTGGTGAGTTCTCCCTTTTCATTTTTAAGACTAACAATTTGATTTTCCTCTTTCCTTTTTTTAATCAGATTTACTAAGGGTTTGTCTATTTTGTTGGTTTTTTCATAGAACCAACTCTTAGTTTTATTAATCAATTCAATAGTTTTTTTTACTTTCAATTTTATTGATCTCACCTTTTACTTTTAGAATTTCAAGTTTAGTGTTTGACTGGGGGTTTTTAATTTGTTCCTTTTCTAGCATTTTTAATTGCAAACCCAATTCATTGACCTTCTCTTTCTCTATTTTATACAAATAGGCCTCTAGAGATATGAAATTTCCCCTTATTACCGCTTTGGCTGCATCCCATACATTTTGGTATGATGTCTCATTATTATCGTTTTCTTGGGTGAAGTTATTAATTATGTCTATGATTTGCTGTTTTACCCAATCATTCTTTAGTATGAGATTATTTAGTTTCCAATTATTTTTTGGTCTACTTCCCCCTGCTTTTTTGTTGAATGTAATTTTCATTGCATCGTGGTCTGAAAAGGATGCATTTACTATTTCTGCCTTACTACATTTGAGTTTGAGGTTTTTATGTCCTAATATATGGTCAATTTTTGTATAGGTTCCATGAACTGCTGAAAAGAAAGTGTATTCCTTTCTGTCTCCATTACATTTTCTCCAGAGATCTATCATATCTAGCTTTTCTAGTATTCTGTTTACCTCTTTAACTTCTTTCTTATTTATTTTCTGGTTTGATTTATCTAATTCTGAGAGTGCAAGGTTAAGATCTCCTACTATTATAGTTTTACTGTCTATTTCTTCTTGCAGCTCTCTTAGTTTCTCTTTTAAGAATTTAGATGCTACCCCACTTGGTGCATATATGTTTAATATAGATAGTGCTTCATTATCCATGCTACCCTTTAGCAAGATATAGTGTCCTTCCTTATCTCTTTTAATTAGGTCAATTTTTGCTTTAGCTTGATCTGAGATCAGGATGGCTACCCCTGCTTTTTTGACTTCACCTGAAGCATAGTAGATTTTGCTCCAACCTTTTACCTTTAACCTGCATGTATCTCCCCGCTTCAGGTGTGTTTCCTGTAAACAACATATTGTAGGATTCTGGCTTTTAATCCATTCTGCTAACCGCTTCCTCTTTATGGGGGAGTTTACCCCGTTCACATTTATGGTTAGAATGACCAATTCTGTATTACTTGCCATCTTGTTAACCCCGGTTTATGCTTTCCTCCCTTCTTTCCCCTTTCCCCCCTTCCAAGTATTAAGCTTGTGAGCACCCCTTGTTTCTCGCAGCCCTCCCTTTTTAGTGTCCCTCCCCCCGCCTTAGAGTTCCTCCCCCTATCTTACCCTTTCCCTCCCAGTTCCCGTATTCCCTTCCGCTTAGCTTATTCCTTCCCTTTCCACTTTTCCCTTCTCACTTTTCAATGAGATGGGAGAAGTTTCACCATAGATTGAATATGTCTTAAGATTTTTCACTTAAAGCCAATTCTGAAGGCAGTAAGATACCCACTATATTCATCCCCCTCCATTCTTTCTCTCAGATATAATAGGTTTCCTATGCCTCTTCATGAGATGTACTACCCCCACTTTACCCTTTTTCTGGTACAATGTCCTTTCCACATCAATTTCTAGAACAAGGTATACATGTATTCTTTATGCATCTATATAGTCAAAATATAGTTCCCAAGATTAATCTTTACCTTTTTAGATTTCTCTTGAGTTCTATATTTGTAGATCAAACTTTTTGTTAAGTTCTGGTTTTTTCATCAGAAATAGATGAAATTCGCTTACTTCGTTGAATGTCCATCTTCTTCCCTGGAAAAAGATGCTCATTCTCGCTGGGTAAGTTATTTTTGGTTGCATACCAAGTTCCTTAGCCTTTCGGAATATCATATTCCAGGCCCTTCGATCTTTTAATGTGGATGCTGCCAGATCCTGGGTGATCCTTATTGTGGCTCCTTGATACTTGAATTGGGTTTTTCTAGCCGCTTGCAATATTTTTTCTTTCATCTGAGGGTTCTGGCATTTGGCCACTATATTCCTTGGTGTTTTGATTTTAGGATCCCTTTCAGTGGGTGATCGATGAATCCTTTCAATGTTTATTTTTTCCTCTGTTCCTATGACTTCTGGGCAGTTCTCTTTGATAATTTCCTGGAAGACAGTGTCCAGGCTCTTTTTTTCATCATGTTTTTCTGGGAGTCCAATGATTCTCAGATTGTCTCTCCTGGATCTGTTTTCCAGGTCTGTTGTCTTCCCCAGAAGGTATTTCACATTTTTCTCCATTGTTTGATTTTTTTGGATTTGCTTGACTGATTCTTCTTGTCTCCTCGAGTCATTCAATTCCACTTGTTCAATTCTGATTTTCAGTGAAGTATTCTCTTCACTCACTTTTTTAAAATCTTTCTCTAATTGTCCAATTGAGTTCTTTTGTTCTGTGGAATTTTTTTCCATTTCGCCAATTTTGTTTTCCAGTTCACTAATCCTATTTTTCAAGGATTTTACTTCTTTATCCACTCTCTCTTTAACTGACTTCTCCAGGCTCTTTTGCCAAGCCTCCCTCTCCTTTTCCCAAGCTTCCTTCTTTTTTTGCCAAGCCTCACTCTGCTTTCCCCATTTTTCTTCTAGCTCCCTTGTGAGAGCCTTTTTAATCACTTCTATGAGGTTCATCTGTGCTGAGGAACAGACGATCTCCTCCTTTGGGGAATCACCTGGGGACTGCCTGTTTTTAGTCTCCTCAGGATTTAGAGTCTGCTCTCTATCTGTGTAGAAGCTGTCTAGGGTTAAAGTCCTCTTCAGCTTCTTGCTCATTCTGTCTATTAATCAGAGACAAACTACCAAAGAAAAACAGAAAAAACTGGAGTCTTTCTTTGGGGGGGGGCTGGGTGTGTTATCGAGCTTCCTCTACAGACTGCAGGTGGCAGCAGTGAGGCACTAGCAGGACTGTGCTGCGCCTGCGCTCTGAGATCCCAAAGCGTGCTGAGTCACTGAGGGGGGGGAAGGGGGGGGCGGCCAGGTCCTGAGAGACTCCAGCTGTTTGCGGTTGTGTTCTTCAGCCCCGGTGTTTTTAGCTTCTCTGCTGGGCTGTTGACTTGCTGCAGGTTCCAAACCTGTAGCGAAGCTCTCCCCGCAGAGACAGCTGCGATCACTCCCCACCCCCTCTCCAGTCTGCTCCCGTGCTCTCACTGCCGCTGCCCGCCGCCTGCGCCCGATCTAAAACCGCCCCAGCCCTCCAGTAAAGACAGACCTTTCTTGGCGGATCTCAAGGATGGCTTCTCTTGGTAACTATTTGTGGGTTTTTTTCAGTCAAGCATTGATTCAGAGGCTTGTAATGAAGTGGATAGTGAGAGAAAGCACGGAGCTTATGCAACTGTGAGCCTCCTCTCCGCCATCTTAACCGGAAGTCCAGAATTACTTGATATTTTTTCAATTGTTTAGATCTGACTTCATTTGTATGGAAAATATTTTGTAGTTGTGTTCATATAATTCCTGACTTTGCCTTGGCAGGTAGACTCCCAAATAATTTATATTATCAACAGTTATTTTAAATGGAATTTCTCTTTGAATCTCTAGATTTTATTAGTAATATAGCTCATTGCTTTTTACAAGTATTCCTTAGTCTGTAAAATTGTTCAGAATAACAAGAAAACCAATTGACTAGCATAATGCACAGTTTCAATTCTCATTCAGAGCTTTATTTACAGGACAATTGAAAAATAGTGTATTTTACTGCTAGGGCACAAGAATTCTATATGCATTGATGGAAAACATATGGAGACAACTGTAAAAAAAATATTTTTCATGGGCTTACATATTCATGTCCCATGACTTAGTGATGAGATAGGTCAAAAATAAAAAAAATTATAGGAGCTTAGTTTTATATGGACTTAAGTCCTTATAAATCTTCAGAAAAGATGAGATGTCAGTCAGAATCAGATTTATGGCATAAAATGCAGATTGATGTGACTCCAGGAAGCCACAAAATATAAAAAGTACAGCTCTTCCATCTGTTCTATTGATCTTAGGAAGAATAAGATATGATAAGCTATCATAACTCTAAAACCTTCAGTTCTTAAACTTTGTCACACTGTAGTGCCCCATGACAAACAATTCAGCTTTTGTGATCTTGTCTATCACCCATCATCTGTGCAGGGATCTGAATATTTGAGGAGAAAAAAACAGAAAATGTATCCAACAGTTTAAGATAATTCATGACTAAATGATAGGAGATAGATATTTATAGTCCAACTCTTTCTCAAGTAAGTGATATGCTCAAAATCCTCTTGTTTTATAAAGAAATAAAGTAAAAGGTTGAGAAATTTTCCCAGATCACACAGATTATTTACAGAAATATCACTGGGGAACCAGGCTGCCATTGTCTTTTAGCTATACCATACTACCTGATCTGAGTACCTTGTTTGGTAAGAAGTAAGACATTACATAATAACATATTCTCTTATGAGGGGATTAAATGGTGATGTTGGAGGGGTGCTTTGTAGTTGCTTCTCAAGTTCATTACCTTAAATTTGGGGGAGTATATTATATGGTATTTCAAGTTCAAATATTCATTGACTTTTGAAATACCTTACAACTCTGAAATTCTGTAATTTTGCAATCAAAAGAATGAAAATCTCAATTAAGAAAAAGGAAGAAAAAAGTATCTTGATACTCATAAGAAATATTTTACAAATGTCATATTCAAGAAGTGGTAGGTACAATCAGAAAATGAGATGAGTCAGTCATTTGACAGAAGCAAGGGAAAACAGAGAAACTATACAGATACTTTACTGGTACGTGCAAATGTTAAAAATAAACAGAAGACACCCAATACAATATGGAGGTTTTATGCAAGAACATGGATCAAAAGTGCATAAAATGAGAAATGGATGTGCAGTCCTCTAAACTTTGAAAGTCTGTAGCCGCATTGATGAAACTGTGTATCCATTAAAGAAATTGATATTGAACAATATAAAAGACCCAATCTTTTAGGGGAAATTAGAGAGTTAGAAGAAATTCTAACCAGGTCAGGGTTAATGCTATGATAGGCAAAGAAAAATGCCAAAAGGTGGATCATTTTCAAACATATTCAATACAGATATCTTCCATTCTATACTTAGAAAAATACACACACATACACATACAAACATACATACTTGAAAAAAATTAGTGAAGTTTCATTTAGGATTTTACTCTGTCTATATACAAAGTACATGGACATAGTTTTCTGTTGCTCTTTATTATTCAAAATACTGGGTATGAATTTTTTGGGTCAAAATATTGAAGGATGGAATGTTGTAGGAGGAAATGATCTCTATGCTGAGCCTATAAAACAAGTACTCTACTCTTTTTTCTGCTTTTTTTCATAGGAAACAGTGTAATAGTGAACTTTGGATCTAGAATGGGTTTTATGAAGCTGGCACCTGAGCATTGCTTCTTTCTCCAAGAGGCTCAATGACTTGAGAGAAAGGTCAAAGAAATTGTATGTAACCTTACCTACATGACCTAAGAATTCCTGAATCATAGATTCCTAGACTGATGAATGGGGATTTTTTTTGTTTAAATCAAATTTCTGGATATAATTAGTCACAATCTTCTGAAGAGCAAAAGAGTAAAAAAATCCCTGATAAATACAAACTTTAGAGATGCCTACATAACAAACCCCCATATGAATTGTTCTAGAACCTAATATTCTAAATAAAATCAGAGTGAGTGATAGGCTTTTAGAAAAAGCGGGAAAGACCCTGGAAATTAACTTTCTGGAGAAATAAAAGCATCCCAAAAGGCAAAAATACCAATGGACTAAAGGAATGAAATCCAAGGAGCTTTTATCATCTTCTACAACTTTCAGTTGACTCTGGATCTTTGAAAGTGAGGTATAAAAAGGGGAGGAATCAAAACTCATTAGAAGAGAAAAAAGATATCAAATGTTTGGAAAGCTACTGTGAGTTATCTAAGTTGTTTGACATTTTTCTTTTGTGGGTGAGAATAAAGGCTCACCTACATTTAATGTGCATTGTATTTTGAATTCTTATGTGAAATCTAGGAAGATTTTTATCCACATCTTTGGAGACCTAAGAATAAATAATTTTAGCTTTACTCTTAAATTTCCCAGAGGAAAATCTTTGAGTAGGAATTATATGAGCTAAAGATAAAGTATTTTGTTGAGCAGCCTCCAAGACTAGGCATACTTTATATAAACCCTAAACGTGGTACAATTGGCCACAGGTTATATATAAATTACTAAATTTAATTAAATTTCTTCAAAATGTCTCATCAGGGAACAAATCCAAAATGAATAATTCCTCAAGGATAAAAAATTTTTTAATAAGAAAAAATTCATGACAAACAATCCAACCCTTTTTTATTCTCATTATTTAGATGGAATAATTTTTCACTTGTTCTCTCTTTCTCAAAGAAACACCGACCTTAAATAATTTATATTATGTTCTTAATAGACTAGGCTTAGAACGAGAACTAGAAGTTAGGATTGGAAACACCTTTATTTATTTGTTTGTTTGTTTGTTTGTTTGTTTTTCCTGTTAGAGTTTTTCTTCCTCTTTAACATAGGGACCTTTCAACAAATAATTTCTTTTTAAAAAGAAATTCAACATTATCTTCAGACGCTGTTGTTATTAATAGTAATAAAGATGAAAAAAGTTTTGCCACTTCCTTTTCCCACTGAGGAAACTGAGGCCAGGGAAAAAGTACAAAAGTCTTTATTGTCTCTTTCACAGTCTGTTTCCTTGCCTGGGGCCTGCACTAACTTTCTGGAGGCCCTCCAGTATGGGTCTTGGTTTCAGTGGAGGAAATACAAGAGACCCACCACAAAGCTGATCAAAGATGGACTGTATCTCTTCCAGTTCTTGTTGGAATCTTGTATACTCTGTTATAAGTACATCATCATAGGTGTCAATCTTATAGAATAGGTATAAACTTGTAGAACTATACTAAGTACTAAGTACATGTAAACTAGAAAATCATTATCTTAACTTCACTGAGTTAACTCTTTTTTGTAACATTACATCAATCATAGTGAACTAGAGAACTATTAATCAGCATGCTAAACTAGATAACCATTGTCTTATCAATTCCACTGAGTTAAAACCTTCTTTCAAGTATATTTCTCCAGAGTTCTGCCCTTTACACATTGTGACATCTAGTGACCCCATAAAGTTTTTTTTTAATAAATACTTAATTTTTAATTTATTTAATTTAAATTTAATTTAAAATTTAAAAAATAATTAAATTAAATTTAAATTTAAATAAAGTTTTTAAATAAAGCAATTAAAATTAAATTTTCTAAGCAGGTTGTTCCTCAAATTAAAAAAAAAAAGGATTGCTTAATTTCAAAAAAATTTTTTTTCTTTTAAAATGACACAAATGATGGGATTACTTCAATATAAATATGTATATATGCTTACATATATGTATCATATGTACATTTAATTACATATGATAGTATTTGTATTATATGTTTGTTATTTCCAAAAGTTAAATCCTTATTTACTGGGCTAAATTGACAGTTAAGAATTAATGAATCTACTTGAATTTTATTTTTCTATTCTGTCTTATCCTTTACTAAAATGTGTTGAAAAGGAATACATACACATACACACACACACACACACACACACACACGTATATATTAAATAGGGTATATAACAAGTCAGAAAATACAAAAGTTGCACTACAAATGTTAAAAGAAAGAAAAGAGTCTCAAAACAAGCACAAAATTTTATTTCAAATGCAATCCCAGAAAATCTGACAAAACTTCATGTGTTCAAGTATTAATTTTTAAAGTTCACTTCCTTATTCCATGGAGCTAGAATTTCGGCTGGACTAAACTAGGACATATTTTCTGAAACAAAACAATCTTCTGCCAAACTATGTGAATCTGGTGTGCAGCAAAAATCTATGAAGGAATGAAATGAAATTTCAACTGAAGAAGTAAAATAAAATTGAAACTTTGTAAAACTAAAAGTACAGAATCATATGATCATCAAGATGAAAGAATTCTTTTCTGCCAACATCTCCACCTCAAATAGATCATTTTGAAAATGTGCTTACATAGTACTGAGTAATTAAAACAGAATCCACAAGATAAAATTGAACAGACAGAAACATTTCACATATAAAGTCATGAAAAAATAACAGAAACTTTACTTGCTTAAGAACTTTCACTCAATGCCTCAATTAATCAATTTATATCATGTAGCAGGCATAGTAATTCTAAGGAATATTACAAGATTGTGATTTGGAATTTTGCTGGGGTAAAAATCTCTACACTCATTAACTTCCTATTTCATTAGCTCAGCCTAATCCAAAGATCTATAGAGATGTTGAAAAATATAACAACAAATCTGGAAATGCAGGAAAGGAAATAGGAATGGCAAAAGAGAAGTGAAAGGCATTTACCTTAAAACAATACCTTAATGTTAACCAAGCCAAAGACAAGCTGTGAGGAAATAAAAAAGATCAAAAGCATCCAAGAAGAATAGGATATATCAAAATACCTAAATGTGTGAAAGGAAATAATACAAGTAAATCACCTAGGACTTTTGAACACATAAAAGAAAACACCAAACACTTCAAAAACCCAGGGAATAATAGAGCAGAGCCAATATGGCAGAGAAGGTGACTTCCTAAGCTCTCTGATACCCTCACAACTAACATTAAATTCAGCCTCAAAAATAGCACTTGAATGGTAAAACCCATGAAGACTAGAAGTACAATAACTCACTAGTCAAAGATAATCTGGAATTTCATCAGAAAAGGTTTGTCCTGAGGAGCTGGGGAGAAGATCAGAGCAATCAGGGAGAGAACTAGAGGCTAACATATTGTGCAGACCAGGCAGGAGTGGTCTCTGTGATTAGAAAATTACAGAGATGACTCTGGCATAGACTGATTGCTCTGCAAAACAGTAGATCAGCAAAGAAATCAAAGCCAATCTAAAAAATGCCAGAACCTAACAGGAACTGGCTATACACACCCAAAACCAGAAGTGACTCAGCATAGGTTACAACACAACCTTGCAGGCCCAACCCGCAGTATGGGGCTTTTCCTTGGGGCAGTTGTGAACCTGCATGGGAGGGGGCACAGCCTGGGGCAGTCTCTAATCTACACAGTAGGGGGCTCGGCCTGGGGCAATAGAATTTCTGCAGCACATTTTGCTTCGGGGCAGAGACACTTCTGGTCTGAGCCGGTTATTCACTGTTCAGCTGCTAATACCCACAGCCCTACAGGGAGGTTTTGGCCTCGGGTAGTGACACTTTCACTGCTTAGTCTCTAGCCTTAGGGCAGTCACTAAACCACACAGTGGGGTTCTCCACTGGGCACTTACATTGCTCAGTTGTGCTAAATCACTTCCAGTTTGGGGGGGGGGGGAGAGAAAAGTTTTGTCCAGGACACTCCCATACCTACCTGCCTGCAGCCTGTTTTCATCTTTCCCTGCTTTGAAGAGGAAGCTGGTAACCCCCTTTCCCTGAAGGCAGAGCCTAAAGGCTTTAAAAATGATTAAAAAAAAAAAAACTAAAAGGATAATTGATAGCTTCTATACAGAAAAAGAGCAGGTTTGCAATGCTAAGGAGACTAATAACAAACAGTCTCCAGACAATACCCCAAAGGGGAATACTTGGCCCCCTTTATATAACACTCCCCTAGAAGAGACCATTAAAAGTCAAAAGAGAGTTAGAAGAAAAATGGGGAAAGGGAAGAGAAACTTTGCAAGAAAGTAACAACTTGCTGAAATATGAATTGGAAAAGGTAAAAAATTCCCAGGAAGTGCAGGGAAACAGAATTTGTGAATTGGATTCAGGAAAGTAAGAATTTTGAATTGGAAAGGATAAAGAATTCACTAGAAAGAAGGATTTATGAATTGGAAAAGACAAAGAATTCACAAGAAAGTAGGATTGGTGAATTGGAAAAAGAAAATAATTCACTAAAAAAAATTAGTGAAGTGGAAAAAAATGTCAAAGAGCAAAACATCTCATTTAAAAACTCAATTGGACATATAAAAAAAGAAGTTTAAAAAAGCTAATGATGAAAATAACTCATTAAAAATCAGAACTGAACAAATAGAAACCAATGATTCATTGAGACAGCAAGAATCAGTCAAGCAAAACCAAAAAAATGATAAATTGGAAAAAAACATGAAATATCTACTTGGAAAACGACAGACGTGGAAAATAGATGTAGGAGAAATAATCTGAGGATTATTGGACTTTCCGAAAATTATGTTGGAAGAAAGAGCCTAGATGATATTCTACAGGAAATCATCAAAGAGAACTGTCTAGAGGTAATAGAATCAGAAAGTAAAATAAGCATTGGAAGTATTCATCGAACACCTTCTGAAAAAGACCCTTAATTAAACACTCCAAGGAATATTTTGGCCAAATTTCAGAACTATCAGATTAAGGAAAAAAATATTACAAGCAGCCAGAACAAAACAGTTCAAATACCGAAGTACCACAATAAGGATCACGCAAGATCTGATTGCCTCAACATTAAAGGATCGAAGGGTCTGGAATCTGATATTCTGAAAGGCAAAAGAACTTGGAATGCAGCCAAGAATAAACTACCTAGCTAAGCTAAGCATTTTCTTCCAGGGAAGATGATGGACATCTAATGAAACAGATGAATTCCATTTGTTTCTAAGGAAAAAACCAGAACTAAATAAAACATTTGATCTCCAACCATAGAATCTAAGAGAAGCAGAACAGGTCAAAGGAACTCTTGAGAACTGTATTTCTGTTGTGGATATACAAAAAAAGACTACATATATAATTTGATTTTACTGATATAATATAAAAAAGGGAAGTAGAAATGGAAAGAGGATAATTCAGAAAAGGGAGAAAGGGGGCATAAAAAGAGGGAAACTACATCCCACGAAGAGGCAAAGGAAACTTATCATATCTGAGGAATATTGTGTGAATCTTACTCTCATCAGAGTGGACTCAAAAGGAAAATAATTGACATGCTTGTTTTACAGAAAATCTTCTCTCACCTAATTAAAAAGGGGGAAAGGAAAAGAGTAATAAGGAAGGGTACAAGAAAGGTGAAGAGAATCAAAGCAGGAGAGAGGGAGGGATCCTAAAGAGGGTGAATGGTGTGATACAAGTGGGGCATATAAGTTGAAAACTTATGGAAAGAGGGTTGCGGGGGGTAAGTAAAAGAAAAGCATAATCTGGGGATAATAAGATAGCAGGAAATACAGAATTAGTCATTTTAACTGCAAATGTGAATGGGATGAACTCTCCTATAAAGCGGAGATGTATAACAGCCTGGATCAAAGGTCAGAACCCTACAATATGTTGTTTACAGGAAACACATTTAAAGTAGGGAGATACATACAGAGTAAAGACAAAAGGCTGGAGCAGAATCTATTATGCTTCATGTGAGGTCAAAAAAGCAGGGGAAGCCATCCTTATCTCAGATCAAGCAAAAGTAAAAATTGATCTAATTAAAAGAGATAAGGAAGGACACTATATCTTGCTAAAGGGTAGCATAGACAATGAAGCAATATCAGTACTAAACATATATGCACCAAGTGGTATAGCATCTAACTTCCAGAAGTTAAGAGAGTTGCAAGAAGAAATAGAGAGCAAAACTGTAATAGTGGGAGATCACAACCTTGCACTCTCAGAATTAGATAAATCAGACTACAAAACAAATAAGAAAGAAATTAAAGAGCTAAATAGAATATTAGAAAAATTAGGTATGATAGATCTTTGGAGAAAACTGAATGGAGACAGAAAGGAATATACTTTCTTCTCAGCAGTTCATGGAACCTATACAAAAACTGACCATGTATTAGGACACAAAGACCTCGAAATTAAATGCAGGAAGGCAGAAATCATAAATGCTTTCTTTTCAGATCACGATGCAATAAAAACTACATTCAACCAAAAGTTAGGGGTAAATATACCAAAAAGTAATTGGAAACTAAATAATCTCATCTTAAAGAATGATTGGGTGAAAAAGCAAATTATAGACACAATTAATAATTTCACTCAAGATAATGACAATGATGAGACATCATACCAAAATTTGTGTGATACAGCCAAAGTGGTAACAAGGAGAAATTTTATATCCTTAGAGGCATACTTGAAGAAAATAGAGAAAGAGAAGATCAATGAATTGGGCTTGCAACTAAAAAAGCTAGAAAAGGACCAAATTAAAAACCTCCAATCAAATACTAAATTTGAAATTCTAAAATTAAAAGGAGAAATTAATAATATTGAAAGTAAAATAACTATTGAACTAATAAATAAAACTAAGATTTGGTTTTATCAAAAAACCAATAAAATAGATAAGCCTTTGGTAAATCTGATTAGAAAAAGGAGAGGGGAAAATCAAATTGTTAGTCTTAAAAGTGAAAAGGGAGAATTTTCCACCAATGAAGAGGAAATTAGAGAAATAATAAGGAGTTACTTTGCCCAACTTTATGCCAATAAATTCGACTACTTAAATGAAATGGAAGAATACCTTCAAAAATATAGCTTGCCCAGATTAACAGAGGAAGAAATAAATATCCAAAACAGTCCCATTTTAGAAAAAGAAATAGAACAGGCTATTAATCAACTCCCTAAGGAAAAAACCCAATGAGCAGATGGATTTACATGTGAATTCTACCAAAAATGTAAAGAACAATTAGCCCCAATGCTATATAAACTATTTGACAAAATAGGGAATGAAGGAGTCCTACCAAACTCCTTTTATGACACAGATATGGTACTGATACCTAAACCAGGTAGGCTGAAAACAGAGAAAGAAAATTATAGACAAATCTCCTTAATGAATATTGATACTAAAATCTTAAATAAGATAGTAGCAAAAGACTACAGAAAATCATCCCCAGAATAACACACCACTATCAAGTAGGATTTATACCAGGAATGCAGGGCTGGTTCAATATTAGGAAAACTATCAGTATAATTGGCGATATTAGTAACCAAATTAACAAAAAAAAATATGATCATCTCAATAGATGCAGAAAAAGCATTTGATAAAATCCAACATCCATTCCTTTTAAAAACACTTGAGAGTATAGGAATAAATGGACCTTTCCTTAAAATAATCAGTGGCATCTATTTAAAAGCAGAAGTAAGCATCATATGTAATGGAGACAAACTGCAACCATTCCCAATAAGATCAGAAGTGAAACAAGTTTGCTCACTCTCATCATTACTATGTAATATTATATTAGAAATGCTAGCTGTGGCAATAAGAGTTGAGAAAGAGATTAAAGGAATTTGAATAAGTGAGGAGGAAACCAAATTATCACTCTTTGCTGGTGTTATAGCAGTATACTTAGAGAACCCCAGAGATTCTACTAAAAAGTTATTAGAAATAATACACACCTTTAGCAAAGTTGCAGGATACAAAATAACCCCACATACGTCATCAGCATTCTTATGTATCACTAACAAATTTCAACAGTCAGAGTTACAAAGAGAAATTCCATTTAAAGCAATTACTGATAGTATAAAATATTTAGGCATCTATCTGCCAAGGGAAAATCAGAAACTTTATGAGCAAAACTACAAAACACTTTCCACACCAATTAAGTCTGATCTAACCAATTGGAAAAATATTAAATGCTCTTGGATAGGGTGAGATGACAATACTACCTAAACTAATCTATTTATTTAGTGCTATACCAATCAAACTCCCAAAAGCTATTTTAATGACTGAGAAACAATAACAACAACATTTACATGGGGAAAAAAAAGGTCAAGAATTTCAAGGGAATTAATGATAAAAAAATCAAATGAAGGTGACCTAGCTGTACCAGATCTAAAATTATATTATAAAGCAGCAGTTACCAAAACCATTTGTTATTGGCTAAGAAATAGAGTAGTTGGTCAGTGGAATAGGTTAGGTTCAAAGCACAAAACAGTCAATAACTTTTTTTTTGACAAACCCAAAGACCCCAGCTTTTGGGACAAGTATTCGTTGTTTGACAATAAGTGCTGGGAAAATTGGAAATTAGCATGGCAGAAACTAGGTATTGACTCACACTTAACACCATACACCAAGATAAGATCAAAATGGGTTCATAATCTAGGCATGAAGAATGAGATTATAAATAAATTAGAGGAACATAGGATAGTTTACCTTTCAGACCTGTGGAAGAGGAAGAAATTTATGACCAATAAAGAACTAGAGATCATTACTGATCACACAATATAAAATTTTGATTACATCAAATTGAAAAGTTTTTGTAAAAACAAAACTAATGCAGAAAAGATTAGAAGGGAAGCAATAAACTGGGAAAACATTTTTACAGTCAAAGGTACTGATAAAGACCTCATTTCCAAAATATATGTAGAATTGACTGTAATTTATAATAAATCAAGCCATTCTCCAATTGATAAATGGTCAAAGGATATGGACAGACAATTCTCAGATGAAGAAATTGAAACTATTTCTAACCATATGACAAAATGCTCTAAGTCATTATTAATCAGAAAAATGCAAATTAAGAAAACTCTGAGATACCACTACACACCTATCAGACTGGCTAGAATAACAGGGAAAAGTAATGTGGAATGTTGGAGGAGATGTGGGAAAACAGGGACACTAATACATTGTTGGTGGAATTGTGAATACATCCAATCATTCTGGAGAGCAATTTGGAACTATGCTCAAAAAGTTATCAAACCGTGCATACCCTTTGATCCAGCAGTGTTACTACTGGGCTTATATCCCAAAGAGATCTTAAAGCAGGGAAAAGTTGTATGTGCAAGAATGTTTGTGACAGCCCTCTTTGTAATGGCCAGAAACTAGAAACTGAATAGATGCCTATCAATTGGAGAATGGCTGAATAAATTGTGGTATATGAATATTATGGAATATTATTGCTCAGTAAGAAATGACCAACAGGATGATTTCAGAAAAGCCTGGATAGACTTACATGAACTGATGCTGAGTGAAATGTGTAGGACCAGGAGATTATTATATACTTCAACAACAATGTTATATGATGATCAATTCTGATGGAGCCAACTTCAGCAATGAGATGAACCAAATTATTTCCAATGGAGTAGTAATGAACTGAATCAGCTACACCCAGTGAAAGAATTCTGGGAGATGACCAAGAACCATTACATAGAATTCCCAATCCCTATATTTTTCTCCACCTCAATTTTTAATTTCCTTCACAAGGTAATTGTACAATATTTCAGAGTCTGATTCTTTTTTGTACAGCAAAATAACAGTTTGGACATGTATACTTATTTTGTATTTAATATTTACTTTAACATATTTAACATGTATTGGTCAACTTGCCATCTAGGGAAGGGGGTGGGGAGAAATAGGAGAAAAATTGGAACAAAAAGTTTGGTAGTTGTCAATGCTGTAAAATTACTCATGCATATAACTTATAAATAAAAAGCTATTAAAATAAAAAAAAAAACAGGGAATAGGGGTAGGGTTATGTGTAAAGAGACCTAAAAGGAATGTAGAAATTAAATTTTACCATTTCAATATCAAAGAACACAATTTGAAAGCAGCAAGGCATATAGATGAAAAAAATTTGGATATAAGAGAAAGCCAAATCAAATAAATCCATGCCTATTCTGTAGGGAATTCAGGAAGGGAATAGAATAGTATATTCAAAAAAAAAAAAAAAAAGCAAAGGAACTCCTGGACAGCTGATCCTAATGACCTGCCCCAAAAGATGATTTATTTTTCTTCTTTGGAAGCCTTCTACCAGAAACTGGAAACAAATTGTTATATATGTTTTAATAGGGATTCCTTTCATCTATGGATTGGACTAAAAAAATGCAAAATTAAAAAGTCAAATGATTAACATTCAGCATGTCATTTAAATTAATATGAATGCTAATATTTCTTCTGATCACTATGGAAATAATCTGATTGTGAAAGTGCTATGATTCTTGAAAAAAGTGTCAATACTTGAAACCTCTTCCTTTTCCACTCATTCCTTTTCATTCCCTAAAAATTGGCATCACACCTTATTACTCAACCAAAACTTCTCTCACCAAAATATTCATTGTTCTAACTGTCAAATCAGATGGTCTCTTCACAACTCTTATTCTTTTTAATGCTCAGTAGCAATTTTGATTTCTGTACAGCTTTTGATATTGGTGTATACCTTCTCCTCCTGGATGCTCTCTCCTCTCCAAGATTCCTGGGATACTGGTCTTGCACTTTGTCAGTTTCTTCATCCAAATCATGACTGTTAAGAGTGAGTGTATACTAAGGTATCACTTTAGAACCCCTCTCTCTTATTGTCTGGCTTCCTGTAACTATGTGTCTCTGTCTCTCTATCCCCATCACACCATTAACTACCATGAGTCTAATAACCAACTTCATGTGCATGATTCCAAATTTCTATAATAATCTCTAGTCTCTCCTGAGCTCCAGTCTCATATTACAAACCACATCACACTGATTATCATATAATAAGTGCTTAATGAATATTTTCTTTTATTTCTAATTAATTAATTTTTTATTTTAAAATGTTCTTTACTTTTTTTAACTCCATTCTTGTGCCATGAACAAGTTCAAAACAATTTTATGTGCCTCAGTAAGGAAATCATGTTTGATCCTGTCATGGACACACATAAGAAGCATGGAGCTACTATAAGCCTTAATGACATGCTTTTTTGTCTTTGATAGCCTCAAAAACAATTTTAGGATTCACTGAACCAAGACTTCTAAGTCTTCCTGGGCACACATCCCAAGCTGATTTTGGTATTTTTCCAACTTTCTTGTTAAAAAAAGTAAATAATTCTATTATCTAGGTTTCGTGACAGTCAAGTTTTGTTGGAAGCTATATTGTAGAATAAGCTATTGTAATATGTCAGACACTGGATCATTTTTAATTTCTTTAAGCTCCATCTCTGCAGAGAAAAAAGAAAAAAAATCAATAAATGCTTCTTGGCATGGGACATTTATTGCAAGACATAGCCTAAGAATCTGAACATCATCATGTGCAAAACAGAACTTATTATATTTTATCCAATCCATCCCCCAAACTTAAACATTATGATACAGGACACAAGTATTCTCCTAAGTCCTTTTATTTGCAAATTCAGTATTATTTTGGGCTCCTCAATCTTACTAGTCCTAAATATCCAATCATGTACCAAGACTTGCCTTGTCATATTTTTCTTTTCATTTACTCAGACATCACTTTAGATAAGGCATTCATCATCTTTGATCCCAATTAACTCAATAGTACCCTATTTTGCTCCCCTTTACTTCTTTTTCAATTCAATTCCACCCTTCATAGAGTTGTCTTTACTTCCCCTTACAATTTTTATGAGTTGTCCTACATACTTAGAATATATTATTTCCACATTTCCATCTCTCAAAACTATCCCTTTCCATAAAGGCATGGCTCTAGGAAATCTATATTTATTTATTCCATCAGTATTTAGTTCTCTCTTTATCCTCAAATTATTTCATGAACTTTTTTATGTTCCCATCACATTCTATTTTTCAATTAAGTGATACAGAGGAAAGACATCCTAGTCTGGGTTCTTGAGTTCAAATATAACTCAGAGACTTAAGAGCTGCATCACCCTGAGCAAGTCATTTAATCTTTTTTTGCCTTAATTTTTCCATGATAAAATTGGGACATTAAGGGTACCAGGAAAGATTTTTCTCAGTATCAAATGAGACAATTTTAATGCACATAAAACAGTGCCTAGAACACAGTTAACAAAGTGATTAATGTTATTGTTGTGGTTATGCAGATTGTCCCCAAAACCTGAATATAGTTTTAAGCTATTGGAACACCCTGCATTTTACACACACACACACACACACACACACACACACACACACACACACACACATATGCAGAGATAGATTAGATAGAATAAAAGATTTGTAAACTGTATAAAAGATGAGAACACTCACACTGGATACAAGAAGCATGATTTTAATACCATCATTACAGTGATATTTCTGTGACTTCTCTCTAAGTTTGTTGTCCTTCCATTTTTAAACTGTATTAAAAAAAAATCTACAGTTGAGACCATTTAACCTCAATACAGCAAATATAAGCAGCAAATATACATACCTATCTGATTATGTTATTAAATTAATTTTATTCCTCTATAGATATGTGCAGAGTGTTTTGAGTTCTTTGGGTGGAAAATATAGTATTGTTTACACTGAACCAAAAGTAACCATAGATTAATACCAGAGATAGATTTTTAATTGAAAAACCTGAGTGCCTCCTAACACAGCCAACATTCTGTTTTAATTTGCTCCATCAAATTATACTTTTATTCTTTACCCTTGAACAGTCTTTACAAGTTTAATGATACCAGATTCTGCCATCCTTTTAGAAAGGTGGATTTTCATTAAGATGAATGTGCAGTTTAATCAATCCTCTTCAGCAAGTACTGAATTATGTTTTAGTATTGACCATATTATATCTTATAGGACACTCATCCCATCCAAGAGAGATAAGTAAAAACAAAAATCAACTGGAACCTTTTGTGTTATTCATTCTTTAAAGGAAATCCCAACTAACCATATTTTCTTTTTGAAAAGTACATTCTACAAAGAGTCAGTTGAAATCACTTTAAATCAGTGAATGTATCCCATAATAATGCATTCAACTTATGAAAATAGCTTAATTAATTCTAGTTTTGCTCATTTGAAATCTTGAATATTGAACTTGCGTTCCAGAAAGAGGTCCTCATGTGTGATAATTAGCTATTGACATCTTGTTACTTACTACCTTAGAGCTATTTGGAATTAGGTGGAGGGGGGATAATGATGGTGGTACATTAATGCTTTACTTCTTCACTCAGGCAAAAATGCATATTTTGCCTTGAGTTAGAAGACAATATGTCTATAACTAATAAGCATAATCTTCTTGATTCTTTGTAGAACTGTTTATTGAAAGAGAACAGAACCCTTATCAATCACTTGATTTGGCTTAGAGATTGAAGATATTGGGATCTTGCTTCCAATCCTCCAACAATGCAGAGATATACTTTAGAGATATCCTCATCCCCCTGCTAAAAAAAGAAGCAGACAAAAAATAGGGATAGAAGAAAGAGAAACTTTAAGTTGAACTTCTCATTTGTCATTTCTGCATCATTTTGGAGAGGCATAGAGGTGTCCAGAAAACAAAGCAAAAGCACAAAGTAGAAATTTCTGCCTTTTCCTCATTTCTTTATTTTCAGTGATATACCATGTGACCTTACATAAAGATATGCATAATGGTATTTAGGAAAAGTAAATTTATTTTTAATCTAATATCTTTTTCAGGAATGTTTTGCATCAGAGTTGGTATTTTGAAAATTATTAGAAACACTTGTACTGTACTCTTCAAAAACACTCAAACTAGCAGATTGGATCTGCAAGGCTCAGCTGTCTACTGCTATTCTCAAGTCTTTATGGCTAACCCTAAGGGGATAGGAGAGACTTAATGATATATTCCAAAATTCCCAAATTAATGGGTTCCTCCAATATCAATTGCCAATTAATATCTCTAGAATATGATTTAACCAATTAGCACTAATTAGTTTTGGAAGTGTTTTGTTTATTTTTAATAAAGAGTTTTTTTTTACTGAGAAAATAAAACAAGAGCTAAATTATAACATCCTACTATCTGTATGCTCTTCCTTCCCAACTGAGTCTTTGAAAAGAGCGGGCCAAATATGAAGTGATGACTAGAGACCTTCCTCTTCCCTCCCCCATGTTTACATCTGGGTGATATATAGGCAATATTATCACTTCTTCATTTTAATATGTCCTTCTCAGCTGTAGAACTATTTCTATGTTTCACAACCACCTCACCACAGTCATTAGATTTGTCCTCTTTTCCTACTAGCTCAGGTGGCAGAGGTAAAGTATTATGACTCTTCTATGATTTCTAAACTCAAAAGTTCATATCATAACCTATTCTCTTTCTGATACTCATTCATCTAAGATGACAAAAATACAGATTAGAGAAGCCAAAACTGAGAAAGCACCATGATTTAAAATCACATTTGGTAGTGCAGAGGGTAAAAATGCAACTGGAGATAAGCAGCAGATGATTGAAATTTTTGTTGCTGCTACCACTCTCTCTTTCCACTCAGAGACTTATAGTTTTTCTTTCATTGGTTTCAAAAAAAAAGAGATTTCATCTCTTCTTGCTTTTTGCAGTAAGAAAACAAGAAGTAGAATATCTATACATGCTATGAAATGAGATACAAAAAATCTTCTCAATCACATAGTTACCAAAGGAGATTCATCAAATGAGGCAATCAGTGTCAAGCAAACTATTTTCCTATCATCCTAGCAATTCTGAGATGTATGAATTGGTGCCTCAGAGTTGTTTTAATTTGCATTTCTCTAATCAATAGTTTTTAGAACTTTTTCATATAACTATAGATAGCTTTAATTTCATCATCTGAAAATTGTCTGTTCATATCATGTGATCATTTATCAATTGGGGAATGAATTGTATTATACTAAATCTGACACAGTTCTTTATATATTTTAGAAATGAGATCTTTATCTGAAATATTGGCTGTAAAGATTTTTCCCCAGCTTTATATTTCTTTTTTAATATTGTTTCTATTGGCTTTACTTGTACAAAATCTTTTTAATTTGATGTAATCCAAGTTGCCCTTTTTGTCTTTCATAATGTCCACTACTTCTTCTTTGGTCATAAATTCCTCCCTTCTTCAAAGATCTGATAGACAAATTATGCTTTGTTCTCCTAATTTATTTATGGTGTCATTCTTTATGCTCAAATCATGTACCTATTTTGACTTTATCTTGGTATGAGGTGTGAGATATAGCTCTATGTCGCATTTCTTACATTATTACCCAGTTTTCACAAGTAATTTTTTTTTTTTTTTGTCAAACAGTGGGTTCTTATTTAAGAAGCTGGAGTTTGAGGAAGAAGCTAGATTGTTATGGCTCTTAATTATTGTGTCATGTATATCTAATCTATTCCATGATCTATCATTCTAATTTTTTTTCCTTGCTGAGGAAATTATGGTTAAATGACTTGCCTTGGGTCACACAGCTAGGAAGTGTTAAGTGTCTTAGTTCAAATTTAAACTCAGATCCTCCTGACTTCAGCATCATTCTAATTCTTAGCCAGTAACAAATGGTTTTGATGACTGCTGCTCTATAATATTTTAGAGGGCCTGAACTCTGGAAAAGTATCCTTGAATAAGGATATTTACAACAGGGTGTTTACTTCGTGTGATTGACGAGATAATGGTTCTCTAGTGTACATATACTTAGTACATATACATTTATTCTGTGGTTGACACATGCTCAGTGTGCTATAATAATATAATTGTACTAAGGCATATAAGGGTTGAGAGGACTTGAAATAAGCAGACTGCAGAGAGATACAAGTGAGAGTGTGCTCAAGCTCGATCTCAGACTCCAAATTCCAGAGAGATAGTATAGAAACAATACTTAGTGTGTATAAACCAAAGAGGGCATTATCTAGGCAAGTGAGTAGAAGATGGAAGTCCAGGCTGAAGAGTACCCATAGTTTCTATCTGTTCATTTACTTTTCTTAAATCAGTTAACATCCTCCATAATATAGTTTTAAGTTTGGTACTGCTAAGCCACTGTCCTGTGTTGTGTATTCCATAAATTCCCTTGATATTCTTAAATTTTTGTTCTTCCAGATGAACTTTGCTATTATTTTTTGTTTTTCTTAAAATAATTTTTGGCAGCTTGATTGATATGGCACTGAACAAGTAGGCCAATTCAAATAGAATTGTTGTTTTTATTATATTAGCTCAGCCTATCCATGAGCAATTGATTTTTTCCCAATTGTTTAGATCTGACTTTAATTGTGTGGAAAGTGTTTTGTAATTACATTCATATAGTTCTTGGGTATGTCTTGGCAGTTAGATTTCCAAGCATTTTATTTTATCTACATTTATTTTAAATGGAATTTCTTTTTCTATGAGATCCATAGCAGGAATTCTTCTCCTGCTGCTTGGCTTTGGCAGCAATATGTAGAAATGCTGATAATTTTGTGGGTTTATTTTATATCCACAACTTTGCTAAAGCTGTGAATTTTTTCCAATAGGTTTTGGGATGATTTTCAAGAATTAAGTATAAGCATCATATCATCTGCAAAAAGTGATAGTTTTATTAACTTATTGATTATTCTAATTTATTTAATTCCTTTTTCTTTTCTAAAGATGTTGTCTAATATTGGCTAAAGCCAACATTCCTAAGTACAATTTTGAAAAACAGTAATGATACTGAGCATCTTTCTTTCATCCTTTTTCCTACTGGGAATTCATCCATTTTCTCTCCATTACAAATAATGCTTGCTATTGGTTTTAGATAGACACTGCTTATTATTTTAAGAAAAGCTCCCTTTCCCCTATATTCTCTTGTGTTTTTAATAGTAATAGGTGCTGTTTTTTTTTGTCAAAAGCTTTTTCTACATCTATTGAGATTACCATATGATTTCTGTTTGTTTTATTATTGATTTAGTCTATTATGCTAACAATTTTCCTGATATTGAATGAGTCTTGCATTCTTGGTATAAATCCCATTTGATAGAGTCTATTACTCTTCTGATAAGTTGCTGTAATATCTTTGCTAATATTTTACTTAAGTTTTTTGCATCAATATTCATTAGAGAAATTGGTCCCTAATTTTCTTTCTCTCTTCTGGTTCTTCCTAATTTAAGTATCAGTACTTCATTTGTGCCATAGAAGGAATTTGGTAGTACTCTTCTTTATCTATTTTCCCAAATCGTTTACATAGTATTGGAATTGTTCTTTAAATGTTTGATAGAATTCATTTGTGAATCTATTTGCCCCTGGATATTTTTTTCTCAGGGGGTTCATTAATGGCTTATTCAATTTTTCTTTCTAAAACAGGACAATTTAAGTAAGTTATTTCCTATTATGTTAATCTGGATAATTGATATTTTTGTACATATTCATCCACTTTTGTCATACTTGCTGCCATACAGTTGGGAAAAATAGATCTTAATTATTGCTCTAACTTCTTTACCATTAGTGGTAAGTTCACCCTTTTCCTTTTTGATACTGAGGATTTTTTTCTTTCTTGTTTCTAATGAATTTAATCAAAGATTTATATATTTTATTTTTTTCATAAAAAGAATGCAGTTTTATTTATTAGTTCAATAGGTATTTTTACTTTAAATTTTATTAATCTCTCTTTTGAGTTGCAGAATTTCTAATATGATATTGGATTGGGGGTTTTTAATTCATTTTTTCTAGCTTTTTTAGTTGCATCCCCAATTCATTCATATCCTCATTCTCTATTTTATTTATGTAGCTATGTAGAAATAAAAAAAAATTCCCCTAAAAACTGTTTTGGTTGCATCCCATAGGTTTTCAAATATTATTTCATTATTGTCATTGTATTGGATATATATATATATGATTCCATTGTGGTCTGAACAGGAAGCATTTACTATTCCTTTCTTTCTACATTTGATTGTGATGTTTTTATGCCCGAATACAAGGTCCATTTTTGTGAAGGTGTCACATACTACTGAGAAAAAAAATGTATTCACTTCTGTCACCATTCAGTTTTCTCTGGGGGTCTATCATACCTAGGTTTTCTATGATTCTATTAAATTCCATCATTTCTTTCTTGTTTATTTTGTGGTTAGATTTGTCTGATGTGACTTCTCCCACTAGTACTGAATTGTATATTTCTTTCTGTAACTGGCTTAAAATATTCTCTAGGAATTTGGTGCATACACATTTAATATTATTATTTGTTTGTTTACTCATTTTTCCAATCTATTTCTTGACCATGAACTTTATTTTCA
The DNA here is from genome assembly GCF_016432865.1 of Antechinus flavipes. Lineage (NCBI taxonomy): Eukaryota > Metazoa > Chordata > Mammalia > Dasyuromorphia > Dasyuridae > Antechinus > Antechinus flavipes. The sequence continues at coordinate 101,766,633 of NC_067398.1, read as the reverse complement.
AAGGGTAGCTCTCTTCACTTGAGGACATGGGGAAAGGGTATTGTCTGTGTCACAAAACAAATTTGGTAGGACTCCTTCATTCCCTATTTTTTCAAATAATTTATATAGCATTGTGGCTAATTGTTCTTTAAATGTTTAGTAGAATTCACATGTAAATCCATCTGGTCCTGGGGATTTTTCTTAGGGAGTTGATTAATAGCTTGTTCTATTTCTTTTTTCTGAAATGGGATTATTCAAGCAATTTACTTCCTCCTCTGTTAATCTGGGAAGCCTATATTTTTGGAGGTAGTCATCCATTTCACTTAGGTTATCAAATTTATTGGCATAAAGTTGGGCAAAGTCACTCCTTATTAGTTCTCTAATTTCCTCTTCATTGGTGGAAAGTTCTCCCTTTTCATTTTGAAGACTACTAATCTGATTTTCCTCTCTCCTTTTTCTAAGCAGATTTACCAAAGGCTTAGCTATTTTACTGGTTTTTTGATAAAACCAAATCTTAGTTTTATTTATTAGTTCAATAGTTATTTTACTTTCAATATTATTAATTTTGCCTTTTAATATTAGAATTTCAAATTTATTATTTGATTGGGGATTTTTAATTTGGTCCTTTTCTAGCTTTTTTAGTTGCAAGCCCAATTCATTGACCTTCTCTTTCTCTATTTTATGCAAATAGTCCTCTAGAGATATGAAATTTCCCCTTATTACCGCTTTGGCTGCATCCCATACATTTTGGTATGATGTCTCATTATTATCGTTTTCTTGGGTGAAGTTAGTAATTATGTCTATGATTTGCTGTTTCACCCAATCATTCTTTAGTATGAGATTATTTAGTTTCCAATTATTTTTTGGTCTACTTTCCCCTGGCTTTTTGTTGAATGTAATTTTCATTGCATCATGGTCTGAAAAGGATGCATTTACTATTTCTGCCTTACTGCATTTGAGTTTGAGGTTTTTATGTCCTAATATATGGTCAGTTTTTGTATAGGTTCCATGAACTGCTGAAAAGAAAGTGTACTTCTCTCTGTTTCCATTACGTTTTCTCCAGAGATCTATCATATCTAATTTTTCCTGTATTCTATTTACCTCTTTGACTTCTTTCTTATTTATTTTGTGGTTTGATTTATCTAATTCTGAGAGTGCAAGGTTGAGATCTTTCACTATTATAGTTTTGCTGTCTATTTCTTCTTGCAGCTCTCTTAATTTCTCTTTTAAGAATTTAGATACTACACCACTTGGTGCATATATGTTTAATATTGATATTGCTTCATTATCTATGCTACCCTTTAGCAAGATATAGTGTCCTTCCTTATCTCTTTTAATTAGATTAATTTTTGCTTTAGCTTGATCTGAGATCAGGATGGCTACCCCTGCTTTTTTGACTTCACCTGAAGCATAGTAGATTTTGCTCCAACTTTTTACCTTTACTCTGCATGCATCTCCCTGTTTCAGGTGTCTTTCCTGTAAACAACATATTGTAGGAATCTGGCTTTTAATCCATTCTGCTATCTGCTTCCTATTTATGGGGGAGTTTACCCTGTTCACATTTATGGTTAAAATTACCAATTCTGTATTACTTGCCATCTTCCTAACCCCTGTTTATGCTTTTCTCCCTTCTTTCCCTCTTACCCCCCTTGCCAATATTAAGCTTGTGAGCACCACTTGCTTCTCATAGCCCTCCCTTCTTAGTATCCCTCCCCCTGCCTTAGAATTCCTCCCCCTATCTTACCCCTTTCCCTCACAGTTTCCGTATTCCCTTCCGCTTACTTATTCCTTCCCTTTTCACTTTTTCCTTCTCACTTGTCAATGAGGTGGGAGAAGTTTCGCCATAAATTGAATATGTCTAAAATTTTTCTCTTAAAGCCAATTCTAAAGGCAGTAAGATACCCACTATATTCATCCCCCTCCATTCTTTCTTTCAGATATAATAGGTTTCTTTTGCCTCTTTGTGAGATGCAGTACCCCCACTTTACCCTTTTTCTGGTACAATGTCCTTTCCACATCTAGTTTCTAGAACAAGGTATACAAGTATTCATTATACATCTTAATAGCAGAAATATAGTTCCCAAGATTTATTTTTACCTTTTTAGGTTTCTCTTGAGTTCTATATTTGTAGATCAAACTTTTTGTTAAGTTCTGTTTTTTTTTTGTTTTTTTTTTTTTTTTTGTTTTTTTGTTTTTATCCAAAATAGGTGAAATTCGCTTATTTCGTTGAATGTCCATCTTCTTCCCTGGAAAAAGATGCTCATTCTAGCTGGGTAAGTAATTTTTAGTTGCATACCAAGTTCCTTAGCCTTTTGGAATACTATATTCCAGGCCTTAGATCTTTTAATGCTGATGCTGCTAGATCCTGGATAATCCTTATTGTGGCTCCTCTATATTTGAATTGGGTTTTTCTAGTCACTTGCAGTATTTTTTCCTTCATCTGAGGGTTCTGGCATTTGGCCACTATATTTTTTGGTGTTTTGATTTTAGGATCCCTTTCAGTGGGTGATCAATGAATTCTTCCAATGTGTATTTTACCCTCTGTTTCTATGACTTCTGGGCAGTTCTCTTTGATAATTTCCTGGAAAATAGTGTCCAGGCTTTTTTTTTTTTTATCATACTTTTCTGGGAGTCCAATAATTCTCAGATTGTCTCTCTTGGATCTATTTTCTAGGTCTGTTGTTTTCCCAAGAAGGTATTTCACATTCTTTTCCATTGTTTGATTTTTTTTTTTTTTTTGGTTTTGCTTGACTGATCCTTGTCTCCTCGAGTCATTCAATTCCATTTGTTTGATTCTGATTTTCAATATAGTATTTTCTTCACTCACTTTTTAAATATATTTTTCTAATTGTCCAATTGAGTTCTTTTGTTCTATGAAATTTTTTTCCATTTCACCAATTTTATTTTTTAGAGAGCTATTTTCTGTTTCCAGTTCCCTAATCCTATTTTTCAAGGATTTGATTTCTTTATCCACTCTGTCTTTAAATGAGTGGGATGACTTCTCCAGACTCTCTTGCCAACCTCCCTGTCCTTTTCCCATTTTTCTTCTAGCTCTCTCATGAGAGCCTTTTTAATTTCTTCTATGAGATTCATCTGTGCTGAGGAACAGATGCTCTCCTCCTTTGGGTATTCACCTGGAGACAGTCTCTTTTTAGTCTCCCAGGATTTAGAGTCTGCTCTCTATCCGTATAGAAGCTGTCAAGGGTTAACGTCCTTTTCAATTTTTTGCTCATTTTGTCAGAGAAGAATTAAAGACAAACTAGCAAAGAAAAAAAGAAATAAACCCCTAAATGGAGTCTGCTTTTTTGGGAGAAGGGGCTGGGTGGTGTTACTGAGCTTCCTCTACAGACTGTGGGGGCAGCAGTGAGGCCCTAGCAGGACTGTGCTGTACCTGCGCTCTGAGACTCTGAGAGCATGCTGAGACACTGTGGGGGAGGGGTGGCCAGATCCCGAGAGACTCCAGCTGTTTGGGGTTGTATTCTTCACCCCCCCACACTCCTCCATCTCCCTACCCCCACCTCCTCGTATTTTTAGCTTCTTTGCTGGGCTACTGACTTGCTGCCAGGGCAAAGTATCCAATCCTGTAGCAAAGCTCCCCTCTCAAAGACAGCGGAGATCACCCCCCCCCCCACTCCAGTCTATTTGGCTGTGAGCTGCCTGCTGGGCTCTCGCTGATGCCGCCTGCCCTCAACCTGTGCCCGATCTAAAATCATCCCCAACCTGGAGCAAAAACAGACCTTTCCTGGCGAATTTCAAGGATGTCTTCTCTTGGTAATTATTTGTGGGTTTTTTTCAATCAATCATTAATTCAGAGGCTTGTAATGAAATGGATTCTGAGAGAAAACACGGAGCTTACACAGGTGTGTGCCTCCTCTCCACCATCTTGGCTGGAAGTCCCAACACAATTGTTTTTAAAGAATTATTTTTTTCAGTGAATTTTTATACCTCCTTTCCATTTATACTCTTCCACTTTTTAAGTGGACTTTTTTTCCTTGAATAAATTTTTGTGCCTTTTTTTTTCCCATTAGGTGAATTCTTCTTTTTTGATAGATAATTTCTTCAGTACTTGTTTTCCTTCTTTGTGAAATGGCTAATTCCTTTTTCATAATTTTCTTGAATCATTTTCATTTCTCCCAATTTTCCATTATTTCTATCTCTTTCTTTAACTCTACCAAGAATGTTTCCTAGGCGTCTATGCCAGTTAGCATTTTTTTGAGTCTTTGTTTTTGACTAGTTTTTGTATTACCTTATGAGTTTGCTTTTTGGTCTTCCTTTTCAACATCGTACATTTTTATGATCAAGTTTTTGTTATTTGTTTTTTGGTTTACTCATTTTTCCAATCTATTTCTTGACTATGAACTTTATTTTCAAAGGGTGGCTCTCCTCACTTGAGGACGTGGGGAGAAGGTATTGTCTCAAACTTCAGGCTATTTCATGTTACTCTTTTAAAACTAATTCTGGGCATCTGCAAAATTTTACTGTTTCCAATATGTTCTGATCTGGGGAAGGTGCAGTAGCTGTTCTCTTGTTTTACCCTCTAGTATTTACATTTACATTGCAACCATCACAAGTATTTGCTTTAAACAGGCATTTGCCTCAATATCACAAACTCTCTAGAGGACTTCTTATTTTTTCTTAGACTGGAAAAATATTTAACCCTGAACTTTTGATAGTTCTGGCCAACATAGATCCTTTAAACATTTTCTGCTGTCTATCAAATTGTTATGGAGTGGCACCTTGGACATTGACTCAGAAGTTATATCAGTTTAGTGCATTAGAGTTTTTTAAAGAGCTTCATATTGAGGTTGCACAAATTCAATACATTACTGGTCATATTTTCCCTTGAAATATCTATTACAATAAATAACAAAAAGTAGGTAGTATTTTTCCACCTAAATTATAGAAATTTATAAAAATAAAGTCAACACTTCAGTACCATTTTACTCTTTTTTTTTCTAACACAGGAAGAATCATCTTCTTTTCTGTCAATATCTCCTAAAAATAATGGCTAAGGATTTTGGAAGCTCTCATATTTCCAATGATAAATTGAATCTGCTCAGTTAGCTATTCCTCCTAGCAAAGTCAGGTAAACTGAAAGATTATGAGGTAAATGCCAAGAATTAATCACATTTGTAAAATGTGGTCACATTTGCTCACTAATTTACTACCATAGTATTTTGGCAAAGAACTGATTAGAAAGATCCCTTTTCATTATGGATATACATAGTTTGAATTTGTTTCTTTCTCCTCCATTAACTTTCTTAAAGAGCACTATTAAGTCTCTCCCTCACCCCACCCCAAAAACCAATATTTGATGCAAAACTAATTACCCTAAAAATCATTTTAAAAAGTACATAACCAACTGCTTTTGTGGGCAAAGTTCAATCTTAAATTTTTTTTTTATTATTTACTCAGAAATTTTGTTTAGCATAGGATTTAGAGGAATTATAAATTTCTATACTTCTTAGGGAAATACAGTTTGATGTAGTAAAACTATACTAGATTGATCTAATAAAAGCAGATCAAATCTTGGCTCTGTTTTTTAGTCAAATCGGCAATTTATGAAAACAATTCTCTGTGACCCTTACTCTCTTTAGGTATAATCTAATTGAATTTATCTGATTCTCTAACAGCCCTTGGAGTTTTAATTCCTGAGTCAATTATTTCATTCTATTTCAGTCACTAACCTAGCTAGTCTGCTAACATTTCAGAGTAAATACAATGGGACAGAGTGAGTGAGGCCCTTATTTGGTGGCCAGTCACACATCTTGGACTATATTGCCAAAAATCTAAAACCAATGGACTGATAGGAAATTTATCACTATCTGCATCCACACATCTGTGTAAAGCAAATATACAAAATGTGTATAAAATAATTTTACATATACATACACACATATGTATGTGTGTGTATAAAATTATTCATACTTTTTATGTATGTATATATGTGTGTTTACACACACACACACACACACACACACCTATTTTTGTCTAATGGTAGCCATCCCTAGAACAGAATGGAAGGAGGAGAAAAAAGAAATCTATGACAATTTTGTTGTATATTTGAAAGGAATAGCAAGTTGTGCATAGTATATTTGCAATTTCTTGTATAATTTTCTTTTTTTAAATGATACTATATTATGGAAATACTTGCTTTATTCTGTAAATAGGTATTAATGTAATAAAAAGAGAGGAAAATAAATTAAGAAACTTAATTCTAAGAAGATAGTCAGATATAGAATATTCAAAAGAGAATGTGAAAAGATCAGAGAATCAATGACTATAATGTGGTGAAAGTAATGTTTGTCTTTTATTTTCAAAGAGGACCAATGACATCCTGGGATAATGTCTTGATTCTCAAGATAGAAATCTAGAAGCCTGTCAATGATCCTGGGATGCAGTAGATTTGGTATTTTTGAAGTCTGACCAAGTTCTAAGCACTCCAAAGAACCCAGTTCAGCTGCTCTTATGGCCAATGGAACAAATTCTTCTTATCATCGTTTTCTCTTGGGGACATTTTCCAATGTCTGGGGTAGACATCCTTTTAACACACTGACAGGTCTGACAGGGTATCAGTTACCCTGAGTCTGGTTTAGCTTGGCTGCCAAAATTATTTTACTGGGCTGTGTCCATTGTACATATTATAGTTTCTTGGAGCCATATGTTAGAATTAAATTCTAGGTAAAATGCAAGCAAACAACAACAAAAAAAGTAAAATACTATGCTTTGATCCACACTCAGTTTCCACAGGTCTCTCCCTGGATGCAGATGGCTCTCTTCATCACACGATCATTGGAGCTATCCTGAATCATTTTATGGTTGTAAAGATCCATGCTCAATCAGAATTGATAATCATATAATCTTGTTGTTGCTGTGTACAATGATCAGCCCTGAAATGGGGTTAAGGAAATCCTAACACAAAAAGTCTAGTTTTCCTTAAATATCATAAGTACTTCTGTAGGAATACTGTTCAGCATGTGAATAATTAGTTAGAAAAAGCAAAAGAGCAGAATAACAAGATAGTAATCACTTCCAGATTAGAGAGAATTAGATTCAATGACTAAATAGGTAAGCCAAGAACACTTTTGAAAAAATAGGAAAACAATTCAAATTTCTTTCACCAGAGTTAAATGGAATCACATTAGTATTTTAAGCGAGGGGTAACCTTTGCTCACTTATACTTCCTGATGAGCTGCCAGCTTACTCTACTTTTTCTGAATGTGAGGAAACTTTGTTCAGGTCACCATAGAACATCTATTTCTATTTTCCAAAAAGCTAGATGATTTAATGGACAGAATACCATACATAGGGTGATCCGATATATGTCAAACATGTGTAATTCTTCTATGGGTCTTTCCACAAATAACATGCTGCACAAAATAAAACAGATCAAAAAGGAAAAACTTAGAAAAAATAAAAGGCAAGCAAACAACAACAACAAAAAGTAAAATACTATGTTTTGATCCATACTCAGTTTCCACAGGTCTCTCCCTGGATACAGATGGCTCTCTTCATCACAAGATCATTGGAGCTATCCTGAATCATTTTATGGTTGTAAAGATCCATGATCAATCAGAATTGATAATCATATAATCTTGTTGTTGCTATGTACAATGATCTCCTGGTTCTGCTCATTATACTTAGCATCAGTTCATATAAGTTTCTCCAGACCTCTCTGAAATCATCCTGCTGATGGCTCTTATGGAACTATACTATTCCACAGCATTCTTATACCATAATTTATTTAGCCATTCTCCAACTGATTTGGAGTTTCCAGTTTCTTGCCCCTACAAAAAGGACTGCTACAAACATTTTTTTTTTTTGCATTTGTGGTTCCCTTTCCTTCCTTTTTGATTTCTTTGACATACAAGCCCAGTAAAAAACATTGTTAGATCAAAGAGTATGCACAGTTTGAGAGCCCTTTGGGCATAGTTCCAAATTGCTCTCTACAATGGTTGAAGGAGTTCACAATTCCACAAGCAATGTATTAGTCTCTCAGTTTTTCCATACCCCCTCCAATGTTGGGCAATGGTTCCATGCCCAAAGAGCAACTAAAATGTGTATACTTTTTAATTCAACAATACCACTATTAAGTCTATATCCTAAATATATCTTAAAAGGGATACACGTTTAAAATTATTTATAGCAGTCCTTTTCCTAATGACAACATATTGAAAATTAAGAGCATGTTCATCAATTGGGGAGTGGGTGAACAAGTTATAGTATGTGATTGAAATAGAATACTATTGTGCAATAAGAAATGGTGAACAGACAGATTTCAGAAAAAAACTGAAAAGACATTAAAAACTTTTGCAAAATAAAATGAACAGAATCATTAAAATATTATGCACTATATTAATAGCATTGAAGGACGATCTAGTACAACTACTCAGCTCTTCTCAACAACATATGATCCAAGACAAGTACAAAGAACTCATGAAGAAAAATGCTATCCAAAACCAAAAAAGCACAGATGTAATTCAGATCAAAGCATATTTTTTCACTTACTTTATTTTTCCTGTTTTTTCTTTTGATTCATTTCTTCTTTCACAACTATGACTAATATTCTAAAATAATTATATTTTGCATTCATTAAGTATACCAAACTGCTTCCCATCTTTGAAAGACAGGAGGGAAGGCAGTAAAGGAAGGAGAAAAATTTGGAACTCAAAATTTTGTAAAAATGAATATCTTAGAGAAATAAGGTCCTTCTTAGTGAAGTTTGCTATACTTTTTCCTCCACTTTCCTTCTCATCTTAATTATATTGGTCTTATTTTTGAGGAAAAAAAAAACCAAGGCAAAGATATTTCAAAAAATGTAAATGATAATATTCATCTTACATCTCATAAAATTATGTATCTCATATTTGGTCATAAATTTTCCCTTATCCATAATTCTGAAAGTCAAAAGTATTCCATATACTTTTAATTTGATTAATATGTCACCTTTTATCAGTCTTAATATACAGTGTCAAACTGCTTTCCGGTTTTTCCAGAAAATTTTGACACATAGTGAATTACTTTTCAAAACTTTAAAACTTTGCCTTTATCATACATTATTATTTATTTAACTGTATTGTGTACTTAATCAGTTTCATTAATTTACTATTTTTAGTTAGTACCAAACTTTTTTGATAAGTACCACATTATATTGTTGTTTGAGATCTGGTACTACTTTCCATCAGGGACACTGCTGGTTATGGACACTTGCAGAAGGGTTGAGTTTTTGTTTTGGGGTTCCACATCAGAGGAGAGAGGTAAAGTGAAGTTAGGGACACAATCCCCCATCTCAAAATTTGAGGTACTGACAAAGAAGAAAGAATTCAACTATAAAAAATGAACATGAGAACAAGGAAGACTCCAGAGTTCATCTTCAGAGGAGGATACTAAAATAAACATAAATAAGCAAAAAAACTTCTTCTGCACCAAAGAGTAATGTTAAATCTTTTCCTTTCCAGAGAGTTTATAGGAATTGGTGTTAGATTTTATCCAATGCTTTTTCTGCATCTAGTGAGATAATCATATGATTTTTGTTAGTTTGGTTATTGATATAGTTAATTATACTCATAGTTTTCCCCCAATTTGAACCAGCCCTGCATTCTTGGTATAAATGCTACTTGGTCATAGTATATTATCCTAGGAATTGACTTTAAGTAATCTCTTTGCTAATATTTTATTTAAGATTTTTGCATCAATATTTATTAGGGAAATTGGTCTATAATTTTCTTTCTCTACTTTCACCCTACCTGATTTAGGTATCAGTACCATATCTGTGTCATAAAAGGAATTTGGTAGGAGTCCTTCTTTCCTCATTTTTTCAAATAGTTTATAACTTATTAGAATTAATTGTTCTTTAAATGTTTGCTAGAATTCACATGTAAATTTATCTGTCCCTGGAGATTTTTTCTTAAGGAATTGATTAGTAGCCTGTTTTATTTTTATTTTTTTTCCTAAAATGGGATTATTTAAATAATTTATTTCATCTTCTGTTAACTTGGGCAATCTATATTGTTGTGGATATTTCTCCATTTCACTTAGATTATCACATTTATTTAAATATAGTTGGAGCAAAATAACTCCTAATTATTGCTCTAATTTCCTCTTCATTGGTGGCAAGTTCTCTCTTTTCATTTTTGAGACTAACAATTTGATTTTCTTTGTTTCCTTTTATTAATCAAATTAACTAAAGATTATCTATGTTATTTGGTTTTTTCATAAAATCAACTCAGTTTTATTAATTCAATAGTTTTTTTTTTACTTTCAATTTTTATAGTCTCTCCTTTTATTTTTAGAATTTCAAGTATGATATTTGATTGGATGTTCTTAATTTGTTCTTTTTCTAGCTTTTTTAGTTGTAAATCCAAATTATTGATCTTCTCTTTCTTTATTTTATGCAACTAAGCATCTAGAGATATAAAATTTCCCTTAATTGTTATTGGCTGCATCCCACAACTGTTGGTATATTGTCTCATTATTGTCATTTTCTTGCATAAAGTTATTGATTGTGTTTATGATTTGTTTTTTCACCCATTAATTCTTTAGGATTAGATTATTTAGCTTCCAATTAATTTTTGGTTTATTTTTCCCTGTTGTTTTATTGCATGTGACTTTTATTGCATCATGATCTGAAAAAAATGCATTTACTATTTCTGCCTTTCTGCATTTGATTTTGAGGTATTTGTGTCCTAAAGCATGGTCAATTTTTGTATAGGTTCCATGAACCGCCAAGAAAAAAAAATGTAAACTTTTTTCTGTCCCCATTCAATTTTTTCTAAAGATATATCATACCTAATTGTTCTAACATTCTCTTTACCTCTTTAACTTCTTTCTTATTTATTTTGCAATTCTAGTTATCTAGTTCTAAGAGAGCAATGTTGAGATCTCCCTCTACTATAGTTTTGCTGTCTATTTCTTCGTGCATCTCTCTTATCTTCTCTAGGAATGTGGATGCTATAGCATTTGGTGCATATATGTTTAGTATTGATATTGCTCCATTATTTCTAGTATTCTTTGGCAAGATGTATTTCCCTCCCTTATTTCTTTTCATTAGATCTATCTTTGCTTTTACTTGGTCTGAGGTCAGAATTGCTACTCCTAATTTTTGTGTTTTTTTTTTTTTTTACTTCAACTGAAGCATAATAGATTGTGCTTCAGCCCTTTACCTTCATTCTGTATGTATCACTCTGCTTTAGATGTGTTTCTTGTAAACAATGTATTTTAGGATTCTAGCTTTTAGTCCAGTTTGCCTTTAAATCAATCTGCTATCTGTTTCCATTTTATGGGAGACTTCATCCCATTCACATGCACACTTAAAATAACTAATTCTGTATTTCCTGAGATTTTATTCAACCTAAGTTATGTTTGTTGCTTCCCTTTCCCCATTCCCTCCTCCTCAGTATTTTGCTTTTGATCACCATCTCCTGCAAACAGCCACCCTACTTTAGAGTCCCTTCCTGTTTTTTACACCTTTCCCCTACTTCATCTGTTTTTTCTTCTATTAGCTTTCCCCTTTCTTTTCCATTTTTCCCTCCCACTTTCCTATAATGTGAGACAAGGTTCTCTGTGAAACCAAATATGTGTGATATTCTTTCTTTGAGCCAAATCCGATAAGAATAAGATTCACATAATGCTCATCCCTCTCTCTTCATTCCCTCAATTATAATAGATCTTCTTTGCCTCTTTGTGAGATGCAGTTTCCCTCATTTTACCTCCTTTTCCCGCTTTTTCCAGTACAATCCTCTTTTCACCTCTAGTTTCTTTTTCATGTTATCATAAGGAAATCAAATTATACCTGCATTCTCTAAGTATATCCATAACAGAAATATAGTTCTGAAGAGTTCTTTCCTTTTTACCTTTTTATGCTTCTCTTTGAGTTCTGTGTTTGGAGATCAAATTTCTTGTTCAGCTCTGGTATTTTCATCAGAGATAGATGAAATTTACTTATATCCTTGAATGTGTATCTTCTTCACTGAAAGATAACGATCACTTTAGTTAGATAGCTTATTCTTGGCTGTAATCCAAGTTCCTTTGCCTTGCAGAATATCAGATTCCAGGCCCTTTGATTTTTTAAGATGAAAGCTGCTAGATCCTGGGTAATACTGATTGTGGCTCCTCAGTATTTAAATTGTTTCTTTCTGGCTGATTGCATTTTTTTTTCTTTGCTCCACTAGGTCTGAAATGTAATGTTTTTCTCTAAAATATATTGTTCTCTGGGAGCAGGTTTCTTGGGGGGCTTCTGGAGGCAGCCTTAGTTTCAGTTCAGAGTAATCACCCCAAATGCAGTCAGGAGTTAAAGTCTAAATCCTTTTTTGTATCCTTCCTTGGGCCTGGTTAGCTTTCTTAGAGGCCTATCTCTCTCCTTAATTCCAAGAGCTCCTGCCACTAATCCTTTGCCTCTGCCAGCTTAAGCCTCCAGCCAGCACAAAGGTGGAAGATGGAATGAATCTGTCTCCTCCTCTGAGAGAGGGCTTGTCTCTTAGAGGGCTTGTCCTTTAGTGAGCTCCTCCTTATATATGCTCTCTTAAAGGTGTGAATCTTGTGGAACTCTAATAAGTACTAAGTACATCAGTGAACTAGAGAACTGTTAAGTACTATGCTAAATTAGATAATTATTGTCTCTATCAATTCCAGTGACTTAGCATCTTGTAAGAATCCTAACACTGAAATTTAGCCATGGTATTCCTTGGAGTTTTCATTTTGGAGTCTCTTTCAGGAGGTAATTGATGAATTCTTTCAATGGGACAGCATTGATTCTAGGACAGCAAGGCAGTTTTCCTTTATAATTTCCTATAAGATAATGTATAGGTTCTTTTTTTATCATGACTTTTATGAAATCCAATATTCCTTAGATTGTCTCTCCTAGATCTATCTTCTAGATCTTTTCCAATGAGGTATTTCACATTTTCTTCTATTTTCTCTCTCTCTCTCTCTCTCTCTCTCTCTCTTTCTTTTTTGATTCTTGAAGTCTTATTGAATCATTCACTTCTATTTGTTCATTTCTAATCTTTAGTGTACTATTTTCTTCAGTTTTTTTTTTTTTTTTTTTTTTTTTTAGCTCCTTTTGAATTTGGCCAATTGAACTGTTTGGCTCATTGCACTTTTTATCCATTTCACAAATTCTGTTTTTCAATGAGTTGGTATCTTTTTCATATCTATTTTGTAGGGAGTTATATGCCTTTTCCATTTCATCAAATCTATTTTGTAGAAAGCTTTCTTCAGATAATTTGTTTTTCCCTTTCCATAACCTCTTGAAAAGATCTCATTTCCTTTTCTCATTTTTATTCTCTCTTTTAATATCTTTTTTGAAATCTTCAAAGAAATCCTTGTAAAATGGGGAGCAGCTCATATCTCCCTTTGGAAGTTGATTGGCCTTTAGGAACCCCAGGATTTGAGGTCCGTTCTCTCTCTCCAAAAACGTTACCTATCGTCAGAGTAATTTTTGCTTTTTTGCTCATTTTAAGGGTTGAGATCTGCTCTTAAGGCAAAGAAGCAGCAACTGCTTTAATTTGTCTTGGTATAGAAATTTCTGACTGACTTCCGATACTGGATAATTGTGGCTAGTTGCCAAATTCTTCCAGGGGAGGATCAGCGTTTTACAATTTGACTTTTGTATTTTTTTTTGGGGGGGGGGGGTTACAACAAATCTGCAAACCATCTGCTTTCAACCAGGACAGAGTAGCTTAAGAGATTTACAGAAGATTCTCGGGTGCATAGAAGCTGTAACACTCTAACTCTCCTCCCCAGCTCCTTGCCTTGGTCTCCCTCTGCTGCAGTTTGAGGTCAACATACTTTTCCCTTGCCTATTTGAAACAGACCTCTGAAGTTCTTCCAAGACATTTTCTTCTGGGAATGTGTTGTTTTCCAAATATTTATAGGTTCTGTCACTCCAAAACCAGTTTAGAGGTCTAATCTGCTATTGAGAGAAGATCAGAGGAAGTCACAGAAAGTCATGTCTATTCTTCACCATCTTGGCTTTGCCATGAGGGCCCCTGTCTAAAGCCAAAGCTGAGAGCTCCACAAGAAGCTTGGATCAGTGTCTCCTTTATCCTAAGAGCAGAGCTGAAGCCTAAAAGTAAAAAAAAAAAAAAAAAAAAAAAAAAAAAGAGGAAATACCAAAAGAAAAGGAAATAAAATGAGCAAGAAATAGGAAAAAAAAAAAAAAAAAAACATTGACCATACAAAACTACAATAGTGACAGGACAGACTGAAACACAAACTCAGAAGGGAACAGAATATCTACAGAAGAACTCTCAAAGAATGATATAAATTGGTCTCAAGATTAAAGAACCTTCTTGACAATGCTATAAAAGAGTTCAAAAGAAAAATAAAAGAGATAAAGGAAAAAATTGAGATAAGAAATGAGACATAATGCATAAAAAGTCAATAATTTGAAAAAGGAAGGAAAAATTCTATGAAGAAAACAACTCCTTAAATAGTAGAATAAAACAAATAGAATAAGAGATACAAAAAATAACTGAAGAAAATCACACATTAAAAACTAGAACAGGCTAAATGGCAACTAATGAATGTGAGACAGCAAGAATCAGTCATAAAAACTAAAAAGAATGAAAAAAATAGAAGAAAATTTGAAATACCTAATTGGCAAAGCAGCTGACCTGGAAAATAGATCCAGAAGAGAGAAATTTAAAATTATTGGCCTATCTGAAGGTCATGACCAAAAAAAGATCTTGGAAAGCATTCTACATGAGGTCATTTACAAGAAATCCCCCAGTATTCTAGAGAGAGAAATACTCTTTGAAAGAATCCATTGATCACCTCTGGAAAGGAATTCCACAAGGAAAATCCCAAGGAACATTGTTGCAAAATTCAAAAACTATAATCTAAAGGAAAAAAAAATATATAGCAAGTTGCCAGACAAAAACAATTCAAATATCAAAGAGCAACAATTAAGATTACTTAAAATCTGGAAGCTTCTACAGTAAAGGATTGGAGGGCCTGGAATAACATATTCTGGGGAAGGTAAAGGACTTGAGATTATATCAATAAATAATTACCCAGAGAAACTCAATATCATCTTTCAGGAGATGAAATGGAGCTTCAAAGAATTAAGAGAATTTCAATCATTACCAATGGAAAAAAACAGAATAAAACAGAAATTTTAATCTACAAACAGAGTACATAAGAAAGGCATAAAAAGATAAACAAGGGAAATATTATTTAAAAGTTAAATTGTTTACATTCCTAGGTAGGAAAACAATATCTTTAACTCTTGAGAACTGTATCTGTCACTGGAGAAGACAGATGGGGGCATCACATAGACTGAGAGTGTGGTTGTGAATGGTCCTTGATGTGATAACACCAAAGATAAAGACATTAAAGGATGAGAAAAAGTTGGTACTAGATAAAGAGGAAAAGGGAGGTATAATGAGACAATTAGTTCACATGAAGAAGTGCAAAAGACCTATTAGAATGGAGAGAAAGAATGGAGGGGGATGAGAATTGTCTAAAGCTTGATATCATCAATTTGGGCTTGAAGAGGGAATAATTACATTATTATATTACATACTTACATAATTACATCATATCAATTGGGCATAGTAATTTGTCTTTGGGCATAGTAATTTATCTAATACTGTAAAAAAGTAGGAGGACAAAGGGGGAAAAAAGGAAGGGACAGTGTAGAAGAGAGGGCAGAAACATTAGGGGGGAAAGGAAAGAGAAGTAGGGAAGAGAGATAATAGAAGACAAGGTAGTGAGTGGGATGAGTAAAAAAAATACACACAATTAAAAACAGATTAGAAAGAAAAAACAAAAGTATATATAGGGGGAAAATAAGATGGAAGGCAATACAGAGCTAGTTACCATAATTGTGAATATGAGTGGGATAAACTCTCCCATAAAATGGAAGCAAAAAGCAGACTGGATTAAAAAATAGAATCCTACAATATGGTGTTTACGAGAAACACATTTGACCACAGAGAAACACATAAAGAGTAAA
Organism: Antechinus flavipes; assembly: GCF_016432865.1. NCBI lineage: Eukaryota > Metazoa > Chordata > Mammalia > Dasyuromorphia > Dasyuridae > Antechinus > Antechinus flavipes. The sequence continues at coordinate 101,750,696 of NC_067398.1, read as the reverse complement.
GGTTTAAAAAAAAAAAAGCCTGGAAAAGAATTTGTTATGCTTCAGTTGAAATTAAAAAAAAAAAAAAGCAAGGATAATGATTCTGATCTCAGATAAAGCAAAATTAAAAATTAATCTTAGTAAGGGAGATAAGGAGGGAAAGTATATTTTGATAAAGCATACTATAAATAATGAAGTATGAATGATACTAAATGTTTATGCAAAAAGTGGTAGAGCAGTCAAATCCCTAGAGAAGATCAAACCCCTAGAAATAGATAGCATAACTATTTTAGTGTGGGAACTCAAACTTCTCTCAGAATCAGACAACTCTAACTACAAAATAAACAAGAAAAAAACTAGAGAGATGAATAGGATCCTAGAAAACCTATAAATGATAGCCTTCTGGAGAAAATTGATTAGGGAATACATCTTTTTCTTGGTAGTTCTTGTCATTTCCACAAAAAACAGTCATTATGTATTAGGGCCTTAGAACCTTACAATCAAATGCACAAAGGCAGAAAAAGGTAAATGCTATCTTTTCAAACAATAAAAGTGCAATAAAAATTATATTCAATAATGAGCAGGGAAAAATAGACCAAAAACAATTTGAAATTAAATAATCTAATTCTAAAGAATGAGTGGGTCAAACAGTAAATCACAGCAACAATCCATAATTTGATCCAAGAAAGTGACAATAATAAGATACATGCCAAAACCTATCGGATGCAACCAAAGTAGTTCATAGAGGAAATTTTATATCTCTAAATAGCTACATGAACAAAATAGAGAAAGAGGAGATCAGTGAATTAGGGAATACAACTAAAAAAGCTTGAAAAAAAAAAGGACAAATTAAAAACCCAGATTAAATGCCAAATTGGAAATTTTGAAACTTCAAGGAGAGATTCATAAAATAGAAATTAAGAAAATTATTGAACAAAACTAAGAGTTGTTTTTATGAAAAAAAAATTACCTAGTAGATAAGCCTTTGATTAATTTGATCAGAAAAAAGGAAAAAAAAAGTTTTTTTTTTTTGTTTTTTTTTTTTATGTCTGTCTTTTATTGTGTGAGAAATGTTTTGTCATTGTGTTTATATAGTTCTTAAATTTGTCTTGGCAGGTAAAACCCCAAATATTTTATTTTGTCTATAGTAATTTTAAATAGAATTAGCTTTTCTATTTCTTGTTGATGTACTTTGTCAGTAATATATAGAAAAGCTTATGATTTATGTGGGTTTATCCACATATCCAGAAACTTTGCTAAAGCTGTGAATTTTTTCCAGTAGGTTTTTGAATGATTTTCTAGCATTCTCTAAGTATATTAGTATATAATCTGCAAAGAGTGATAGTATTTTTCCTTATTGCCTATTTTGAATCATTTATTTTCTTTTCCTTTTTTTATTGCTAAAAGTCAGCATTTCTAGAACAATGTTGAATAATAGTGATGATAATGGGCATCCTTGTTTCACCCTGATCTTATTTGGAATGCATTCAGCTTCTCTCCGTTATAAATAATGTTTGCTTTAGATTTAAGATACATACAATTTATTATTTTAAGGAAAACTCCCTTTATCCCTAAGCTCTCTAGTGTTTTTAATAGGAATAAGTGCTGTGGTTTTCTTTCTTTCTTTCTTTCTTTTTTCAAAAGATTTTTCTTCATCTATTGAGATTATCATGTAATTTCTCTTGGTCTTATTACTGATATGGTTGATTATGATAATAGCATTGCTGATAACGAACCAGCCCTGCATTCCTAGTAAAAATCTCACTTAGTCATAGTGTATTATTGTGCTGATAAGTTGCTCTAGTCTCCGAGATAATTTTTTTTTAACTTTTTGCATCAATATTCATTAGGAAGATAGGTCTGCAATTTTCTTTCTTTGTTTTGAGTCTTCCTGGTATGGGTATCAGTGCTATATTTGTGTCATAGAAGGAATTTGGTAGTACTCTTTATTTTTCTAAATTGTTTACATGTATTAGAATTAATTGTTCTTTAAATGTTTGGCATACTTTACTTGTGAATTCATCTGGCCCTAGAGATTTTTTGTAACTTTGGGGAGTGCTATTTCAATTAAATAATGAGCTCACATGCCAAATTGCAGTGAATTAAGGAGAAAGGAAAAGTAGTAGATACATAGATTATATGAAGTCTTCTCAAGTAGTTTATCCTTAAAAGGGAAAAGAAATTTGGTAATAGTTTGCAAAAATATCTGATTAAGTGAGGTTCTTTTAAGAATAAGACAGACTTGGGTTCTGTCAATAAAAAGTTATTAAAAAAAAAAGAATAAGACAGACTTACACATGTTTGAAGGCAGTAGAAAAATAATCAGTAGATAGGGAAAAATTGAAGATAAATGAAAGAGTGAGAATGATAAAGAAAGAAGTCTACTAGAGAAGACATTATGGAATGGTATTATTTTTCTATGTATAGCAATTTGATCTTTCAAAAAAGAATAGTGGTTTCTCATGCTAGACATGGGTGAAGGTAGTGACAGTGACAGATAGTATCTGACTGATGTGAGATGAGAAGCGCAGTAGAGGATGTTTTTGGAAAAAAACACATTCCATTTGAGACAGTTTGGGGAGGAATCATGATTGGGAATGGTAGAATAAATGTGTTTTAGAACACACAAATATTTAGAACTTTGTATGCATCTTCTGTAGTGAATTTGTAAAAGAACATGAAGTCAGAAGGACCTGAGTTCAAATCCAGCAAGTCACTTAACCCCAATTGCCTCAGCAAAACAAACAAAAAAGAGAGAGAACATGAACAAAAGTTTCAGAGAATAAGCAATCATTAATTTATTGTAATTTACATCATTAGATAAAATATCCATATCAAGGAGATACAATGCATTTTATATTTGTATATATATATATATATCTTGTCAAATACAGAAAGATATGATTATTTCCTATTACTCTCTGGATTTACAGTATCAATCTTGCTACTCTCTTTTTTTGTCTCTCTCTCTCTCTCTCTCTCTCTCTCTCTCTCTCTCTCTCTCTCTCTCTCTATTTCCTTTTCTGTATATGTATATATGTTTCTCTCTAAATTTGTCTCTCTGTTTTTCTCTTTCTCTATCTCTCTGTGTGTCTTTCTCTATGTTTCTCTGTCAATGTCCCCATTCCCATCTCTTCCTCCTTCATATTTTGGATTATTTTTTTCTCTGAGAAGCTAAGTGTACAATGCATATAATTAAAGATTAAATAAAAAAAAAATTATAATTTCTATTGTGGATAAATTTAATAATTTATTTCTTAGTAAGAAAATACTAATACAGACATTCATTTTAATCATATCTAATATCTTTGTTTTGTTGTTGTTAAATTATATCTATAAACAATTTCTGCTCCTTATTTAGCTTTATTTGAATAATATATTTTAAAAACTTAACTCTTCCACATTCATACTCCTGAAATATGTATATGCTTGCTCATTCTTGAAATATATGAACCAAATACCTTCACAGTATACTTTTTTGTATTAAAGTTAGCCTGATCCGAGAGTATACTTTTCAATTTGGAGGGAAACACACACACACACACATCAAATAAGAGAATTTGACTGAACAATACTTCAAAGATTTCTATGAATTTAAGTGAAACCAGATGTAAGCTTTTGTTCTTATTAAGATACAAGAAAAGCTTAGAACAAAGAAGAGAAAAAATGAGTCTCACACTCCCCTATTCCCATTTAATTTTCCAATGTCCTTTCAGTACACTTGTCAAACCTAATACAAACTGCCAACTATGGTTTGGTTTGATGCATCAGATTTCTTACACATCGACCTGAGGGAAATACTGCATTGGCAAATCTTGAGAGCTATCACTTATAATTAGAGGAGCATATCAAATCTAAATGAGAGTTGAATATTAAAAACTGCATGTTTCTTTCAACTATTAATTTAAGTACCTCAAAGTCTTCTGTAGTTTTGCATGCAGATTCTTGTTTTTGTTTTCCTATTAGTAGAATCTTTTATATTGGTAGGTAATGAAATCAACTAATCATGAAATTTAGTAGAGAAAAACATATAGTCTTACAGTTGAGTTTAGAATATCATTATAAACATTAAACTAGAAAGGAATCATTAGGCAATAATTCATCTAAGAAAATATCTGAGGCTTTTAGTGAACTATGAACATAATATTTGTCAAATATGATAAATGCTGATCAAAAAATGCAAATGTGCTCTTTTGATATATGAAAAGGCTAACTTTCTAGGAATAAAGATGTCATAATCCTGATGTCCTATTTTATTCTGCCATGTTGAGACCACCCCCAGAATATTCCATTCAATATCAAGCAGTACATTTAGGAAGATGTGAAAAATTATAGAAGATCCAGAAGAGATAAATGAAATGTCAAAGAATTTGAATTTATACCACATAAAGATGAATGTAAGGAGTATAAATTTTTAGGTTATAGAAGAAAAGCCTCATAAAGAAATAATTCCTGATTTGCTTGAATTTTAGTTTCTCATATTTTTTTAACTTTTTGATCTGATTTTTTTTTTTGTGCAGCAAGATAATCATACACATATATGTATGTATGTATACCTATATTGGACTTAACATATATTTAACATATTTAACATATATTGGATTGCATACTATCTAGAGGAGTTGATGGGGAAAAGGAGAGAGATTGGAAAATAAGGTTTTTCAAGGGTCAATGTTGAAAAATTATCTTTGCATATGTTTTGGAAATAAAAAAAAACAATTAAAAAAAGAAAAGAAAAGAATGGAAAAAGAAATGATACCTGGCTCTCAGAATTTGAGAAGTCATCATGTAGGAGAAAGAATAGATTTCTTCAATTTAATCTTAGTAGGCATTAATGAAGATGAATGGTTAGTTGGTTAAAGAAAGTTAATCCATGTATGATGTCCAAAAAAAGAAGTTTGTAAAAAGTAGAACTTAAGGAAAAATGGAATGAGATACTTTGGGAAGAAAAAGTTTTGGCAAGGAGTATTTTGGAGCTCTCCAGGCAAGGGCTGGATGACCAACTGTCAATGGGGAAAATTCATTTTTAAAGTATGGATTGGATTTACTGTCCACTAAGTTTGCATCCATCTCTTAAATTCTGTGATCCTGTGAGCCTCTCATGCAGAAATATGAAGTATATGGTAATAGAGCAAAGTAGATTCAGAATGGGTTACCCAAAGAATGATTATTAATAGCTAAATGGTAACATGAAAGAGATATTTAATGTAGTGAATCTGGGATAGCCCTGTCTTTTGCCTTATGCCAATCAAATTTTTTATCAATGATATGGATAAAATTGTAGCTGGCAGGTTTATCAAATATGGAATGAACTTTGAAGGAATAACTACTATACTGTATGGCAGATTGTATATTTAAAATATTTTAGAAAGCTAGAATTACATGGAAAATAAAATCAAATAAATTAATTTAATATAAAACATAATAAAATGTTTATATTTGAATAGCAAAAATTACTTACAGAAACACAGGATGGGAGATACATGGTGGGGGAATAGAGAACAGAGACAGAAGCAGACACACAAAGCAAAATAATGATTTGGAGAATCATCAGGATATCAAATATAAGCAGGCAAAATCATTACTGTCCTCAAAAAACATGCATTTTAATTTTTTAAATGCATAAAGAAATGCTGAAAATTAAATGTGTGTTGAGGGGTGCACATGGTAAAATGGTCTGGAAATAGTGGGTGAATGAGACAAATGTCAGGCAAAATAAGAATAAAGCCTATCTACCAGAGTCCAGGATGATTTCAGGGTTAGAGTTCCTGAGGAGTGCATCTAGATGATACTTCCTGTTAAAGACATCTGGTATTATAGTGGATTATAATCTCAATATAGAGCAACAAAATGATATAGCATTCATAGAAATTGATGGCATTTTGAGGCACAATAAGAAATAAATTATTTAATAGTTCTGACCTACTTTGTTATTTTCATAACATCTGAAATAACTTTTTCAATGATTTTTAGAAAGTCAATCAAGCTGAGGTATAGCTTTAGACCTCTTTGATAATAAACCATAATAAATTTTAAATCTCTTTACAGTAGTTGTTGCCGTTATCATTATTGTTGTTATCACCCAGTAAAAAGATGATCATGATAATTAAAGAATTAAAGAAGAAATAGCTTGTTGAAAGAGGCTAGTATTATTTTATTCTGGAAAGGTTAAGACAGTTATTTTTGATAAATCTTCAATTATTTGAAGAACTGCTACATGGAAGAGAGAATATGTTTGCTTTGATTGGTTCTCAAGAGAAGGACTATGAGTCATAAATGAGAAATTTAGAAGGGCACATTCAGGGCCAAGGTAATGAAAGTTAGTTTCTAACAATTAGATATATCCCTAAATAGAAAATAAATATTATCTTGGTGGTAATAAGTTTAAGAACATCTTTAAGAACACCTGGAGGGGCAAAGCCAAGATGGTGGAGAGGACACACACTTTTTTCTGAGCTCTTCTGCTACCCTAAATATTTATGAAACTCTGCCTCAGAATTAGTGCTGGACTGTTGAAACTCATGAATATTGGGAGTGGAATACATGACCAACAGAAGATAATCAAAAAGATCAGTAGAAAAGATCTGTTTTGATCATGTGGGCACAGGAGGAGGCCAGGCACATGCATAGGCAGGTAGTCAGGCAGAGCACAGAGGAAAGCATATGCTGAGCAGAAAAGGGGTGGGGTATGATCTCTGAGGATGGAAAATCTGCAGGGAGGACTGTACCACAGTGTTGGCTACTCTACTCTGGTTGCAAGCCAGTAGATCAGCAGAGAAATTATAAAATGTCCAACATAAACTCATTAGAGTTGATGTTTGTAAAGATTCCAACAAACACAGAGGGTAAAGAGTGTACCCTAAAGCACCAGAGTCTCATGGGACCTGGCCACATCCACCCTGCAATGGGAATGACTCAACATGATCCCAACACAGCTGATCTCAGCTCAGCCATCACTGTTTCACTGCCACTTCCTGGAGCCTATTGAAGAAGCCTGGAAAGTCCTCATTGATCCAAAAACAGACCTCAACTTTTTGTTTAAAAAATGATTTAAAAAAAGCAAAGTGGGCTCTAAGTATAGATCACTTCTATAGTGAAAGAGAACAGATTTCAAACCCTGAGGAGATTAAAAGTAGATTGTGTCTAGAAAAAGCACAAAGGGGGATATAACCTGGCCCCCATCACACAAGGCTCTCCCAGAAGAAATTTAAAAAGCATCTTAAAAGACAGCTAGAAAAAGAATGGGGTAAGGAAAGGAAAACTATGCAAGAGTCTTTGGAAAAGGGATTTAGTTCATTAAAAAAAAAAGATTTGTTAAAGTGGAAAAAGAAATTAACTCCCTGAAATGTGAAAGGAAAAGGTAAAGAACTCCCAGGAAAAGATAATTTATGAATGGGAAAAGGTAAATAAATCCCAGGAAAACAAAATTTGTGAACTCAAAAAAGACAATAACTCCTTTTTTTAAAAAATGGTGAAATGGAAAAAAAAAATTCCATAGAACAAAACTTTTCATTTAAATTCATTTTCATTCATTTAAAAACTGAATTGAACAAATACAAAAAGAAATTTAAAAAAGCAAATGAAGAAAAAATCATTAAAAATCACAAATGAACAAATGGAAATGAATGACTGGAAGAGATATCAAGAATCAGTCAACCAAAAATAAAAAAAAGAAAAAAAAATCTGTTAAATACCTACTTGGGAAGACAACAGATCTAGAAAATAGATCTAGGAGAAATAATATAAGGATTTTTGGACTCCCTGAAAATCATGATGAAAAAAAAAGGCTAGACACTATTTTTCAGGAAATCATCAAAGAGAACTGTCCAGATGTCAATAGAATCGGAAGGTAAACTATCCATTGAAAGAATTCATCAAACACTTGCTAAAAAATACCCCAAAATTAAAACTCTAAGGTAATATTGGGGTTAAATTCCAGAACTATCAGACCAAAGTAAAAGTATTACAAGCATCCAGCAAAAAAAAAAAAATTCAAATACTGAGGAGACACAATAAGGATTACTCAGAATCTAGCAGCATTCACATTAAAGGATCAACGGACCTAGAATCTGATATTCCAAAAGGCAAAATAACTTGGAATGCAGCCAAGAATAAATTATGCAGCTAAACTGAGCATTTTCTTTCAGGGAAGAAGATGGACATTCAATGAAATTGGTGAATTCCATTTACTTCTGATGAAAACAAATGTCCTCCAAATATAGTACTCAAAAGAAGCATAAAAAGGTAAAAATAACTCATGAGGACTGCACTTTTCTCTTATGGGTATACATACAGCATACATGTATAATTTGATTTTACTATTATAATATAAAAAAGGAACTAGACATGGAAAGGAGATTGCACCAGAAAAAGGGAAAAGTAAGGGTAAAAAGAGGGAAACTACATCTCATGAAGAGGTAAAGAAAAACCATTACATCTGAGGGAAAGAAGGAAGGGGTATGATTAATTTGTGAATCTTGCTCTCATCAGATTTGGCTCAAAGAGAAAATATTGGACATATTTGGTTAACAGAGAAACTTCTCCCACTTCAATGAAAAGTGGGAGGGGAAAAGCAAAAAAAAAAAAAAAAAAAAAAGGGGTAGGTTAAGCAGAAGGGAATACAGAAATAGTAGAGGAAAAGTTTAAGGAAGGGGGTGGGACTCTAAGAGGCAGGGAGAGATTCTAAAGAGGGAGGACTGTGCGAAACAAGAAGTGCCTATAAGTTAAACATTGGGGTGGAGGTAAGGAGAAAAGGAAAGAGAAAAACATAAGCTGGGGATAATAAGATGGCAGGAAATTCAGAATTAGTAGTTTTAACAGTAAATATGAATAGGATGAACTCTCCCATAAAGCAGAGGCTGATAGCAGACAGAATGGAAAGCCAGAATACTACAACATGTTGTTTACCAAAAACACATTTAAAGCAGTGTGATACATACACAGTAAATGTAAACAGCTGGAGCAGAATCTACTATGCTTCAGGTAAAATTAAAAAAAAAAAAGCAGGAGTATCCATCTGTTGGAATCTTTACAAACTGTTAAGTCATTAGAGGGCCAGAACCTGAAACAATGTACTAAGTAGAACTAATTGATACAATGCTTGTGTTTACACTTTTACTCATTGGAATTCACAAGTATGGGAGATTCACAAAGTTAACTGTGTAACTTTGTGAATTCACACCTCCCTTGAAGCTCTTAGGGCCAGAGAGCACTCTGGGAAGAAACCCATAATCCTTCTCTCTTGCATCCCACAATCCATCTCTCTCAAAGGAGTATAAATAGAGCTTCAATGGGCCAGTCAAAAAAGTTTTTCAGAGTGAAGAAGCTATGAGTCGAGAGTTCCGCTAAATTATATTGGAGGGGAGCACACCAGTGTGTTTCCCTTTTTCTGGTGCAATCTCCTTTCCATGTCTAGTTCCTTTTTTATATTATAATAGTAAAATCAAATTATACATGTATGCTCTATGTATACCCATAAGAGAAAAGTGCAGTCCTCATGAGCAGACACAGAGCATTCTGGGAGATTGAGAGCCAGAAACCCTCTCTCAGAGGCAACACAGATTCAACTTGGTGCTGGCTCTGGAGGCTGAAGAAAACAGAGGCAGAAGCAAAGGACAAAGCTGCAAGAGCTCTTAGAACCAAGCAGAGAGATAGGGCCTCTCAACTAACTGGGCTGTTTTGGAAGGAGAAAATAAACACTTGCATTTTTACCAGCTGGCTGCATTTTGGGTGATTATTACTTATTAACTGAAACTAAGGCTGCCTCCAGAAGAAACCTGCTCGCTCCCAGAGAGAACCATTATATATATATATATATATATATATATATATATATATATATATATATATATATATATATATATATATATATTTTTTTTTTAAAGAAGAAAAAGAATACCACATCTATCCAAAGCAAAAATTGATCTAATTAAAAGAGATAAGGTACCATGAATAATGATGTAATACCAATACTAAACATATATGCATTAAGTGGTATAGCATCTAAATTCCTAAAGGAGAAGTTAAGAGAGTTGCAAGAAGAAATAGACAACAAAACTATAATAGTGAGAAATCTGAACCTTGCACTCTTAGAACTAGATAAATCAAACAATAAAATAAATAAGACAGAAATTAAAGAGGTAAATAGAATCCTGGAAAAGTTAGGTATGATAGATTTTTGAAGAAAACTGAATGAAGACAGAAAGGAGTACACTTTCTTCTTGGCAATTCATGGAACCTATAAAAAAAAATTGACCATATATTAGGACAGAAAGGCCTCAAATTCAAATGCAGAAAACCAGAAATAGTAAATGCATCCTTCTCAGATTACAATGCAATAAAACTGCATTCATTAAAAAGCCTGAGAAAAATAGACCAAAAAGTAATTGGAAACTAAATAATCTCATCCTAAAGAATGATTGCATGAAACAGCAAATCATAGACACAATAATTTCACTCAAGAGAATGACAATGAGATGACATATGAAAATTTGTGAAATGCAACCAAAGCAGTGATAAGAGGAAATTTTATATCTCTAGAGACTTACTTGAATAAAATAGAGAAAGAGAAGATCAACAAATTAGGCTTGCAACTAAAAAAGGTAGAAAAAAGCAAAATAAAAATCCCCAATCAAACCTAAACTTAAAATCCTAAAAAATAAGAGATTAATAAAATTGAAAGTAAAAAAAAATCTATTGAATTAAGAAATAAACTAACAGTTTTTTTTATGAAAAAAAAACAACAAAATAGATAAAACTTTGGAAGATTTGATTAGAAAAAGGAAAGATGAAAATCAAATTGTTAGTCTTAAAATGAAAAGGGAGAACTTGCCAATAATAAAGAGGAAATTAGAGCCATAATTAGTAGTTACTTTGCCAAACTTTATGCCAATAAATATGATAACCTAAGTGAAATGAGTGAATACTTTCAAAAATATAGGCTGCCCAGATTAACAAAGAAAGAAGTAAATTGATAAACAGTCCTATTTTAGAAAAAGAAATAGAACAAGCTATTAATCAACTCCCTAAGAAAAAATCCCCAAGAACAGATGGATTTACATGTGAATTCTACTAAACATTTAAAGAACAATTAACTTTAATGCTATATAAAATATTTGAAAAAATAGGGAATGAAAGAGTCCTACCAAACTTCTTTTATGACACAGACATGGTACTGATACCTAACCAGGTAGATTGAAAACAGAGAAAGAAAATAATAGACCAATCTTCCTAATGAATATTGCTGCTAAAATCTTAAATAAAATATTACAAAAAGATTACAGAAAATCATCTCCAGGATAATATACCATGAACAAATAGGATTTATATTAGGAATGTAGGGCTGGTTCAATATTAGAAAAAACATTAGTATAAAAGGCTATATTAATAACCAAATTAACAAAAACAATATGATCATCTCAATAGATGCAGAAAAAGCATTTGATAAAATCCAACACCCATTTCTATTAAAAACACTAGAGAGTATAGGAATAAATGGACTTTTCCTGAAAATTGTCAGTAGCACCTATTTAAATCCATTAGTAAACATCAAATGTAACAGGGATAAACTGGAAACATTCACAATAAGATTAGTACTGAAAGAAGATTGCCCATTATCACCATTACTATTCAATATTGTATTAGAAATGCTAACTTTTGCAATAAGAGTTGAAAATGAGATTAACAGTATTAGAGTAAGTAATGAAGAAACCAAATTGTCATTCTTTGCAGATGATATGATGGTATACTTAGGGAACTCCAGAGATTCTACTAAAATCCTATTAGAAATAGTCCACAACTTTAGCAAAGTTGCAGGATATAAAATCCACGTAAATCATCAGCATTTTTATATATCATTAACAAAATCTCATAGCAAGAGATAGAGGAATTCCATTTAAAATAACTGCTGATAGTGTAAAATATTTTGGGGTTTATCTTCCAAGGGAAAGTCAGGAACTATATGAATAAAACTAGAAAACATTTTCTACAAAAATAAAGTCAGATTTAAACAGTTGGAAAAATATTGTGCTTTTGGATAGGTCAAGTGAATATAATAAAGTTTATAATACTACCTAAACTAATCTATTTTTTGTAGTGCTATACCAATCAGACTCCCAAGAAACTATTTTAATGACCTAGAAAAAATAAAAACAAAATTCATCTGGAGGAACAAAAGGTCAAGAATTTCTAGGGAACTAATGAAAAAAAATCAAAAAAGCTCCACTTTTACAGAAAAAAGTGTGACACTTTTACAGTCACAGGTTCTCATAAAGGTTTCATTTCCAAAATATATGGTGAATTGACTCTAATTTATGAGAAATCAAACCATTCTCTAATTGATAAATGGTCAAAGGATATGAACAGACAATTTTCACATGAAGAAAATGAAACTATTTCTAGTTTCAGATCTACAACTATACTGTAAATCAGCCATCACCAAATCCATTTGGTATTGGCTATGAAATAGACTAATTGATCAGTGGAATAGGTTAGATTCACAGGACCTTCCGGTTAAGATGGTGGAGAGGAGGCTCACAGCTGCATAAGCTCCACGCTTTCTCTCACTATCCACTTCATTACAAGCCTCTGAATCAATGCTTGACTGAAAAAAACCCACATATAGTTACCAAGAGAAGCCATCCTTGAGATCCGCCAAGAAAGGTCTGTCTTTACTTGAGGGCTGGGACAGTTTTGGATCGGGCGCAGGCTGAGGGCAGCGGCAGTGAGAGCACGGGAGCAGACTGGAGAGGGGGTGGGGAGTGATCGCAGCCGTCTCTGCGGGGAGAACTTCGCTACAGGTTTGGATACTTTGCTCCAGTAGCAAGTCAGCAGCCCAGCAGAGAAGCTAAAAACACCGGGGACTGAAGAATACAACCCCAAACAGCTGGAGTCTCTCGGGACCTAGCCGCCCCCCCAACCCCCACAGTGACTCAGCACGCTTTGGGATCTCAGAGCGCACGCGCAACACAGTCCTGCTAGTGCCTCACTGCTGCCTCCTGCAGTCTGTAGAGGAAGCCCGATAACATACCCAACCCCTCCCCCAAAGAAAGACTCCAGTTTTTTCTGTTTTTCTTTGGTAGTTTGTCTCTGATTAATAGAGAGAATGAGCAAGAAGCTGAAGAGGACTTTAACCCTTGACAGCTTCTACACAGATAGAGAGCAGATTCTAAATCCTGAGGAGACTAAAAACAGGCAGTCCCCAGGTGAATCCTCAAAAGAGGAGATCATCTGTTCCTCAGCACAGATGAACCTCATAGAAGTGATTAAAAAGGCTCTCACAAGGGAGCTAGAAGAAAAATGGGGAAAGCAGAGTGAGGCTTGGCAAAAGGAGAGGGAGGCTTGGGAAAAGGAGAGGGAGGCTTGGCAAAAGAGCCTGGAGAAAGTTAAAGAGAGAGTGGATAAAGAAGTAAAATCCTTGAAAAATAGGATTGGTGAACTGGAAAACAAAATTGGCGAAATGGAAAAAAATTCCACAGAACAAAAGAACTCAATTTGACAATTAGAAAAAGATTTTAAAAAAGTGAGTGCAGAGAATACTTCACTGAAAATCAGACTTGAACAAGTGGAATTGAATGACTCGAGGAGACAAGAAGAATCAGTCAAGCAAATCCAAAAAAATCAAACAATGGAGAAAAATGTGAAATACCTTCTGGGGAAGACAACAGACCTGGAAAACAGATCCAGGAGAGACAATCTGAGAATCATTGGACTTCCAGAAAAACATGATGAAAAAAAGAGCCTGGACACTATTTTCCAGGAAATTATCAAAGAGAACTGCCCAGAAGTCATAGGAACAGAGGAAAAAATAAACATTGAAAGGATTCATCAATCACCCACTGAAAGGGGTCCTAAAATCAAAACACCAAGGAATATAGTGGCCAAATGCCAGAACCCTCAGATGAAGGAAAAAATATTGCAAGTGGCTAGAAAAAACCAATTCAAGTATCAAGGAGCCACAATAAGGATCACCCAGGATCTGGCAGCATCCACATTAAAAGGTCGAAGGGCCTGGAATATGATATTCCGAAAGGCTAAGGAACTTGGTATGCAACCAAAAATAACTTACCCAGCGAGAATGAGCATCTTTTTCCAGGGAAGAAGATGGACATTCAACAAAGTAAGCAAATTTCATCTATTTCTGATGAAAAAACCAGAACTTAACAAAAAGTTTGATCTACAAATATAGAACTCAAGAGAAATCTAAAAAGGTAAAGATTAATCTTGGGAACTATATTTTGACTATATAGATGTATAAAGAATACATGTATACCTTGTTCTAGAAATTGATGTGGAAAGGACATCGTATCAGAAAAAGGGTAAAGTGGGGGTAGTACATCTCATGAAGAGGCATAAGAAACCTATTATATCTGAGAGAAAGAATGGAGGGGGATGAATATAGTGGGTATTTTACTGCCTTCAGAATTGGCTTTAAGTGAAAAATCTTAAGACATATTCAATCTATGGTGAAACTTCTCCCACCTCATTGAAAAGTGAGAAGGGAAAAGTGAAAAGGGAAGGAATAAGCTAAGCGGAAGGGAATACCGGAACTGGGAGGGAAAGGGGTAAGATAGGGGGAGGAACTCTAAGGCGGGTGGAGGGATACTAAAAAGGGAGGGCTGTGAGAAGCAAGTGGTGCTCACAAGCTTAATACTGGGAAGGGGGGAAAGGGGAAAGAAGGGAGAAAAGCATAAACCGGGGTTAACAAGATGGCAAGTAATACAGAATTGGTCATTCTAACCATAAATGTGAATGGGGTAAACTCCCCCATAAAGAGGAAACGGTTAGCAGAATGGATTAAAAGCCAGAATCCTACAATATGTTGTTTACAGGAAACACACCTGAAGCGGGGAGATACATGCAGGTTAAAGGTAAAAGGTTGGAGCAAAATCTACTATGCTTCAGGTGAAGTCAAAAAAGCAGGGGTAGCCATCCTGATCTCAGATCAAGCTAAAGCAAAAAATGACCTAATTAAAAGAGATAAGGAAGGACACTATATCTTGCTAAAGGGTAGCATGGATAATGAAGCACTATCTATATTAAACATATATGCACCAAGTGGGGTAGCATCTAAATTCTTAAAAGAGAAACTAAGAGAGCTGCAAGAAGAAATAGACAGTAAAACTATAATAGTGGGAGATCTCAACCTTGCACTCTCAGAATTAGATAAATCAAACCACAAAATAAATAAGAAAGAAGTCAAAGAGGTAAATAGAATACTAGAAAAGTTAGATATGATAGATCTCTGGAGAAAATGTAATGGAGACAGAAAGGAATACACTTTCTTTTCAGCAGTTCATGGAACCTATACAAAAATTGACCATATATTAGGACATAAAAACCTCAAACTCAAATGCAGTAAGGCAGAAATAGTAAATGCATCCTTTTCAGACCACGATGCAATGAAAATTACATTCAACAAAAAACCAGGGGGAAGTAGACCAAAAAATAATTGGAAACTAAATAATCTCATACTAAAGAATGATTGGGTGAAACAGCAAATCATAGACATAATTAATAACTTCACCCAAGAAAACGATAATAATGAGACATCATACCAAAATGTATGGGATGCAGCCAAAGCGGTAATAAGGGGAAATTTCATATCTCTAGAGGCCTATTTGTATAAAATAGAGAAAGAGAAGATCAATGAATTGGGTTTGCAATTAAAAATGCTAGAAAAGGAACAAATTAAAAACCCCCAGTCAAACACTAAACTTGAAATTCTAAAAATAAAAGGTGAGATCAATAAAATTGAAAGTAAAAAAACTATTGAATTGATTAATAAAACTAAGAGTTGGTTCTATGAAAAAACCAACAAAATAGACAAACCCTTAGTAAATCTGATTAAAAAAAGGAAAGAGGAAAATCAAATTGTTAGTCTTAAAAATGAAAAGGGAGAACTTGTCACTAACGAAGAGGAAATTTGAGCAATAGTTAGGAGTTACTTTGCCCAACTTTATGCCAATAAATTCGACAACTTAAATGAAATAGAAAAATACCTCCAAAAATATAGCTTGCCCAAACTAACAGAGGAAGAAGTAAATATCCTAAACAGTCCCATCTCAGAAAAAGAAATAGAACAAACTATCAATCAACTCCCTAAGAAAAAATCCCCAGGACCAGATGGATTTACATGTGAATTCTACCAAACATTTAAAGAACAATTAACTCCAATGTTATATAAACTATTTGAAAAAATAGGGATTGAAGGAGTCCTACCAAACTCCTTTTATGACACAGACATGGTACTGATACCTAAACCAGGTAGGCTGAAAACAGAGAAAGAAAATTATAGACCAATCTCCCTAATGAATATTGATGCTAAAATCTTAAATAAAATATTAGCAAAAAGATTACAGAAAATCATCACCAGGATAATACACTATGACCAAGTAGGATTTATACCAGGAATGCAGGGCTGGTTCAATATTAGGAAAACTATTAGCATAATTGACTATATCAATAACCAAACAAACAAAAACCACATGATCATCTCAATAGATGCAGAAAAAGCATTTGATAAAATCCAACATCCATTCCTAATAAAAACACTAGAGAGCATAGGAATAAATGGACTTTTCCTTAAAATAGTCAGGAGCATATATTTAAAACCATCAGTAAGCATCATATGCAATGGGGAAAATCTGAAACCTTTCCCAGTAAGATCTGGAGTGAAGCAAGGTTGCCCACTATCACCATTATTATTTAATATCGTATTAGAAACACTAGCCTCGGCAATAAGAGTCGAGAAAGAAATTAAAGGAATTAGAGTAGGCAATGAGGAAACCAAACTATCACTCTTTGCAGATGATATGATGGTATACCTAGAGAACCCCAGAGATTCTACTAAAAAGCTATTGGAAATAATTCATAATTTTAGCAAAGTAGCTGGCTACAAAATAAATCCCCATAAATCCTCAGCATTTTTATACATCACCAACAAAACCCAACAGCAAGAGATACAAAGAGAAATTCCATTCAGAATAACTGTTGATACCATAAAATATTTGGGAATCTATCTACCAAAGGAAAGTCAGGAATTATATGAGCAAAACTATAAAAAAGTCTCCACACAAATAAAGTCAGACTTAAATAATTGGAAAAATATTAAGTGCTCTTGGATCGGCTGAGCGAACATAATAAAGATGACAATACTCCCTAAACGAATCTATTTATTCAGTGCTATACCAATCAGACTTCCAAGAAAATATTTTAATGATCTAGAAAAAATAACAACAAAATTCATATGGAACAATAAAAAGTCGAGAATCTCAAGGGAATTAATGAAAAAAAAAAATCAAATGAAGGTGGC
The DNA here is from genome assembly GCF_016432865.1 of Antechinus flavipes. Classification (NCBI taxonomy): domain Eukaryota; kingdom Metazoa; phylum Chordata; class Mammalia; order Dasyuromorphia; family Dasyuridae; genus Antechinus; species Antechinus flavipes. The sequence continues at coordinate 101,733,406 of NC_067398.1, read as the reverse complement.
CTAGCTGTACCTGATCTAAAATTATATTATAAAGCAGCAGTCACCAAAACCATTTGGTATTGGCTAAGAAATAGATTAGTGGATCAGTGGAAAAGGCTAGGTTCACAAGACAGAATAGTCAATTATAGCAATCTAGTGTTTGACAAACCCAAACCCCTAACTTCTGGGAAAAGAATTCATTATTTGATAAAAACTGCTGGGATAATTGGAAATTAGTATGGCAGAAATTAGCCATGGACCCACACTTAACACCATATACCAAGATAAGATCAAAATGGGTCTATGACCTAGGCATAAAGAACGAGATTATAAATAAATTAGAGGAACATAGAATAGTTTATCTCTCAGACTTGTGGAGGAGAAAGAAATTTGTGACCAAAGATGAACTAGAGACCATTACTGATCACAAAATAGAAAATTTCGATTACATCAAATTAAAAAGCCTTTGTACAAATAAAACTAATGCAAACAAGATTAGAAGGGAAGCAACAAACTGGGAAAACATTTTCACATTTAAAGGTTCTGATAAAGGACTCATTTCCAAAATATATAGAGAACTGACTCAAATTTATAAGAAATCAAGCCATTCTCCAGTTGATAAATGGTCAAAGGATATGAACAGACAATTTTCAGAGGATGAAATTGAAACTATTATCACTCATATGAAAGAGTGTTCCAAATCATTATTGATCAGAGAAATGCAAATTAAGACAACTCTGAGATACCACTACACACCTGTCAGATTGGCTAAGATGACAGGAAAAAATAATGATGAATGTTGGAGGGGATGTGGGAAAACTGGGACACTATTGCATTGTTGGTGGAGTTGTGAACGAATCCAACCATTCTGGAGAGCAATCTGGAATTATTCCCAAAAAGTTATCAAACTGTGCATACCCTTTGATCCAGCAGTGTTTCTATTGGGCTTATATCCCAAAGAAATACTAAAGAAGGGAAAGGGACCTGTATGTGCCAAAATGTTTGTAGCAGCCCTGTTTGTAGTGGCTAGAAACTGGAAAATGAATGGATGCCCATCAATTGGAGAATGGCTGGGTAAATTATGGTATATGAATGTTATGGAATATTATTGTTCTGTAAGAAATGACCAGCAGGATGAATACAGAGAGGACTGGCGAGACTTACATGAACTGATGCTAAGTGAGATGAGCAGAACCAGGAGATCATTATACACTTCGACAACGATATTGTATGAGGACATATTTTGATGGAAGGGGATTTCTTTGACAAAGAGACCTGAGTTTCAATTGATAAATGACGGACAAAAGCAGCTACACCCAAAGAAAGAACACTGGGAAACGAATGTGAACTATCTGCATTTTTGTTTTTCTTCCCGGGTTATTTATACCTTCTGAATCCAATTCTCCTTATGCAACAAGAGAACTGTACGGTTCTGCAAACATATATTGTATCTAGGATATACTGCAACATATCCAACATATAAAGGACTGCTTGCCATCTAGGGGAGGGGGTGGAGGGAGGAAGGGAAAAAAATTGGAACAGAAACGAGTGTCAATATAAAGTAATTATTAAATAAAAATTAAAAAAAAAAGATTCACAGGACAAAATAGTCAATAACTATAACAATCTAGTATTGACAAACTGAAAGACCCTAGCTTTTGGGATAAGAATCCACTATTTGACAAAAACTGCTGAGAAAATCAGAAATTAAGATGGTAGAAACTAGACATTGACCCACACAACATTGTATACCAAGATAAGGTCAAAATGGGTTCATGATCTATGCATAAAGAATGATATTATAAATAACTTAGAAGAACATATGACAGTTTACCTCTCAGACCTGTGCAAGAAGAAGGAATTTGTGATCAAAAAAGAACTATAGATCATTATTGATCACAAAATAGACATTTTTTTTATTATATCTAGTTAAAAAGTTTTTGGATAAACAAAACTAATTCAGACAAGATTAGAAGGGAAGCAAATAACTGGGAAAACACTTTTACAGTCACAGGTTCTCATAAGCCTCATTTCCAAAATATATATAGAAGTGACTCTAATTTATAAAAAATCAAACCATTCTCTAATTGATAAATGGTCAAAGGATATGAACAATTTTCAGATGAAGAAATTGAAACTATTTCTAGGCATATGAAAAGGTGCTCCAAATCATTATTGATCAGAGAAATGCAAATTAAGACAACTCTGAAATACCACTACACACCTCTCAGATTGGCTAAGATGACAGGAAAAAAATAATGACAAATATGGGAGGGTATGTGAGAAAACTTGCACATTGATACATTGTTAGTGGAATTGTGAATCCCTAACCATTCTGGAGAATAATTTGGAACTATGCTCGAAGAGTTATCAAACTATATATACTATTTGATCCAGCAGTGTTATTACTTGGCTTATATCCCAAAGAGATCTTAAAAAAGTGAAAGGGTCCCATATGGGACAAGCTACACCCAGTGAAAGAACTACGAAAAATGAGTATGGACCACAATATAGTATTTCCACTCTTTCTGTATTGCATACCTGCCATCTAGAGGAGGGATAAGGGAGGAAGGGAAATTTTGGAACAGAAAGTTTTTTCAATTGTCAATATTGAAAAATTACCCAAGCCTATGTTTTATAAATAAAAGAAGTATAATAACAGAAATGCTCAAAGGAATCTGAAAAAAAATTATAAAATAAATGTTGAAAACTACACTGTCTTTTTGATGAAGGACTGCTGTGGGTCTCTCTTTTGTAGCAAAAACTGATATTTCCAAGGGTTTTTGAGTAACTCTTTCAACCACATTGGATAAAGCCAGTTCAACCTCTCTCAATGCCTCTTGAGCTTCTTTTGTAAGCTGGCATGATGAGTTTAAAATAGTCTCCCCCCCTTAAATGTCATATAATGGTTTTAATTGATAAGTAATTAAGTTTAATACTGCATACATATCTCCTATCAATTTCTGAAAGTCATTTAAGGTGTCCAACTTCTTGGTTCTTAAAAGTTAGCTTCTGTACTGTAAGCACCTTAGGATATATTTTATATTCTAAATATCAAAAAGGAGCATGTCTTTGAATTTTTTCTGGAGCTATATGCAATTTGTAGTTCTTTAGTATTTTGATGGTCTTTTGTAGACATGCATCTAACATTTTCTCCTCAGTGCACACCCATAGATATCATCCATGTAATGTAACAACATAACTGTTAGAACCGCTGTCTTACTGGAGTAAGAGCAGCAGTAACATACATTTGACATATAATAGGGTTATTTTTCATTCCCTGTGGCAAAAGTGCCCATTCCAATCTTTTGTAAGACTCAGCAAAATTAACACTGGGCACTGAAAAAGCAAATCTTTTCATATTCTCCTTATCTAGAGGCATAGAATAGAAACAATCCTTAAAGTCTATAACACAAAGAGATCATTCTCTAGGCAAGTGAGTAGGAGATGGAAGTCCAGGCTGAACAGTTCCCGTACTTTCCATCTATTCATTTACTTTTCTCAAATCTGTCAACATCCTCCATTTTCCAGATTTCTTTTTTACAACAAATACAGGGGAATTTCAAGGACTTGGAGAAAGTTGTAAGTGTCCTTGGCCAAGTTGCTCCTGTATGGGGAAAAGGGATTTCAATTGGGGAGAATAGATTGTATACAGCTTGAACTATGAGATATTTCCTGGAGAGATGAAAACTTCCCCCATCCTGTAATAAGCCCTGAATTTTTTAAGGGTCACTGTTCTGCCCACACTGATGTATTAATTTTCCATTGAATGGGAACAGGTGAGAGTACAGACAGGTCTTCAACAGCAGCCCTGCCTAAAAAGCCAAAGTACTTAATTATAATCCTAACTCTTATAAGATATCTCTTCCCCACAGATTGATAGAGATTTTCTTAACCACAAAAAGAGTAAAAACTCTTGTTTTACCTTCAAATTTCCATCTCAAAGGGATAGCACTAATTTCAGCTACTATTGATCCTCCTATGCAAGACATACGGGTGTTGGCTGTAATCTTTGGCCAATGACTGGGCCAACTGGCAGCTGTAATGACTGTACAATCAGCACCTGTGTCTACCAACCCTTTCAATGGTATGCCATTTACTAGACAGTGAGCATAGGATTGTCAGCTGTAACAGCTCCAATCCAGAATATTCAAGGATTCTCTTGTAGGGAGTCAGAATCTAGATAAATATCACCAAATTGCCCATCAGGAGTGTGTATCAGTAAACCAGATACTACTACTTCTCCTGTGTGATAGATCATACATTGTCTACTTGTATTCCCCAGTTTCCTAAGTCTGTATGGATAAACACTGTTTTGTAAGTACTCTTAGGGTATAAAATGGTCAAGCCTATGGTGTGTGGAAGCAAGGGATCTATAGGCTGGACAGGGAAAGTTTTCATCTCTCCAGGAAATATCTCATAGTTCCAGCTGTATACAATCTATTCTCCCCAATTGAAATCCCTTTCCCCCATCAGATTGCTATTCAACTGATTGATCATGTTGGAATACTGAACTTTTAAAGACTCTCTGGATGTAACATCAGCTGTCATCATGCCCCAAATGTTTTTTGCCTGCAGCTCTTACATTTCATTGAGTCAATCTACATTCTTATGGCCAAAGGAAACCTTTGTTGCATTTTGGACGTGGGTTTTGGGTCTTGTTCTCCCATCCTGTTTTTTCACTTTAACTTTATATCAACATTGAGCTTTCAAATGCCCTACTTTATCACATTGAAAGCATTGAGGAGTTTCTTTGGAAGTTGCTTGCCAAAACAGACACTGTCTTCCCATGTTCAGATCTTGAAAAGTCTGCATCATACCCTGGGTATAAAAGGTATTTGTGCCCACTGTGGCACAGTGTCTTATGATGTCCTCTAAAGGAACATCCTTGTGTAGTTCTAGTATAATTCTTCTGCAATCCACATTAGCATTTTCTCTAGCAAGTATTATAATTATATTATATTACATTATATTATGTTTATTATTATAATTTCTCTTTCTATATTTTCACCAATAGTTCATATGACAACTGTCCGCAGATGTCCCACAAAATCAGCAAAGGGTTCATTTGGACCTTGCACTATTTTTGTGAAGGCTTCCCCTCTATCTTTTCTTCCTGGGAGGGTGTCCCATGCTTTGATAGAAACAGAATCAATTTGCTCATATGCTGTTATAGAGTAATTAATCTGCTCTAAAGTGTCTGCATAAGGACCTATACCTGCTAGTTGATCAAAGCTGACTGGTATATTACCTCTGGATTGCCTATTTCATTGGACTTGTATTCTACAGAATTCACTATACTCAGAAAGCCACAACAAATTCTGTCCAGGTTCTGAACATGTCTTTGCTATAGATTTCCAATCACTAGGGGTTAAAATCTCATAAGACAAATTCTCTAAAACCATGTTAACATAAGAAGATGTAGACCCATAAAAAGTGCAAGCCTTTTTCAGAGCTTTGATAATTTCCAGATTAAAAAAAAAATAAAAATTTTTGATGGAAGAGTCAAACTCTTCAATCATAGGGTATGCTTCTATTCTAAAATCAGATGTATTCTGTCCTTCCTCTTTAGCTTTAGCTAATGCCTTTTGTAATTGTGTCATAGGGGATGAACAAAACTACTGCAAGGAGGGTGCTGATAGTATCACTGCCCCTCTTATTCCTTTTCCTTCCTCTGCCCATGATGGTAAAATTGAGGGAGGAGGGTCAGGAGATCAGGAATGCCTAAGTGTGCCTGTTTGGCTGTAGGAAGAAGTGAAACTGAGCTGTGAAAGTGAGAAGCACCATTTTAAACTCATCAGCACTGTCCTTAAGCTACTTAACTCCTTTCCTTTCCTACTCTCCATGCCTTTCAGCTGCTTTGCCAATACTACCTCTGTCCTGCTCTTTCTTCTCACACCTACTTGTCTGGCCATCCACATTAATTTTTTTTCCTTTTTTTTTTTTTAAGAACTTGTGGGCTTCTTTAAAGCCAATTGTTTTATACTGTACATAAGGAATGGTTCCTCAGTAATTGAATCAAGACTCATACCTTCATAATATTCAATTAGTTGCTCTCCCACTATTTTCCACATATCTTGCTCTAATTTTTCTTCCTTTGAGAGCGAAAGAGATGTGCACTTTAATATATATTTAAAAGTCCAGTGATCTGCTTCCAAGTTACCAACAAACTTTGCTTCTATATTAACCTAAATTTGCATGCTACGTACTCCCCTCAAGGTAAGTGAGGATCTTTTCTTAGTATTGCCCCATTTCAACTGAAAACAAAAAAACACAAAGTGACTAGTTTAGCCTTAGCAAAGTTTCCTGCTTGTCTATTTTTGTATCATCCTATTTCCAGGTCACAGGGACTTCTCCACTGAGCTTACAATTGCCTCTGTAGAACTGAGTGTAAGTCTTTACAACCAGAGCCTCATGTCTAGGCTCCCATCTTTAGCACCAAAATGTAATGTACAGAATAGCTCTCTGGAAGATCTCTGGAAAAGCCTTGGTCTTAGGTGGAGGATTGATGAAGACAGGAGAGCCACCACAAGGATATGTTTTGGTCTCCATCTTTTGTGTCTCCTCTATGCCTGAGTCTCTCCTCTCTGTGTCTGAGTTTCACATAGAGCTCGAGCTTTTGTCTCCAGTCCTCTAAGCTCTTACATACATCAGTCTGATAACATCATTACACCACACTAAGTATATGCCAAATAGAGTGATTACATTATTATATCATACTAGAGTGATTACATCATTATTCATACTAGAGTGATTATATCTTTATATCACATTAAGCATATGTGAACTAGAGAACCATTATCTCATCCATCACATTGAGTAAATGCTTAACTATAAGCACCCTGTTGTAAGTATCTTTGCTTCAAGTAGAACACATGCCCTCCCTAACTTTTCAGCAGGGGGAAGTGAGAAATTCCAAAGGGAAAGATGGGGAGCCAAACCAGATATTTTAGTAGGTTTCCTCTGGGCTGAAGGGTCTTATACCTCACTCAGAGTTCCCCCACTGTCTGTGGCCCTCTGTTCTGTCTGTGTATACCTGTTATGGGCCAGAAGTCAGAACTTGAAACATAGGATGTTTAAAAGGTACTAACTAGAATTGAGGAGACTATGTGCCAGAACTCTGAACTTGAAACAAAAGATGCTTACAAGGTACTAAGTGAAATTGAGCAGACAATTGTTAAATCTAGTTTAGCATTGATTTAATCCTACAACAAATAATGGTTTCCTAGTGATATAATGATTGGTTTGCTCAGTATGGAGCTTATAGGCTAGGAGCCTCAGCCAGAGACATTCAGAGAGACAACCAGACAGAAGGCTGGAGGCTGAAGGCTGGAGCACAAACCTTTGGACTCAGACAGATTCATATCATTTCACACCACCTTGGTGGTAGGCTCTCCTCCTTCACTTCTCCACTGAAACCAAGACTCTCGAAGGCCCCCAGAAAACTAGCTGAGTCCCTAAGTGAAGGATTTACAACTTTAAAGGAGACAATAAAGAATTTGGACTTTAACACCTGGCTGTACTTATGGTAATTACTGAACTCAAAGGAAGGATGCCTCCAGAGATCCCAAGAAAACCTCAACAGAAAACATTATATTTTAGAGGGAATATTACATATACCCTTTGACCTAGCAGTGCTATTACTGGGGTTATATCCCAAAGAGATCTTAAAGAAGGGAAAAGGACCCGTATGTGTGAAAATGTTTGTGGCAGCTCTTTTTGTAGTGACTAGAAACTGGAAATTGAATGGATGTTCATCAATTAGAGAATAGCTGAATAAATTGTGATATATAAATATTATGGAATATTATTGTTCTGTAAGAAATGACCAGCAGGATGATTTCAGAAAGGCTTGGAGAGGCCTATATAAACTGATGCTAAGTGAAATGAGGAGAACCAGGAGATCATTATACATTTCAACAACAATATTATATGATGATCAATTTTGATGGACATGGCTCTCTTCAAGAGTGAGATGATCCAAACCACTTCCAATTGTTCAGTAATGAAGAGAATCAGCTACACCCAGAGACAGAACTATGGGAAATAAGTGTGGATCACAACATAGCATTTTCACTCTTTCTGTTATTGTTTACTTACATTTTCATTTTCCTTCTCAGGTGTTTTTACTTTCTTTATAGAGCTGATTTTTCTTGTGCAGCTGTATAACTGTATAAATATACATATGCACATATATAGTATTTAATACATACTTTAACACATTTAACATGTATTAGACTATCTGCCATTTAGGGAAGAAGGTGGGGGGAAAGAGGACAAAAATCGGAACAGAACAAAAATTTGCAAGGGTCAATGTTGAAAAATTATCTATGCTTATATTCTGTAAATAAAAAGCTATAATAAAAAAAGAACAGCTTGGATAACAGTGAAGGATACTATAGAATAGATATTACATTAGGAATTTGTTGAACTAGATTATTTCTGAAGTTTCTTCCAACTCTTAAATTATTTATCTCTCCTAAACTTCCCCAATCTTTTTTCTTTACATTTGCAAGTGACAGTTTCATTATTAATATCATTTTCTTATACATTTTAAAATTGTTGTTGTTGTTCATTGTTATTATTTGTCCTTCATTCTCAAAGGTGATCATGATATCAGGGAGATAATATCATGACACGCATATGAACTATGTTTAAGTGAGGGATGGCTGTGCAAAGTCACCAGTTTCACTTTCTCCTCCAGAGATATCTGGCCAGTGGCTAGATACAGATCAGAATGACCACATGTGGACCTGGAGGTCTTTTTAAGCTATGACATTTCCCAGGTCTCAGTCTGAGGTTAACATCCACTCATTGATTAACTGTTAAGTAAGAAAGAAATGAGCGGGGCTACTCTGAAGATTTCTGTCCAAAGAAATAACTACTATTTATATTCACTCTGTGGCAATTAGGGCCCAAATAAAAACCAAGAGGGTCTTGACCTGGGATCTTTTGTTGGCCAGTCGATGAGAGCCTGATTAGTTTAGCTTTAAGGTATGGTCCTCACTCATAAACCTTAAGATATTTTGCAAGGTTTCAGGGAACACAATTTATAATCCTTTGTCTGAAGCACCCACATTTAACAAAAAGCATGCTTAACATTTTAAAATAATTTATATTTTTAAAATTCTGTTACAAAATTATCTATTTTAATCCTCACTGCAACATTTCATATAAAATATGCAGAGATAAATATTATCAATCCCATTTCATAGAGAAGAAATAGAAAAGTTAAGTGGATTATTCAAAATTATACGATCATTAATTGGATTTAACTGACAAGTAGAATCTAAGTATTCTGATCCTAGTCCACTGGAATTTTCACTATAGTAATCTGCTCCTCATCTTATGTATAAGCTTCCCTCAAAGAACTCTTTTTAAAATAAGTAATTTCATTTGCTTATTAGATATTATATAAATATAAAGTTGAGGGGAAGATGACAAGAGTTTTAATCTACACAATTCTTAATTGAGGTAAACTAATGCAGCAAAATGACTACAAGTATCACCTAACCATCAAGACCACCTTGAACAAATTCATGAAGGAATTTGATCTAATTTGGTTAACCAAATTCAAAAGGAAAACAATCATAACTCAGTCTACATATATGAGAGATTTTTATTTCTATATTTTAGCATCCTACTTTCCAATAGGTACTAAAATTTTGTGTATATGTCCTGAATTTTTTTCCCAGTCGGCTAGAGTTAAATAAATGCATGAAAAATGCATGAATTATAGATTGTTTTTAAAACAATGATCAGTGTAATTAATAAGAAGAAATGAGAAACAGTTATACAAGTGCATTAAACTAAAATGTGTCAAATATTACTTGGGGAAAACAGTTATTTTGAATATAAATACAAATTGGATGAAAATCATCATAAAATGATATGACATAAAGGAGTGAATTATCTCTTGGTTGAAGTTCATTGAGTTTTTACAAAATAAAAATTTGAATTTATAACTAGGAAATATTTTAAAGCAATCACTTTTTTCAGAAAAAAAAAAAAGGAAGATTGAGGACAGGGTTAGAGATGATAAGATTTTCCAATAGAATTAAACTAAAGGAAAAAGAAAGAAATCTTATATTAATTTGAATTAGTAAATCTTTTAGGAAACAAAACTTTGTTTAGCTAGTTAATCTGCCAATCATAAAATGTGTTTCCTAGATATTATTAATTAATTATTTGAATTGAATTGATTATGTGTATTAAGAAATATCTCCATTGATCTAAGATTTTTTGTGTTGGATGTTAAGCTTTAGTAGCTTATTTTCTCTTCTCATTCCCTTCCTTCCTTCCATTCTTCTTTCCCTTGCAAAAAGAAAAAAAATAATTTTTGAACATTCCCATTTTATTTAAATGTAAAATAACTTACTCTATACAACTTATCTAATAATATTAATGATTCCATGAAATATTTAAATAATGAATGTCTATAATGATTCACATGAGTGCAGATCCATGAAGTTGGGTGAAAGTCACATGGAAAATTCAAGGGAGAGTGGAGTTATCATCATCCACATAGGGACCAATTACACAGAGTGGGGATGGCTTGACAGAAACAAGGAAGAGTTCATGGAAGAGTGAATGGAAAACTAGATCAATGCAATCCCCATTTAAATAAATGAGGGAGGGAAGGAGAGAGAGAGAGAGAGAGAGAGAGAGAGACAGAGAGAGAGAGACACACACAGACAGATAGACTATTTTGTGATTGTATTACTTAGAAAATATTGAGTTTATACTAACTTGGAGTATATACAGATGTCCCTTATCCAATATATTATGAACCTTTATAAGCATAAAAGTAAAAAGAAAATTAAATTAACATTGTTGCTTTAAATATTCTGCCAAATGATCAATATAGAGAAATATGTCAGGTTTCTGGAGAATTTCAATCTTGCTAGATAGGAAAAGTTATTCTTGTGAATCAATAATAGGGGAGCACTAATGGAACTGCTTTTTACCAAAAGAGAATTCTGTAATTGTCTGAAAAAAATTGTACATAATAGAAAAATGTAATGTTTACTCCATTTTGAATAGCATCAAGGATTTTGATGATGTTTAGTAAATAAAAATGCACATTCAGTGAACGCAATTTTGAAATGGAAAGTTTTGAAATGGAACATTTGTTTTGCAGGAACAATCATTGCCAGCAATTTTAGAAATAGGAACAAACAACACTTTTGATTTTATAAGCAAAAATGAATTTTTAAATTAAAAATCCTACATAAATGTTAAATAACAGTAACATTCTATAAATTACATACAATGTAAAGAAAAATAGTGTTTGCACATTTGAAAAGAGTACCTTCATCATTTCCTATGGTATTTTATTTTCTGATTATTAATATTTATCTTAAACTAAAGCTGCATGTATTATTATAAATAGTATTTACACGTGGAATATGAACAGATATTACTATTGCCTTCAATAGGAACTTTTTGGCATGGATTCAGGTACCCACAATAAAGTAATGAAACCACAGGAGAAAGTGATAGCTCATCAGAATAATGGGAAATTTGTCTTGGATTGAGGAATAGCATTATGAGATACACATTGGGGAAAAGAAGAAAAGAATGCAGAAAATACAAGAGGAAGAATAGGAAAATAAAAATAAAATATTGGGAGTAAGGGTTGGAAACATGCAAATTGAACAGTCAGAGAGAAAAGAGGAAGTATTTCTCATTAGTCTTAAATTTTCTTTCCTTTTTACACATGCCACATGTTCCTGTCCAATATCAATTAATAGGACCATAGAAGTATTTATTTGGTAGTTAGACCTATTGTAAATTTTGGGACTCAAATATATCAATCTACCAATCAACAAGCATTTTTTAATGGCAACTATGGGTTAAACACTTAAGCATGCTGGGATAGAGTAGCTTATAGTTTCAGAAGACAACTACATATATATGCAGCTATGGAATAATTATATGAAAATAAATATAAATAAATACAAAGTAATTATGTATAAAATATAGGAGGAAAGGTGAGAAGATTGTGGTTATTGACTTTGCATGGCTCTGCCTCATTTAAATCCAATAAAGGATAAACAACAGGGGGAAAAAAAATCACTAGCTGTTTCCAGAATCAGAAAAAAACATCAAGTGGAAAGGCTTTTCCAGCTATATCTTAAAGAAAGACTTGGATTCAGTGAGACAGAAATGAAGGAGATTCAGAAATGGAATATGGTCAATTCAAAGAAAGATGGAAATGGTACATGATATGAGAGGAAGAGATAGAAAGACAGGTTGGCTGGATCAGAGGGCAGGAAGTTGAGTTAGGTACAATGAGATGGATAATTTGGTTGGAGGCAAATTTTACAGGCTTTAAATATTGAGCAGTTTTTATTTTATTCTAGAAGATGTTGGAAGCCATTGAAATTGAGTGAGAAGTGAGGGAGTTCAAATCAGTACTTAAAGAAAAATGCTTTTGCACATTGAGAAGAAGTGGTGAGGGACTTGTTTCAAGGAGACTAATAAGAGGCTTTTGAATTATATGAATAAAAGGTGATAAAGGTATAAACTAAGAAAAATGTGCATGAGAAGAAATTTTGATTCAAAATATTTGGTGGAGATAGAAACACTAAGATTTAGAAACTGATATATATTATTTAAGGAAGATAAAGATAATTAAATAATACCAAATAATAAACCTGGAATACTGAAAAAAAATTATGGTGTCAATGATGGAAATAAAGAAGCTTAGAAGACAGAAGTATTGGCAGAAAAGATAATGACTTAAGTTTTAATCATGTTGAAGTTGAGAGGTGTTGGATGTAGGCAGTTTAAAATGTCCAATCAATAATTAGAGATATAGGGCTAAAGTTCTGGGGAGAGAATAGGAATGGAAAAATAAAGATGAACCATGCATAGATGTCTTAATTAAACCAGTGAGAGCTTAGCAAGAGAGAATGTAGAAAGAAAAAAAAAAATAATAGGCTAAAACAAAATCTTGCAGAAGCCCATAATCAAGAATTATGACACATGACAAAATAGTATTCATAATTGTTAAATACAACAAACATTTATTAATAAAGAATTGAATTCAAATCAGCTACTTATCAACTGTTACATTCTATAGAGAATATAATCTCTATGGAAATCAGTTTCTTGGATTAGAAAGAGTAGTTAAGTTTGGTGGTAAAAGATCTAGGTTCAAATCCCATCTTAGTAGAGTGGGATTCTCTCTCTTTTCCTCTCTCTCTCTCTTTCTCTGTTTCTTTCTCTCTCGCTTCCTCCCCCCTCTCTTTTTCTTTCTCTCTGTTTCTCTCTACCTCTTTCTGTCTCTCTTTCTTTTTACATACATAGATATAGAAAATATACATATATAGACATAGATGGACATAGATATCTTAAACTCTTACTCAGAAATTAGAACAATGCCTGATTCACAGTAGGTGTTTGATAACTTCTTACAGAAATGAATTAAATTTAAAATTTATTCTTTCTTTTTTCTCACCAAGATTATTATATGTCATTTTAAATTCTTCTCTAAATCTCTGTTTTCTTATCTCTAAAAGAAGATTTTTGAACAAAATGGAATTTTAAATTAATCTTAAAGATTATCACCAAATTTTCTGTCATCTATTTATAGAAACCATAAGAATAAATAAAACCATAAGGTGACAGTGGTACATGAGTTTTGGTGAGATATCAGTCATTTCCTTAACCAGGGACTGACTAGGCATCCTTATTAAATTAATTTTCTTTCATTTATTATGACTGTGGTGTGTTAATAGTCCACTTCTGATTATGGCTTGGTTTCTTTTTTCAAGGCCAATATACATATCAAGGCAAGGGTACTAAGTGATGGCCACTACTTCACTTATGATCAGCTGAATGTGTGTTAGTTGTGTCTGGGCCAGAGGATCATTTTCTTTTTTTTTTCAAATAATGACTCATTTCTCAGTGTTTGGCTTTTTGAATTCACAAATAGAAATCATGCTACTTGAGAGTTTTTTTTTTTAGCAATAAGCTCACAATACCTAATATGTCCTTTTTTCTAAGCTTTTACCGAATTTTACTTTTAACTCTATATCTACCATTAACACATACATTTTGGAAGTTAATCATAGATTTTCATTACCATACAGATTAATTATTAATTATTCTGGAAAACAATTTGGAATTTTTTTTTAAGTGAATATGTTCATATCCCTTGACCTGGAGTTTCTATATTAGGCATGCAACCCAATGAAAGTCATTGATACAAAGAAAATTTCGATATACACTACACCAGTATGTATAACAGCATCTTTTATGATTTTAAAAAAAAAACTTTATTTATGGAAAAACAGTATAAAATAGATGGCCACTAAATAGGAAATTAATAGATAAATCATATTAAATTAATGTGATGAAATATTTCTGTATTATAAAAAAGGACACTTATAATGAATACAGAGAAGACTGAAAGACTTAGAGGAACTTATCCAAAATAAAGTAAGCAGATCCACAAAGAAAAATACAGACAATGACCACAGAAAGAACAACTACAAAACAATCACACATAAACATAAAAAATACAAAGAATAGGCTTGGCCCCCAAAAGGAAATAATAGAATTTTTTTTTCATTTCATTCATTTGAAGGAGTGATAGGATCAGTTTTCTGCTGTCTTTCTTCTTTATTTTAAAATACATCTTTATATATCATATGCTACTCTAAGAGGGAAATGGGAAGAGAGAAAAAAAGATTCCAGGAGAAATTTGGTGGCATAAAAACTAAAAATATGAACAAAATAATTTTTTTTAAGTTTAAAGGACACAAAATTTTCAGATGCCAAGCTATAACAAATTTTTTTTTCAAGTATGGAAAAGTAGAGGATGTTTCATCAATTGACTTAACTGTGCCTGGAAAAAACACATGCCAGAATTTTACCAGATCTTCATCTTCTTCTACATGTTGTTAATCCCTTACAATCATATTCATAATACCTATATAGTCTTCTGCCATTCACAATTCTGGCTGAAATGCAAATGATTGGTGTTCTGTCCCCACCCCTCCATCCCAATATGATCTTTGAGATCTTTTCCCCAACATCTTCAGCCTTTTCCTCAAATACTAAAGTAGAAAAAGAAAGTCTATGAATCAATCAGCTAATTTGGATAGTCTCAAAATCAGAGAAGACGTTCCCATAGAAGGAATAAAATAGGATGTAGGGAAATAACTTTGCAAACAATCAGGAAACCATATCTAGCATCATGACCACTTTGACAATTTCTGGGTGATATACAGAAAAAGCAGAAATACACCAAGGGAAATATGAAACATCCCCTTCTCTTAATACCTAAAACTTCATGACTTTCAGGGTGAAGTCAAGATGGCAAAGAGTAGACAGATATTTGTCTGAGCTCTTTCTGGCTTCCCTCAGATTAACACCAGATCATGTCTTTGAATGGGTTTTGTAGTGAGAGAATCCACAAATATTTGGAGCATAACAACTTTCCAGCATAAGATATTTTAGAAGGACTTCAGTAAAGGTCTATCTAAATTGGGTACTGCTCAACTGCTAATATCCACGGCCCCAGGGCAGGCGTTGGCTTGGGGTAGTGAAACTCTCACTGCTCAGCATCTAGCCCCAGGGCAGTCATTATCTCACAGAGTGGGGATTCTTTGCAGGGCACTTTCCAAACTGGGTCCTGCAGGCCTGAGTTACTCCCAGGTGGGGAACTCTTTCCCAGAGCACTCCAGTACCTCGCTGCTTTTTGTAGCCAGCTGGCAGGACAGCTACCCGTCCATACACCTTTCACTGCTCTGCAGAGGAAACTGGTAACCTCCTGGCTCTGAAGGCAGACCCTACAGGCTTTAACAAAATGAGGAAAAAAATCAAAAGAACGATTGATAGTTTCTATACAGAAAGAGAACAGCTTTTCAACCCTGAAGAGACTAATAGCAGACAGTCTCCAGACAATTGTTGGTCTCCAATACAAAAGGTCCTCCTAGAAGAGACTATTAAAAACCTTAAAAGAGAACTAGAAGAAAAATGGGGAAAGGAAAGAGAAGCTATGCAAGAAAGCACAACTTCCTAAAATGTGAATTAGAAAACATAAAAAGCTCCCAAGAAGTGCAAGGAAGCAGAATTTGCAAATTGGAAAAAGAAAATAACTCACTAAAAAAAATTAGTGAAATGGAAAAAAAAATTCCATAGAGCAAAACAACAAAATTGGACATATACAAAAAGAAGTAAAAAAAAAAGCTAATGAAGAAAATAATTAATTAAAAATCAGAACTGAACAAATAGAAATGACTGATTGATTGAGACATCAAGAATCAGTCAAGCAAAACCAAAAAAAATGAAAGATTGGAAAAAAATGCCAAATATTTACTTGGAAAAACAACAGATCTGGAAAATAGATCTAGGAGAGATAATCTGAGGATCATTGGACTACCTGAAAACTATGATGAAAAAAAGAGCCTAGATACTATTTTACAGGAAATCATCAAAGAGAACTGCCCAGAAGTAATAGAACCAGAAGGGAAAATAGACGTTGAAAGAATTCATCAAATACCTTCTGAAAAAGACCCTAAAATGGACTCTGAGGAATATGATGGCCAAACTTCAGTATTTTCAGACTAAAGAAAAAATTTTAAAAGCAGCCAGGAAAAAACAGTTCAAATACCGAGATGCAACAATAAGGGTCACACAAGATCTGGCTGCCTCAACATTAAAGGATCGAAGGGCCTGGAATCAGATATTCTGAAAGGCAAAAGAGCTTGGAATGCAGCCAAGAATAAAGTACCCAGCTAAGCTGAGTATTTTTTTTTCCCATCGAAGAAGATGGACATTTAATGAAATAGAGGAATTCCATTTGTTTCTAAGGAAAAAACCAGACTCAAACAAAAAATCTGATCTCCAGCAACAGGACTCAAGAAAAGTAGAAAAAGGTAAAAGGGACTCGTTAGTACTGTATTTCTGTTGTGGATAAACATAAAAAAAAATGTATAATTTGATTTTACCAATATAACATAAAAAAGAGAAGTAGAAATAGAAAGGGGATAATGTCAGAAAAAGGGAAAAGGGGAGATAAAAAAAGGAAAAGACGATGAGGCAAAGGAAACCTATCATATTTTAGGGAACTTAGAGAGGGGGAGGAACATTGTGTGAATCCTGCTCTCATCAGAGTTGGCTCAAGGAGGAAATAATTGACATATTTGTTTTACAGAGATTCTTCTCTCACTTCATTAAAAAGTGGGAGAGGAAAAAGGAGAAGGAAAAAGAGTAATAAGGGAAAGGTATAAGAAAGGGGAAGGGATTCAAAAGGAGGAGGGAGGGATACTAAAGAGGGAGAGCTGCGTGATATTAGTGGGACCAATAAGTTTAATACTAGGGAAGAAGGGAAGGAGGGCAAGAAAAAGAAAAGTATAATCTGGGGATATTAGGATGTCAGGAAATACAGAATTAGTAATTTTAAGTGTAAATGGGAATGGGATGAACTCTCCCATAAAGAGGAGGCGGATAACAGACTGGATCAAAAGTCAGAACCCTACAATCTGTTGTTTACAAGAAACACATTCAAAACAGGGAGATACATACAGAGTAAAGGTAAAAGGCTGGAGCAGAATCTATTATGTTTCAGGTGAAGTCAAAAAAGCAGGGGTAGCCATCCTTATCTCAGATCAAGCAAAAGCAAAGATTGATCTAATTAAAAGAGATAAGGAAGGAAACTATATCTTGCTTAAGGGTACTATAGACAATGAAGCAATATCAGTATTAAACATACAGGCACCAAGTGGTGGTATAGCATCTAACTTCCTAAAGGAGAAGTTAAGAGAGTTGTGAGAAGAAATAGACAGCAAAACTATAATAGTGGGAGATCTCAAATGTGCACTCTCAGATTTAGATAAATCAAATCACAAAACAAATAAGAAAGAAAATAAAGAGGTAAATAGAATATTAGAAAAATTAGGTATGATAGATCTCTGGAGAAAACTGAATGGTGACAAAAAGGAGTATACTTTCTTCTCAGCAGTTCATGGAACCTACACAAAAATTGACCATATATTAGGACATAAAGACCTCAAAATTAAATGCAGGAAGGCAGAAATAGTAAATGCTTTCTTTTCAGATCACAATGCAATAAAAACTACATTCAACAAAAAGTTAGGGGTAAATAGACCAAAAAGTAATTGGAAACTAAATAATCTCATCTTAAAGAATGATTGGGTGAAACAGCAAATTATAGACACAATTAATAATTTCACTCAAGATAATGACAACGGTGAGACATCATATCAAAATTTATGGGATGCAGCCAAAGCAGTAATAAGGGGAAATTTTATATTCTTAGAGGCTTACTTGAATAAAATAGAAAAAAAGAAGAGCAGTGAATTGGGCCTGCAACTTAAAAAGCTAGAAAAAGACCAAATTAAACCTCCTCCCCCACAATCAAATACTAAACTTGAAATTCTAAAATTAAAAGGAGAAATTAATAATATAGAAAGTAAAAAAAAATATTGAACTAATAAATAAAACTAAGAGTTGGTTTTATGAAAAAAACAATAAAATTGATAAACCTTTGGTAAATCTGATTAGAAAAAGGAAAGAGGGAAATCAAATTAGCAATCTTAAAAATGAATTCACTGATGAAGAGGAAATTAAAGAAATAATAAGGGGTTACTTTGCCCAACTTTATGCCAACACATTTGATAACATAAGCGAAATGGATGACTACCTCCAAAAATATAGGCTTCCTAGATTATCAGAGGAGGAAGTAAACTGCTTAAGTAGTCCTAAAAAAAAATCCCCAGGACCAGATGGATTTATATGTGAATTCTACCAAACATTCAAAGAACAATTAGCCCATGCTTTATAAACTATTTGAAAAAATAGGGAATGAAGGAGTCCTACCAAATTCCTTTTATGACACAGACATGGTACTGATACCTAAACCAAGTAGGTTGAAAACAGAGAGAAAAATTATAGACGAATCTCCCTAATGAATATTGATGCTAAAATCTTAAATAAGATAGTAGCAAAAAGACTACAGAAAATCATCCCCAGGATAATACACCACGATCAAGTAGGTTTTATATCAGGAATGCAGGGCTGGTTCAATAATAGAAAAACCATTAGTATAAAAGGCTACATTAATAACCAAATTAACAAAAATAATATGATCATCTCAATAGATGCAGAAAAAGCATTTGATAAAATCCAATATCCATTCCTATTAATAATTCTTGAGAGTATAGGAATAAATGGACTTTTCGTTAAAATAATCAGTAGCATCTATTTAGAACCAGCAATGAGCATCATATGTAATGGGGACAAACTGCAACCATTCCCAATAAGATCAGGAGTGAAACAAGGTTGCCCACTATCACTGTTACTATTCAATATTGTATTAGAAATGCTAGCTTTGGCAATAAGAGTTGAGAAAGAGATTAAAGGATTAAGAATAGGCAATGAGGAAACCAAATTATCACTCTTTGCTGATGATATGATGGTATACTTAGAGAACCCCAGAGATTCTACTAAAAAGTTATTAGAAACAATCCACACCTTCAGCAATGTTGCAGGATACAAAATAAACCCACACAAGTCATCAGCATTCTTATATTTCACTAACAAAACCCAACAGAGTTACAAAAAGAAATTCCACTTAAAGTAACTACTGATTGTATAAAATATTTAGGAATCTATCTGCCAAGGGAAAATCAGAAACTTTATGAGCAAAACTACAAAACACTTTCCACACCAATTAAGTCTGACCTAACCAACTGGAAAAATATTAAATGCTCTTGGATTGGGTGAGCAAATATAATAAAGATGACAATACTATCTAAATTAATCTATTTATTTAGCGCCATATCAATCAGACTCCCAAAAAACTACTTTGATGAACTAGAAAAAATAACAATAAAGTTCATATGGAAAAACAAAAGGTCAAGAATTTCAAGGGATTTAATGAAAAAAAAAAATCAAATGAAGGTAGTCTAGCTGTACCAGATCTAAAATTATATTATAAAGCAGAAGTTACTAAAACCATCTGGTATTGGCTAAGAAATAGACTAGTTGATCAATGGAATAGGTTAGGTTCAAAGAACAAAACAGCCAATAACTTTAATAATATAGTGTTTGACAAACCCAAAGACCCCAGTTTCTGGGATAAGAATGCGTTATTTGACAAAAATTGCTGGGAAAATTGGAAATTAGTGTGTTAGAAACTAGACATTGACCCCACACTTAACACTGTACACCAAGATAAGGTCAAAGGTTCATGACCTAGGCATAAAGAATGAGATTATAAATAAATTTGAAGAGCATAGGATAGTTTACCTCTCAGACCTGTGGAAGAAGGAGGAATTTATAACCAAAGAAGAACTAGAGATCAGTATTGACCACAAAATAGAAAATTTTGATTATATCAAATTGAAAAGTTTTTGTACAAACAAAACAAATGCAGACAAGATTAGAAGAGAAACAATAAACTGGGGAAACATTTTTACAATCAAAGGCTCTGATAAAGGCCTCATTTCCAAAATATATAGAGAATTGACTCTAATTTATAAGAAATCAAACCATTCTCCAATAGATAACTGGTCAAAGGATATGAACAGACAATTCTCAGATGAAGAAATTGAAACTATTTATAGACATATGAAAATATGCTCCAAATCATTATTAATCAGAGAAATGCAAATTAAGGCAACTCTGAGATACCACTACACACCTGTCAGATTGGCTAGAATGACAGGGAAAGATAATGTGGAATGTCGGAGGGGACATGGGAAAACAGGGACACATACATTGTTGATGGAATTGTGAACACATCCAGCCATTCTGAAGAGCAATTTGGAGCAATTTTGAGCAATTTGCTCAAAAAGTAATCAAATTGTGCATACCCTTTGATCCAGCAGTGTTTCTACTGGGCTTATACTCCAAAGAGATACTAAAGAAGGAAAAGGGACCTGTCTGTGCCAAAATATTTGTGGCAACCCTGTTTGTAGTGGCTAGAAGCTGGAAAATGAATGGATGCCCATCAATTGGAGAATGGTTAAGTAAATTGTGATATATGAACGTTATGGAATATTATTGTTCTGTAAGGAATGGCCAGCTGGATGAATACAGAGAGGACTGGCGAGACATATATGAACTGATGATAAATGAAATGAGCAGAACCAGGAGATCATTATATACCTCAACAATGATACTATTTGAGGATGTATTCTGATGGAAGTGGATCTCTTCGATAAAGAGAACTAATTCAGTTTCAATTGATCAAAGATGGACAGAAGCAGCTACACCCAAAGAAAGAACACTGGGAAATGAATATAAACTGTTTGCATTTATGTTTTTCTTCCCAGGTTATTTATACCTTCTGAATTCAATTCTCCCTGTGCAACAAGAAAACTGTTTGATTTTGCACACATATATTGTATCTAGGATATACTGTAACCTATTCAACATGTAAAGGACTGCTTGCCATCTGGAGGAGGGGGTGGAGGGAAGGAGGGGAAAAATCGGAACAGAAGTGAATGCCAGGGATAATGCTGTAAAAAAATTACCCTGGCATGGGTTCTATCAATACAAAGTTATTTTTAAAAAGTACACAAATAGCCTCATCTCCAACATTGCTTCATCTAGTGCGTCTGGTTTAAAACTTAAGTGCTTGTATTAAGGACCTTCTCACTGATACACTAACCTACCCTCACTTCCACCTCACTACAAATCAAGTGATAGGAAGGTAGTAGAATTATTGGGTTTGGAGGACACATAGGATATGTAAGAATGAGCAAGTGAGAACTCTTGAAAGTGACACTTAGCTTGGAACCTGGGTTTCTGGAAAGATAGAGATACTCTTATAAAAGTAAGGCAATTAGAAAGAGAAGCAAAACTTTAGGAGAGAAAATGCATTCTGTTTTAGATTTATGGAGTTTAAAATGTCTTTGGGAGATGTAGGTAATGGTATACACAAGACATTTGGCTGTGCACTACTAGAGATCAAGACATAAATGAGAACAAGATATATATATATATATATATATAATATATATATATAATATATATATATATATATATATATATATATGAATCATTTACATAGAGATGGTAATTGCATCCATGAGAATAAATAAGATCAATAAGAAAGTACAGAGAGAAGAGAATAGGTTCAGTTATATATCATTTTATCTTAATTTCCATTGAAAATGAAAGATAAAAAGCATTCAAAATTGGATGTCAATGCAAAGAATCTGAATGATAAATATTCAATTAAATGGCATACCACATAGAAAATAAAGTTTCAGAAGCAATGTTGAAAGAATCATAAGTTTTAGGCTGAGAAATAAATGTTGCAAAGGTGAAAGCCAGTAGAAATTAATTAGTACAAATAGCAACATATCTGTTATGCCTATTACAGTTCTTTCTAGTGCTTGTCTTTTATTCTCTGACAGGGGAACACTTTCTCTAATCTTAATAGAACATGTAAATATACTTCATAAAAGGATTATTGTAACTAAGCAGGCTGGGAGGGATTCAGTGATACTATTCTTGACCTATAGGTCTGTAGTACAGTCTCTGATTCCTAATGCATATAGAAATCTGGTTACCATGGCTATAATTACTATGATTTTACATCTATTAATTTCATCTGTAGAATTTTTTTCCATAATTTATGACTTGAAACAAAATCAGCTTGTTCTGAAGTTTTCAACAGTAGAATTATTATAAACCTTATAAATGCCAAATATCTTTTTTCCCCCTTCCAATATCCCTCCAGTTATGCTCTTATTAAAATTCGAACAGCTATGAAATGGCCAGACACATGAAGATGAAAACCAATATGAAGTGACCTTCATTCATGCTGAACAAATGGAATATTATAAACAGACTTTCCAGTTGAAGTTACACAAAGCAAATTAAGAAATACCTAGGGCTATAATTTACTACAAAAATGTTTCCTAAATTTCTGACAGTTTCATTTAACTGACTAATTAAATTTGCTTGTAGGCATTTTAGAGATGGAGCCTAATAACTGTACTGTCATTTGGGAAGAAAATGAAAATTACTTTTTCATGGGAAATATGTTTGTAATGGACTAGGTCTTACACTAAATGTTTGACAAATATCTGCATATGCCACTGCCTTATTATATTAGATGATAATGCCAGTTTTATTGAAAGGTGATGAAAAGCATCCTTATAATTAAAGTAATAACAATGAAATATACACGTGTATATTCTATAGAAACTTACATTTCTAAAAATGTGATTTTTCTCACAACATAAGAAATTACATATCTATGGAAATATATATATAAATAAATTTGTAAATGTCACTCACACACATAAGGTACAGAATGAGTCATGGTAGCAGACCCTATTTTAAATTTCCTCTTTCTCCAATGATCCTCTGATGAATGACCCAGGCATGATGTCTTTTTATTTTTAAGTTTTATTGATGTTTTGTTTTCATGTCACAAATATTTACAGATTACTCCAAACTTATGAGAAGTCCATAATAAAAATAAAACCGTAGAAACACTATTGTGAAAATCAAATACCTTTTCCAGAGGCTTCCATTTCAAAGAGTTGTATTTTTTTCCCCCAGAGATTCTCATAGGTGGTTCACATCACAAATCAGAACTTGTTTAGATGTATTTTCACATGGCAAGGGGATTAATCGACCCAGCAATCAAATGCAATCCCTGTACTTCTCCAGAAGCCCCTTCAATACAACCAAAAATTGCCTTCTCCATTTCCCTGCATGATGTACTTTTGAGAGGAAAAACATTCATGCAGAGTTTTGCAAACACAGTCTTCAGGTGAATCTTATAATGAAATAACCTATAATCTTCTATAATTATATCCTTGCAACATTGTGGATAATGGTCAAAACACTGATTTTTTCTCTTTTCATTTCTCTGGAAACAATTCAGGCTTTTGGCATGTGAAATATAAAGAACCTGACAAAGTTTAATAATTACCTCCTTTCATTATGCATAATTGTGTTATTCCTTTCATGAAAAAGACATTTAAGAGAAAAATTGGAGTGGCAATTATATAATTATTTTTCCAAGCAGCAAGATTGGTATGCAATTTATGCCAAAGTAAAATTACATTGAATATAACGATGACAAAATGGGCTAAAAGAATATTATATATATATATGGATATATATATATATATATATATATATATAATATATATATATATATATATATATATATATACACACATATTCCAAAGAGGAAATGGAAGCATGAGAAGGTACTTTTTGTGTCTATTTCTTATTTTGTCAATTACTTCACTCAAGTCTAGTTACATCCAGATAATAGTCCAATTCCCTCCTTATATAGATGAGATTATTAAGGCCCAGAGTAATTAAAGGACTAGTTCAGGGTTACCCATCTAGCCATTGTTCTCTTAACTGAACTGATTTCTACATAGTCAATAATCTCTCTTCTCTTCCTGGAATACATTCCCTCTTCAATTCTGCTTTTCAGAAGCCTTGTCTTTTTCAAGACTGTTCCAGTACTATTTTCTCTGTAAAAACTTCTTTAATCTGTCAATATTTTCTCCCTTCCCAAATATTATTTTTACCTTTGTGCTCTGTTTTACCCCCTTAACTTCTCATATTATATATGGGATCAAATATTAGCTGTGATTCTTACTAATAGTGATCACGTCGTCAATCACTTATTTTTTTCTGAATTTTAATTTTCTCATTGTTAATATGGCAAAAGTAATATTTCTATTACCTATTACATTGGTTATTGTAGGGAAAGTACTGTTTTAAGTAACAGATGAATGGGATCTGTTATGATTTTAATAATGTTAAAGATGATGGTGTCATATATTCTCAGGTCGATATTAGTTTCTTTCTGTTTGAGACTGTATTTTTGTTTCCCTTGCAGACCTGGTGCCTAGCATAACATCTTATAAACAGAGGCACTCAGTGTGTATTTTTTTTTTTATTATAACTTTTTTATTAACAGAACCCATGCCTGGGTAATTTTTACAACATTATCCCTTGCACTCACTTCTATTCGGACTTTTCTCCTCCCTCCCTTCACCCCCTCCCTCAATTGGCAAGCAGTCCTATACATGTTGTCACAATATATATTAGATATAATATATGTGTGCAGAACCAAACAGTTCTCTTGTTGCACAGGAAGAATGGGATTCAGAAGGTAAAAATAACCCGGGAAGAAAAAACAAAAATGCAAGCAGTTTATATTCATTTCCCAGTGTTCTTTCTTTGGGTTGTAGCTGCTTCTGTCCATCACTGATCAATTGAGACTGAGTTAGATCTTCTCTTTATCGAAGAAATCCTCAGTATGTATTTGTTGAGTTGAATTGAGCAAGGTATAGAGAACATCATGCTTAGAATTAGGAGTCAAATACATATGAGTTTGTGTTATCTGCAACCCTGGAAACGTTGATGTAGGTATTTAAACATCAGAGTTCTCATTTGTGTTATTTTGAGGAAAGCACATTGAAATTTTATAGTGTGATATAAACTCCTGTTCTTCTTATTATTATTCAAAATAGAATAGCAGCTTTATCTTTTGTAGCAATATGTGAACATGCAGAGAGGTACATCTCTAGTTGTTCTAGTAGCAGAATTGTATTTAGTTGAAATAATACTCTTTCAGTTAATCAACTCATATTCAGTTTTCAGAACTCTCAAAGGTCATATTTTTGCTTTCTCAATGACTTTTAAACTATATTTTGAAAAATATACCAGGGCACTTTTTTTTTATAGTTTAGGGCATGTTTTATAGTTATAGGCTAGGTATTTCCCTAGATTTTTCCCTAGATTACAAAATGACTATAGAATATGCCATACAAATCTCTAATTACAATATTCTTTAATAGTAATAAGGGATAAATTTATTTACAATTCTAAAGAAATGGTTTCAAAAAGTAAATAATGTCTTGAGAAAGAAACAAAAATTTGATTTATATGTTATTCTGTATATATTTCTATTAAGCACTAGGAGTACAAAGATTAAAAGCCAGTTTTATTCAAGAAATTCACCATATACCCCAGGATAAATAATATATACCCAAAAAAAGTAAAACAAATGACAAGTTATATAAATATAAATGATCCAGAGAAAATTATAGGGAAATATTCCCTGAAGGGATAAATGAATCTGATAGCGATTTTGACAGTTTTTTATTAAAGCACTAAAATATGCTATCTTAAATATAAGATTTATATGTGTGTAGATGTAGATGTATATATTCATGTGTATATATAGATACATATGTGTAATACATATATACATGTGTGGATATATTAATATTTTACATATATATAATACCTACATATAACACATATATAAACATTTACAAATGTTAAATCTGAGGTTTAGATCTGTCTAGTTACACAAGATTTAATCATTTTGTTTCAAGCAAATTCTATTCAAAGAACATGTATTATGTATCGACCAAGTTCAAGGAAGTAAATATTCCATTTACTTAATAGTTAAGCACTGCTTTAGAAAATTACTTATATGGATAATAGGGAAATAAAACAATTATTCCTTTTCCAGAACTCAAGTAAGCCAATTAAATAGCATGACAAGCTATCTAAAATAAGGGTTTTTTTTTTTTTTTTTGCTTATTCAAAAACTAAATTTTATTTTTCATAGTGGACAATATGGTTGGAATTCTTACAAACTGCTAACTAATTAGAGTTGATCTAATCTTACAAGAAGATGTTTTGGGCAGAACCTGAAATGAGGTACTAAGTAGGACTAATTAATACAAGGCTTGTGTTTATACCTTTACTCATTGGAGTTCACAAGTATGCCAGCTTCACAAAGTAAACTTTGTACCTTTATGAGTTCACACCTCTCTTGAAGCTCTTTGGGCCAGAGAGCACTATGGGAGAAAACCCATAATCCCTCTCTCTCGTAATCCACAATTCCTCCCTCTTGGATAAAAGAAACAGACAGAGGCTCTCGGTCAGATTTCACTGGAATGACATGAAGAGTGGTGCTGGCTCTGGAGGCTGAAGAAAGCAGAGGCAGAAGTAAAGGACAAAGCGGCAAGAGCTCTTGGAACCAAGCAGAGAGATAGACCTCTAAGCTAACTGGGCTATATTGGAGATAATAAAAGATCTGAACTTTCATCACCTGGCTGCATTTGGGAAGAAGATCACCACACAATATGGTCAAAAAGGACACTGGGATTATAGACCAGCACCCTACCTATGTAGAGAAAAATGATCCAATTAAATAATTTAATATTATAGATGTATATAATAATAAAATGTACATGAATTATAATCAACTCTTGTTCTTATACTTCATCATGACATTAAAATCAATAAATTTTTTGATATTTAGGCCAATGGTTCACAAAATCTCATATATCTACCAACTTAAAAACTTTTGAGGAAGTCTGAAAGTGGAATGCATTACTATCTTCAAAGAATCAGTGTAGATAATTTAACAGAAGTTTGACACCAGAAAGTTGGCCATTGAGTGATAAATATTCTGGATAAAAAACTCAAAAAAAGTATACATCTATGTTAGTGACTTTTCTCCTTCTGAGAATTGCCATGTATGTCATGTCACCTGGTAGGATGGACTCAGGAGGTAAAAAGGACCTTGGTCTCTGAAGTAGGAGGTTGTTTTACAGGTGTTAAAGGTTCCTTGAGATGACGAGGGGTATGTCCTCTTGCTAGATCTCTTCTTAGGATGCAGCACTAACTCCAGGGGCCTCCCTTCTGCAGATCCACCTATGCAGTGCTGAATGGGATAGGCACAAAGTAATTCCAGAGAAGAGTAAATATAAATAACCAATTTTGAGTCCAGAGAGATAGAGAGGTAGAGATGGAGAGAGATGGAGAGATGGAGAGAGAGACAGACAGATAGACAGAGAGAGAGAAAGAGAAAGAGAGAGAGAGAGAAAGACAGAGACAGAGAGAAAGAGAGACACAGAGACATATACACACCTGCTAATGCATTCTCTTGCTCTTGCTTCCTGCTACCCCCTGCTGAGATTATCAAGAAAGAAAGGCTGTTTGGTACCTCAAGATTGGCTCATCTTCATATGTATCCAGGGAAGATTGATATGTATGGCCCTAGCAATCAGTAGCCTCAGTGGGAGGTTACACATCTAATAACAATGAGAGGAGCTATATTCTGCATAAATAGTGTAAAATTTCAGCTTATTAAGTTATTCACACTCATCTAAAAATGCAAATCACAATAAGCCATAGTTTTCCATTTTTAATTGTTCATTTTTTAAAATTTTGTTTTGTTTATTTAATATTTTCCTCAGTTACATTCAAAAATATTTTACATTAGTTTTTTTTTATTTTAAAAAAGGTTCTCTCCCCCTTATTCCTACCCACAATTAAAAAAAAATGTGAAGTTATGCAAAACATTTCCATAAAAATCAAGTTTGAAAGAAAACATAGATCTCCTATCCTAATGAAAATAAAAACTTTCAAGAAAAAATTAAGTTAAAAAAAGAGAAAGAGAAAACTTCACTCTATATTCAGACACAATCAGTTCCTTCTCTGAACATGGATAGCATTTTATATCATGTCTTTCAGAGTAGTCATTGATGATTTTACCACTGAGAATAGCAAAGCCATTTATAGCTGGTTATCCTAGAATATTGCTATCACTTTTTGTACAGTACATTTCACTTTGCTTGAATTCACAGAGTACTTTGAAGGTTTGTTTGTTTTCTGAGAGTATCCTCATCATCATTTCCCATAGAACAATAATATTCCATTACAAACACATACCGCAATTAATTCACCCCTGATGTGATGGCTGGAGCTACATCTATTTGGTGAGATGTGTGATTTTAGCTGGTATTGATGATACTGCTACATGCAACTGTTTTCCAGCTTTGTGTGGGTCAGTCTGGAGTGCAGTTAATTTTTGCTTTGGTAAGGTTGAAAAGAACATGTTGCAGAAACAACTTATGAACATAGATGCTTGTTTCAATGCATGTCTCCTCAAAGGAGAAAATTCATCATTGCTTATATCCTGTTTAAAGAACTCAAGCAGTGAGTTGTTGTACCTGGCTTTCAACTCATCACTTCACAGCTGAATGATTTCACGTTATCAAATGTCAGACACATTAACTGGTTTCACATTGAATGGTATAGCAAAGATGTTCAATTCCATATGTTTAATTTTCATGTCTTGAACCTTTTATTAAATGCCTCAATTAGTTTCTCACAATATTCAAGTGTTACAGAAGGCTTTTGTCTTTCCAGAGTGAGAAAAGGCACTGTATTATTCCTTTTAAGTTGCTCTTTCCAAAGCTTTAATTTAACTTCAAATGATTTCACATATGAAAGCAGAAAGCTGAGAAGCTAGTTGAAGCCCTGCAGCTTGATGTTCAGCTCTAAAATGGACTTGATAATGTTCACCATGAATGCTAGATCATACAATACCTTGCAATCATTGGATTCCATGATAAATTTTCCCTTCATCTTCATGAACTGCTTGACTTCATCCTCATTTCCTAAAACCTAAAGAACATGTCTTTGTGACTCAGCCACAACACTTCAGAGGGATATATAAGATCACAGTCATCAGAGTCAAGATTATTCAGTAACTCCTTAACTCATGGCTAATAAACTCTCTGCTTTTGACAAAATATATGCATGACATCACTGTTAACACACACTATTGAGTAGCAACAAGACTTTGTTGGTGTGTGATGCAGTGGCATAATATTAAGACTGAGACAACCAAATTCTTTCTCCTTTCATCATCTCCATATTGCCAGTTAAACCACAGTGTGTTAACACATTCACATCATGTACACTCTCAGCCTGCGTGGCATTGACTGTCCTCTGAGTCACTTCAATAAAAACAGACAGGCCTTGGGCACCCAGCAAGAAGCATATAGGTCTTTCTCATAATGTACTCATGTATGTCCTTTCTAACCCATAATGAACATTCATTTTTTTGTCCTGCAAAATTTATATTGTGATTGTGATGCACTTAATATATATTTATGTTGCTAAGAAAAGAGTCTAGAGTTATGGAATTTTGAGTTTTTTCTGTGGTTGCCTTGACAAGGCCAGACTAAATTCTGTGGGCCTAAAAATTGCCCAGAGGCCAGGCATTCCCCACTCTTGATTTAGATATAAAGTATAAGGAAATTAGAGATGCATGGAATAGTTTACCTGTCAGATATATGAATACTAGAAGGATCTATTACCATACAAGAGTTAGAAAGAATTATGGAATATAAAGTGGATAAAAGGAGTTGTACAAACAAAACCTATGCCTATAATATGACAAGAAAAGTAGAAAACTGGGAAATAATTTACAGCAAGTTTCTCTGCGAATAGTCCAAGGGCTTGTGCTTCAGCCTCCAGCCTTCTGTCTTCTCTGGCCTGGGAATGAACCTAGCTGAATTTGTCCGAGTTTATATGCTCTCTCATCATAGGTGTGAATCTTGTAGAACTGTATTAAGTACTAAGTACATATACTGAACTGGAGAATTTATTAAGCATTATGCTAAACAACCATTGTCTTTATCAATTCCACTGAGTTACCACCTTGTAAGACTCTTTTGTTTCAAGTTCAGAGTTCTGGCCCCTAACATGAGACCTCTTTTCTCACTTATATAGAAAACTGAGTCAAATTTATAAGAATAATTCATTTCCTAATTAATAAATAAAGGATATGAAGGTGCAATTTTCAGGTGAAGAAATCAAATCTATCTATACTCAGATGAAAAATTTTTTTAAGTTACAATTATTAAAGAAACTAAAATTAAAACAAATCTGAGGTACTAATTCACATGGATTAGTTTGACTTATATGACAGAAAATGAAAATAGCAAGTGTTGGAGGAGATGTGGGAAAATTGGAACACCAAAGTACTGTTGATGAAGTCTGAACTGTTCCAGCCACTATGAAAAGCAATTTAGAACTATGCCCAGAAGATTATAAAATTGTTCATACCCTTTGACCCAGCAATACCACTTACTAGGAGGTCTGTGTCACAAAACATTAAAAAAGGAAAAAAGAATGCCTAAATAGAGAAATATTATATATTTATATACATATCTATATATCTATATCTATATCTATATAACCATCAGTTGGAGAATGGTGAACAAGTTGAGGTATATAACTGTATTGGAATACTATCATGCTATAAGCAAGCATAAACAGAATGCTTTCAGAAAAAAACAAACAAACAAACAAAAACATGAAGTTACCTGAATTGATGAAATATGAAGCAAGCAGAACTAAAATCCTAGCCAATTCCAAAGGACTTGTAATAAAAAATGTTATCCACTTCTAAAGAAAGAATTGATAAAAACTGAATACAAATTGAAGCAGGCTAATTTTTTTTTTTCATTTTTTCCCTTTTTATGTTCTCTTACACTACTCACATGGAAATATGTCTTTCATGACTACATAGGGATATCAAAAATTTTGTTGCCTTGTTTTGGGAGAATGGATTAGCAAGAGGGAAGAGAATTTGGAATTCAGTTTTTAAAATATTTAAAATTATTTTTTATAAGTAATTGAAAAATATTTTTAAAAGAACAATTGAAGTGACTAGTGAAACCTGACATACCAAAATTTCTGTTAGCTACAAATGAATTATTAATATTTTCTAATGCAATTAAGTTTAATATTATCTCTAGGGTTGGAGAGCTAAGGCACCAACTAAACCAGAATTAAGGAATAGGTGAATAGATTCAAAAGAAGTGGAGTAGAGAAAGCAGGGATTAAGGAATTTAAAGGACTCTATTCAGAACATTGGGCAACATGTCATATCAAAGGTGTTCACAGATAAAGTTATAGAAGTTTCATCATTATATGAAATATTAAAACCTAATGTTGATATGTGAAAGAATGATCTCTATTTCAAAATGATTGAAAGACTATATGAGTAGATTTGATGTCCTGGATAAAAAAGATAAATCCTTAACTTATGACTGTATTCTATTTTGTACTTTGGAGGTCCAATATAAAAGACATTTTAAGTGAATAGAATGAAATAAAATGACTCTCACATATTTAATTATTAGATTTCAAAAGTAAAAAAAAAACAATTTCAATACCTTTCCTTGAGGCAAAATTTTACTTGATAAATAGCACTACTCTAAAATATTTAATTCAATTCATATTGTTTATTAATCATATATTACATACAAGGCTCCATATTAATCTTTGCAGGTAGTCTATTTGTATTGGATTTGTAATTCAGAAGTTCTAGATGAGGAAATCTACAAGAATGATGTAGGTCTGTGCCTTATGAAGCAAATGGTATTGTTTGAGAATTGCCTGAAACACTGAAAGATTAAGTGACATACCCAGAGTTACATAGTATCTTTATGAAACAGGATTTGAAAGTGGATCTGAAGCTGATCCTGATATCATGCTATCTTCAAGTACCAATATTTATAGGCTATAGTGAAACAAGTGTTGCCTTCAAGGTATTTAATAACTACCAGCAAAGAAGGATACTGGTGTAAATAGTGGCAAATTGTAATGGAGTTATCAGCATAAAGCAACCACACAATATAGAAATCAGTGACTAATAGACATTTAGGGTTTATGTTTATCTATCAAAATTCACTTAGTTATGTCTCAAGTTGATACTTTACATCTTTTGATAATCTTGTCATTTTAGTTTCTGTAGTTTCAGAGTTCAGCTTCTGTCTTTGTCCTAGCACTTTCTTTTATTTTGTTTTTCTGGTGTTTGTTTGTTTTTTTTTTTTCTTCTTTTTTTTAGCTTTGGAGTTTTCCAAAGATTTATTCAAAAGAAAGATAGTATGAGTTTATCATAAAAGCATATGAGAGGATACAATCAAACAGAATCTCAAGATGAGAAAAATCAATTTAATACCATTTAAGAAAACAACTTTTTTTGTAATATACTTTTGTGTCTTAGTAAGTGTTTGTTTGTTTGTTTTTTTCTTCTTTATTTTAGCTTTGGAGTTTTCCAAAGATTTATTCAAAAGAAAGATAGTATGAGTTTATCATAAAAGCATATGAGAGGATACAATCAAACAGAATCTCAAGATGAGAAAAATCAATTTAATACCATTTAAGAAAACAACTTTTTTTGTAATATACTTTTGTGTCTTAGTAAGTGTTTGTTTCTTTTTTTTTCCAGTTTCTATGGCCCAAATATTTTCAACCCAGTGGCCAAATTTCTTTTGATAGATATCTTTGAATGTAGCCCAGTTTGTTCTCAGATGGTAGGGATAAAATATATGGATTACAAGAAACATTTCCCATTCTGCTTAACCCTGATTATACTTTCAGTCAAAGTACAGTGTTAAGCTCTCAAAATCAAAGATATTTGACAACCATGGGGGTAGTTTAAAGCAGAGAAATAATGAAATTATAGTAATACACACCACACACACTATACTACAAACACACACGCACAATTTCACAGACACACAGACACACACACACACAGATATATGTATTTGTTGAAGAATGGTCAAACAGCTTCTTAAACTGCATTTTCAAAACTAAGAGATGAATATACATATATATATATATATGTATATGTGTGTATATATATATATATATATATACACACACATATACATACATACACACACACACACACACACACACATATTTATATTTATATAATGGAAATCCTGGTCATTCCAGGATGGAAACCATTCTAGGTCAGGGATACTTGAATGGGGAAGAATTGGAAGATGTGCTTTTTTCATCTTTCAAAATGTTATTTTAACTGTTGAATGGAGTAATAATCTAATTATAAAATAGGAAATGAGATGGGGGAAAAGAAAGAAGATACAAGAGAAAGGAAAAAAGAGCACTTCACAAAAAATGTAATAAATGAGTTAGTGCTTACAGAAAAGATTGGTGATCATTTTTATTTATGGAGTTGATGAAAAATAATTTCATAATGAACAATGTAGCACACCGTCAAGAAGCCTTATATTACTTGCAGTACCTACACTTTTGGTATCCCTGCTTCCCTTAAATCAGAGTGGTGTCTCAAATATCGTTTGCTAGTCATAGTGTTGATAACTTTCATAACAACAAATATCATTCAACTGTAGCATTAATAAACTCTGTGACCTTTGACAAGTCACAATCTCACTGAGCCTTAGTTTTCTAAATGTCAGATGAAATAGATGAATATTATAATTTATTAATACATTTGCAGTTGTAAATTTATTTACTGTCACTGTAATCTTTGATGCTACAAGCACTTTTTCTTATTCATTATAAAGAGTATTATTATAAAAGAAGAAAGAACATTGGTTTCATTTGATATCATAGTCTTTGCTTGTCTTTTAAGTCAATAGATGATTTTTTTTCCTTTCTGTATATAAAATAGGCTTCAGATAGAGTGAATAACCCCTACTTTTTGCTCTTTGAAACAGAAAAGGATTTAAATGTGATAAGTGACAGAATCATTCATTCCCCTGTAACATCTCCTTAGCATCTCCTCTGACTATTGCTGGAGTTCATAAATAGTAAGAGTAAGTGAAAAACAGAAACAGTGAGAGTAAGCGAGAGACAGAAAAAGAGAGAGAGAGACACAGAAACACAGAGAGATGGACAGACAGAGACAGAGAGAGAGAGAGAGAGAGAGAGAGAGAGTGTCAGAAGGGCACTTGCAATTGTTTGATTCTAATTTTTAATGAATGATTTTTTTCAGTTAGCTTTTTATTCCTGATTACATTTGCCCAATTGAATTTTTAAATGAATTGTTTTGTTCATTGAATTTGTATTCCATTTTAAAAATTCATTTTTTCAGAGTTGTTTTCTTTCTCCATTTCAGCAAATCTATTTTTAAGGAGTTATATGCTTTTTCCATTTTGCTAAATCTATTTTTAAGTTTTGTTCAGATAATTTTTCTGTTTCCTTTTCCAACTGTACTGTAAATATTTCATTTCCTTTCCTCATTTTTCTTCTGTCTTTTAAGATACTTTTTGAACTCTTCCAAGAAAACTTTGTGAGATGGAGACCAACTCATATTACCCTTTGAGGCATCATCTGGAGACATTTTGACTTCTATGTCCTCAGGGTTTGAGATCTATTCTTCCCTGTCTCCATAAAAACTATCTAAATGGCTTCACGTTACCCTGGAGTCAATGCTGCTGGCTTCCTTTCTGTGTTGTGTGGGTATGACCAAGTCTCATGTTATTCTAGGTTTCAGGAATACACTAGTTGCCTTTTGTGATTGTGTTGAGATCTCATTGCTAGTTTGATGATCCACTGATTTTTAAACCAGGACAGAGTAGCCAATCCTGTTGTATTTTGGCTAAAAGCCTTCCAATAGATTCCTCTAGTTTGGAGGCCTCTTCACTTTGGGTCCCTGCATTATACCAGTGCTGGGCCATTTCCCCCTACCCCCTACCTTATTTAAAGAGACCTTTCCTAAATTTCTGCCAAAATAGCTTCAGCTGGAAATTTGTTACACTCCAAATAGTTGTGGGTTCTGTTACTCAAAAGCACTGCAAAGGCTTGATATGGTACTCATCTGAGAGATGTCAGGAAGAGCCCAGACAAAGACTTGTTTACTCTCTGCCATTTTGGCTCTACCCCAGCAGTATCTATTTAAAAAATAAGCATTATTTGTAAAGGGGATATGGTAGAAGTCTTTACATTTAGATCAAAGGTAAAGCAAGGATGCCCATTTCACTATTATTATTCATTGTAGTGCTATTAGAATAAACAATGAGTCAACAAACATATGACAGTCTTTGCAGGTGATATCATAGTGTACTTGGAGGATACTATAGCATAATAAAATTGCAGAACAAAAAATAAACACATACAAATCATCAGTATTTCTCTTTATATGACCAAAAAAGCCTAGCTGCAAAAGATAGAAAGAGCAGCAATTCCATTTTAAATCATTAAATTACTTAGGAGTCTATGTTCCAAGAGAAATCCAGGAATTATATGAACACAATTACAAAACACTTTCACACAAATCAAGTTAAATCAAAACAATTTGTTAAAAATAATTACTCCTACACAGACCAAGTCAATATCATAAAATTGAAAATTCTTCCTTAAAAAATGTGCTTGTTCAATGTCGTACCAATCTACCAAAATTTTTTTTTGGTAGAACTAAAAAAAAAATTCAAAAAGAAATTCATTTAAAGGACAAAAGGTCAAGACTCTTAAAGGAATTGATGTGGAAAAAAAAACTAAAAAAAAAGTGGCCTAGCAATACCAAATGTCAACTATATTATAAAGTAATAATAATCATAAGAATTGGATTAGCAATGTTATTACCCAAGAAATAGAGTGGTGACCAAGATAAGGTCAAAATGGCTTCATGACCTAGGCATAAAGAATGAGATTATAAATAAATTGGAAGAGCATAGGATAGTTTACCTCTCAGACCTGTGGAAGAGGGAGGAATTTATGACCAAAGAAGAACTAGAGATCACTATTGACCACAAAATAGAAAATTTTGATTATATCAAATTGAAAAGTTTTTGTACAAACAAAACAAGTGCAGACAAGATTAGAAGGGAAACAATAAACTGGGAAAACATTTTTACAATCAAAGGTTCCAAAATATATAGAGAATTGACTCTAATTTATAAGAAATCAAACCATTCTCCAATTGATAAATGGTCAAAGGATATGAACAGACAATTCTCAGATGAAGAAATTGAAACTATTTATAGACATATGAAAATATGCTCCAAATCATTATTAATCAGAGAAATGCAAATTAAGGCAATTCTGAGATACCACTACACACCTGTCAGATTGGCTTGAGTGACAGGGAAAGATAATGGGGAATGTTGGAGGGGATGTGGGAAAACAGGGACACTGATACATTGTTGGTGGAATTGTGAACACATCCAGCCATTCTGGAGAGCAATTTGGAACTATGCTCAAAAAGCTATCAAACTGTGCATACCCTTTGATCCAGCAGTGTTTCTACTGGGCTTATACCCCAAAGAGTTACTAAAGAAGGGAAAGGGACCTGTATGCGCCAAAGTGTTTGTGGCAGCCCTGTTTGTAGTGGCTAGAAGCTGGAAAATGAATGGATGCCCATCAATTGGAGAATGGTTGAGTAAATTGTGGTATAGGAACGTTATGGAATATTACTGTTCTGTAAGGAATGACCAGCGGGATGAATACAGAGAGGACTGGCGAGACTTACATGAACTGATGCTGAGTGAAATGAGCAGAATCAGGAGATCATTATATACCTCAGCAATGATACTGTTTGAGGATGTATTCTGATGGAAGTGGTTCTCTTCAATAAAGAGAGCTAATTCAGTTTCAATTGATCAAAGATGGACAGAAGCAGCTACACCCAAAAAAAGAACACTGGGAAATGAATATAAACTGCTTGCATTTTTGTTTTTCTTCCCAGGTTATTTATACCTTCTGAATTCAATTCTCCCTGTGCAACAAGAAAACTGTTTGATTTTGCACACATATATTGTATCTAGGATATACTGTAACCTATTCAACATGTAAAGGACTGCCTGCCATCTGGGGGAGGAGGTGGAGGGAGGGAGGGGAAAAATCGGAACAGAAGTGAATGCAAGGGATAATGCTGTAAAAAATTACCCTGGCATGGGTTCTATCAATAAAAAGTTATAAAAAAAAAAAAAGAAATAGAGTGGTGAATCAATGGAAAGGATTTGGTACACAGTGAATGACAATAGCCCCAAACTCTAACTTTTGTAATAAGGACTCACTATGTGACAAAGAATGCATATGACATAATAATGGATAAATGTGTTGTCTTCTGGGTAACACTATCACTATTACTATTGAATATTGTATTAGAAATGTTAGCTTTAGCAATAAGAGAAAAAAATAAATTAAAGTAATTAGATCAGATAGTAAAATAAAATTATCACTCTTTGCAGATGATATGGTGTTATACTTAGAAAATTTTAGAGAATCAACAAAAATGTACTGGAAACAAGTTGCAAGACAGACAATAAATCCACACAAATCATTAGTATATCTATATGTTATCAACACAATTTAGCAATAAGAGATACAAAGAGAAATATTCACTCTTGAAAATATTTGTGTTATAATTTTTTTCTCTCTTCCTTCTCCCCATTTCCTCCCCTAGATGGCAAATAATTCAATATATGTTATATGTGTTGGAAAATCATTGAAAAATTAATTTGTACATTTTTACAAAGAATGGTAGATGATTATTAGTTGTATAGTTTCAAAAGTAGACCCAATCCATGAAAAGTAAAATCTTGAAAACAGATTTAACTCAGAAAAATTACCCTGAAGGTATTTAAGAGAATAAATTGAAAGAAAGTTAATATAAAGAAGATAAGAAACCTAGTGTGAGTTATATAACATACTT
Source organism: Antechinus flavipes (assembly GCF_016432865.1). NCBI lineage: Eukaryota > Metazoa > Chordata > Mammalia > Dasyuromorphia > Dasyuridae > Antechinus > Antechinus flavipes. The sequence goes on along the minus strand of NC_067398.1, from coordinate 101,695,143 downwards.
TGGATCAACAAGCAATATTCCTGCCATACTTTGAATGTAATAGCATAGTTCCAGTTGTGTTTATCAAGTAAATAGCAATGAAACTGACAGACAAAGATGAAGAAAGCAATCAGATTAAACCCAATATAAATGAAGGAAAAAACCCATGAAATCCAAATAAGAAGAAAATTGGGAATTTTATCTGAAGGAAAAGAAGATATTAAAGACATAGGGAAGAATCTTGGTCCTTATTTAAGATAAAAAATGACATAGACAATATCACCTACTTTTAAGCAATATATGTTTCTTTTCTTCTATATGAAATCTTTATTTACTCTCCTATACAATAAGCAAAACATCCTCGATGAGAGTTTTAACAGAAAATAACCCAGCTTTTATAAGCAATACTATACATTTGTTAAAATTGACATGTAAAGAACAAAAAGACACACTGCTCTAATTGTTCATTCTAGAGCAGCTAGATGGTACAGTGAATAGACCAGTTGCCCTGGACTCAGTAGGACCTGAGTCCAAATTTGGTCTCAGACACTTGATGTTTACTAGTTCTATAACAACTAAAGCAGATACTATGGACTATTTTGATTTCAGTCAAACTTTGAAAATGCTAAGGTCTTCCAAAGTATTCTGGGCTATCAATCAGATAGTGAGGCTGATAACTTTGCACAGCTCTGTCTCGCTCTAATTAGAACAGTGTAGGATATCACCCTGTGGTATCATTGGTCCTCTTTAAAATGAAGGATGAACAATTGGTCTAAAACATTAAGGCATTAAGTGACTTATTCAGGGTCAGTCAATTTATGTGTTAGAGATAGCATTTTTTCCTAGTCAAGGCAGGGTTTTTAATGCAGTAGTCCCTAATTATATTCTTAATGTCTTTTATATAAATTTTACACACACACACACACACACACACACACACACACACACACATTTGCAGTTTATTCTTTTCCTTTTTTTTTTTTAATTTTTATGATTGGAATTTTCTCTCATTTTAAATTAAATTTGCCAGTAGCTTATCATTTTTTTTCTTTTGAAAAACCAAATTGTTCTTTTCTTTATCATTTCATTTTTAAAATTTTTCTATTATATTCATTTTGACTTCTACCCTAATAATAATCTCTTTTTAAAACTTTACTTTAGAGGGAAAGGGACCTACATGTGCAAAAATGTTTGTGGCAGCTCATTTTGTAGTGGAAACAAACTGGAAACTGAGTGGATGCCCATCAATTGGAGAATGGCTGAATAAATTATGGTGTATGAATGTTGTGGAATATTATTATCCTATAAGAAACGATCAGCAGAATGATTTCAGAGAGGCCTGGAGAAACTTATATGCACTGATGTTAAGTGAAATGAGCAGAATCAGGAGATCATTGTACACAGCAAAAACAAAATAATATGATGACAATTCTGATTGCTCTTGTCAAAAATGAGGTGATTCAGACTAGTTCCAATGTTTCTACAGTTAAGAAAGCCATCTGTACCCAGAGAGAAGACAATGGGAACTGAATGTGGACCACAATATAATATTTTCATTTGTTTGCATTTGCATTCTCATTTTTTCCCTTTTGAATCTGCTTTTTCTTGTGCAGTATGATATTTCAGGAAATATGTGTAGAGGAATTGCACACGTTTAACATATATTTGATCATTTGCCAACTGGGGAGGGAGGAAAAGGAGGGAAAACAATCAAAACACAGGGTTTTGTAGGGGTGAATGTTGAAAATTATCCAAGTATATATTTTGAAAATAAAAAGCCATAACTAAAAGAAAATGGAAAAATTAAAAAAAAAAAACCTATAGATACCATAAAATATTTGAGAGTCTACCTGCTAAGGCAAAGTCAGGATCTATATGAACAGAGTTACAAAACATTTTCCATACAAATAAAGTCAGAACTAATCAATTGTTAATATATCAAGTGTTCATGGGTGGGCTGAGCTAACATAATAAAAATGACAATTCTACCTAAATTAAGCTACTTATTCAGTGTCATACCATTCAAACTACAAGAAATTATTTTACAGATCTAGTTCATTCAGAAGAACAAAAAGTCAAAATTATGAAGACAATTAATGGAAAAAAAAGGAGAAGTTAATGAAAACTAACTGTATCAGACCTAAAACTATATTATAAAGCAGCAGTCTTCAAAACCATTTGGTACCAGCAAAGAAATAGAGCAGTCAATTAGTGGGATATGTCAGGTTCACAAGACATAATAGTCAATGCCTATAATAATCTAGTTTTTGATAAAACCAGAGACCCCAGCTTCTGGGATTAAAAACTCACTATTTGACAAAAATTGCTAGGAAAAATGGAAATTAATATCCAGAAACTAGGCACATTATACCAAGACAACACCATATACCAAGCCAAGGTCAAAATGAGTTCATGATTTAGACATAAAGAGTGATAGTATAAGCAAATTAGAAGAACAAAGGGGCATCTACCTCTCAAATATGAAGGAATTTGTGGCCAAAAAAGAAGAGTATATTATGTTATACAAAATGGATAATTTTGATTATATTAAGTTAAAAAGTGTTTTGTAAAACCATTGAAGACAAGATTAGAAGACAAGCCGTAAACTGGGAAAAAATTTTTTCTATCTAAGTCTCATTTCTAACATATATAGAGAATTGATTCAAATTTACAAAAATAAAATCCATTCTCCAATTGATAAATGTTCAAAGGATATGAACAGATAATTTTCATATAGAAAAATTAAAACCATTTCTAGTCATATGAAAAAATGCTCAAAATATATATTGAAGAGAGAAATGCAAATTAAGTCATCTCTAATCTATCAATATACACTTTTCAGATTGGCTAAGACAATAGAAGCAGATAATTATAAATGTTGGAGAGGATGTGGTACAGCTGGGACATTAATACACTGTTGGTAGATTTGTGAACTGATCCAATCATTGTGGAGAACAATATGGAACTATATGGAACTATGTTCAAAGGACTATCAAATTGTATATATGCTTTGATCCAGAATAATCTCTATTGGGCTTATATCACAAGTCATAGAATAAAAAAAGACCCACATGTGCAAAAATGTTTGTAGCATCCCTTTTTGTAGTGGCAAGTTACTGGAAACTGTATGCTTGCCCATCAGTTGGAGCATGGCTGAATAAGCTAAGGTATCTAAATGTTGTCTAATGGTGTTAAGACATAATCAGCAAAATGATTTCAGACAGGCTTGAAGGGACATATAAGACGTGATGCTAAGTAAAGTGAGTAGAAACAAGAGAATATTATACACAGTAACAAAAAAAATTACATGACAATCAGTTCTGAAGGACATGACTCTTTCCAATAGTGAGATGATTCAGTCCAGTTCTAATGGACTGTGACTGAGAGAGTGATCTGCACCCAGACAGCAGACTATATGGACTGAGTGTGGATCATCACACAATATATTCATTTTTGTTGTTTGCTTTTTGTTTTCTTCCTCATTTTTTTTCTTTTTGATCTGACTTTTCTTGTGCAGCATGTACATGTGTAAACATGTACAGAAAAAAGTGCACATGTTTAACATATATTGAATTATTTGCCATCTAATGGAAGGGGTAGGGGTAAAGAAGGGAGAAAAAATTGAAACAAAGTTTTAAAAGAGTGTATGTTGAAAGCTATCTATTCATACATTTTGAAATTTTAAAAAGATGATCTGGCTTAAAAAACTTTCATTTATATTATTGCTTTATGTATTCTCTACTATCATAACAACTTAACTCCTTTATTTTCTCCTTTTATTTCTTATTAATACAGTTGCCAAGTAGAATAAGTATTCTTCTAGAAATTATTTTGTCTGTATTCTATAGATCTATTTGTGTGGTATTGTTTTTACATGTCTTCATGAAAGAAAGTCTATTCCTTGATTCTTTTAATCCTTTCCAAAATCTATTAATTATAATTAATAAACAGTTCAAAATTGTGGGTTTATTTTTAATTTGTTCTTAAATTTTGTTTGTAATATTCTCATAGGGAAATATTAATATGTACTATTGATTATTTTGTCTATAAACTACATTTGTATCCTTGGTTGGTCTAGAGTATTTATATAATGATAATAAGGTAAACATTATCCTCTGGGTTATGGGAGGATAAATATTACATTTCTCTTTCCAAGGATATACTATAAGATGAATGTGATATTTCAAGATGTGATTATGTTTTTTCTTTTTCTCTCATGTGCTGAATTTTTAATAAAAAGTTTTGATATACACTAGAATTTTATTTTTAAAGGAGGCTTAGTAGTAAAAAAGAATAGGGTTAGAAAAGGTCAGATTACAGGGAGTTGATGTTCCTGAGGTTTATCAGATTTTCAGATATATTATGGGTTATGTCTGTAATCTAATATTCCTGTCCTGGTGAATTTTAAGCAGTGTAAAACAGCAGCTCTTTTTAATAATTACATTCATTTTCTTCTTTTATGTAAGGAATGTTATTTTTATTTCCTTATATTGTCCAATGAAATGAGTGAATCATCACATTCTAATTCTGAGAATGAATCATCAGACTGACCTGAAGCATTCAGAATAACTCACTGGCAAGGAAAGTGGTAAAATAAGGCAAGGATGTGTCCACAGATGTTAATGCTTAAGGTTTTTTTTTTCTTTCTATCAATAATCCATGAATAAAATCTCTCTTTTCACCTGGGAATCAATGGCAAGATTTAAATTCAGCTACAGAACTAGAGTTGTGACTATTACTTATTTGAATCAAAGAGGGCTTATGTGAGACCTGACACGGAATGCCAGTATGTATGATCTCATCCTCTCTCTCTCTCTCTCTCTCTCTAAATATATATATATATATATATATATATATATATATATATATATATATACACACACACACATATATATGTATGTATATGTATGTTTCTATGTGAATAAATATAAGTACATATATGTAGAGATATATGTCTCTCTGTGTGTATGCATAAAAAATGCCATTAGTGTTATTCCCTACTATCTGTTGTAAACTAGAAGAAATCTTGGTAACCAGTATAAACAAGTCATACTTAGATAATCCAAGAAAATTCTTTTTATTATTTTTCATTTGTTCAAACTTATCTGGCTTCATGATCCTAAGAGCCATAGCATACCTAGCTATTCTATCCTGTTCTCCATTATTTCTCAAATCAATTGTTTCCATGTCACTATTTCCTCTACTACCCATCTCCTTTTCCTTTTGCCTTTAGTCTTTCCCAATACCTCAGTCTTTAAAATTGAACCCCATATTCTCATGGTGTGGCCAAAGTATTTAAGATTTAGTTTCAGGATCTGACTTTCCATTGACCCTCTATTTGATTAATTTGAACATCTTGTTGTCCAAGGGAATCTCAAAAGTTTTCTTCAGCACCACAATTCAAAAATGTCAATTTTGTGATACTTAAATTCTTTGCTTCTCACAGCCATACATTGCTACTAAAAAACAAACAAACATAGTTTTGACTATACAAAGTTTTGTCATCAATTGCGATATCTGATTTTTATTATATTGTTGAGATTTGCTACATCTGTCTTTCCAAAGAGCAAGTGTCTTAATTTTATAGCAGCAGTCATCTGATCTTTGAGCCCAAGATTATAAAATCTGACACTGCTTCCATTTCGTCTCCCTATATTTGCCAGGAAGTAATGGGACCAGTAGCCAAGGTTTTAGTTTTACTGGTGTTGGTTTTTTTGGTTTTTTTGTTTGTTTTGTTATTGTTTCTTTTTGTTTTCTGTTAAGCTTCAAGATAGCTTTTATATTCTCCTTTTTTTACCCACATCAAAAGATTTCTGTGATTGTTTTCCACTTTCTGCCACTAGAATGGCATCAGCTGCATATCTAAGATTGTAAATATTTTTTCCTAGTAATCTTAATTCCAACATTTAATTCATCTTGCTTGGTATTTCACATTATATATTCTGCACATAAGTAAAATAAAGTGACAATATATAACTCTGTTTTACCTCTTTTCCAATATTAACCAATCAGTTTTTCCATGTGCAATTCTAAGAGTTACTTCTTGACCTGCATAGAGATTTCTTGGGTGATAAATAAAATGAGCTGGTACTTCCATCTCTTTGAAAACTTGACGCATTTTGTTGTGATCCACATGATCAAAGGCTTTCATGCAAATTGTGAAGCACAAATTTAGATAATAATATTAATAAATGGAGATGAAAAAATACTTTTATAAATGGTAAGTATCACCAAATCCTTGTCCCTTTGTACTTTAAATAGGAGTAAGTTATAATGACATAATTGGCTTCCTGCATCTTCTTCCTTCAAAACTTAAACAATGGTAGCAAGCCATAGTTTTATATTTGAAAGCAACGGATCAAAAATTAATGGATCTGTGTTCAATTCCAGCTTTTATTAACACAAAATAATTAGAATAAAAACAGATAACATTTCTCTGAGAACTATTTTAAGGAGATAAATTCTGAACCAAATGAAAGCTAAAGACAACTATAAAAGCTAGAATGAATAGTTATGATTACATGAAACTGAAAATTTTCTGCACAAAGAAAATTAATGAAACTAGGATAATAGGGGAAGTAGTCAAGTGAGAGAAAATCTATATATCATATTTTTCTAAGTGTTTAGCAAACTAGAAATATAAACATTCAGCACATGTTTATGTATGTTGATAGATAGCTATGTATATATAATATATACATACATGGCTAAAAGTCACTGCTGAAGAAAAAAAAGTGTTCATGCTATAAAATATGAATGTGATGAATATAGAAAATTATAGAAAGAATTATGAACTGAGATAGAATGAAATAAAAAGATAATAGAAATAATATATACAATGACAACAACAATATAGAGGTAAAAAAAACAACCATGAAAAATGAAGCCAGCCAAATTAAAAAGAACAAAATCATGACTCAAAGGAAAATATGTGGGAAAACACTTCCATCCCATAGCTCTGTGGAGTTAGAAGTTCCACAAGTGTATTTTGCATATATTTACATTTTCTATGTATTGGTAAGTCATACTGACTTGTTACCTCTTTCTTTTTTTGTTTTAGAAAATATTCATTTGTAATGGCCCTCTTGGGGAAGCTGGTACACTCAATGCAATTTACATCTGGAGGTAAGATTTTAAGAGATTTTAAGATTTTAAGAGAAGATCATACTGGAAGAAGAGGGGATAGCTCTTTATTCACTAAGAATACTTTTTTTTTATTCCTGGGTTCTTTGTCACTAAGGTAGTCCCCTGATGCAGTTGGAGGAGCAATGGAAGAAACTAGGGTTACTCTCATTGATAATTAGCTTAAATATAAGTTTATGTTTTTTTTCCAGGTTTCTATTACACTGAATAAAATCTGTTTTATGTTTTACATTGTTAACTTAAGTACCTGTATGGATGTAAAGGCCATTTATTTATTTATTCATTCATTCATTCATTCTTTCATATATACAGCCATTTGTTTGTTTGTTTAATGGAGACCTATATGTCAGCATAAATGCTTGTGTACAGAAAACTAGATGGAAGGATTAGCCATCTCTTTAAATTAAGAGCTTCTCTTTATGGCCACACATTGCATCTAACTAAAATAATATTTTAAATAATTTAGTGGTTGAGTGATATTTTACATTTTCCCTAATTCTTTCTCTTCTAGTATTGTTATCATTTCCCCTAAATCTTGCAAATGCATTGCTTAAATCTTGTAATTATTATCCAAGGAGTCTAATGATTTTCAGTTTTCCTTTTTTCCTCTGGTTGCCTTTGAAGCTGAATCATTAAATCATCATTTGCATATCCTTTCTTTTATTATGTAGCTCATGAGTGACATATTAAATTCTTCTTAAAAATTAGCAATGAGTAATGGAATTGTTCTATTACAAAGGATATTGTGCAATTTGCTTCTAAGTCTGCATATTTGGAGATTTATTCTTTTTTGAAGCAAGGAAATATAAGCCACTCAAATCTCTGGACCTAATATTATTGTTCTATGTCATCCTACCCCCTTGAAGTTCTGATCCTAAATATTAATATTCTTTTGTGTTAAAAAAAAAAGAAAACCATGCATACCATTGCCTGTCTAATGGAATGCAAAAAAACAGTGGAATTAGGACTGGAAGATCATAAGATGATCATTCATTTTATCTCTGATGTTTATTATATAACCATTTTTGTCTCTCTGAAGCTATTTTCTCACCTATAAAATGAAAAGTTTAGAATAGATTTATTTTTAAGTTCCCTTTGAGTTCTAAAGTTTATAATATTGCTTCAACTGTTTTGAAATCTTTTATTACAACATATATACAGACTAAGTGATTGTGGGCAAGTCATCTTGCTTCTCAGGACCCTTGGCTCAACTGACTAAAACTCTAATTAGAAAGGAAAGTATACATCTGCATTCCTTGCCTTCCTACATTCTTCATCCATCCAAATGAAATCAAGGTTGTAGTTCTTATTCCAATCACTATATATTTTTACATATTATAAATAAATATGTTAACTATTGTAAATAACAGACATTTCAGTTAAACTTAAAATATTTTTAAAGTATCTACTATGTATTGAGTACTGTGAAATGCTTAGAAAGATGTGAAATTTAAATAAGTAACATTTCTTAAATTTATAGAATCCAAAGGAAAGTTGTTCCATCATGCTGGATTCTTCATGATCCTGTGGGACATATTAAAAATTGAGTTTTCTTGGAAAGATACTAGGGTTATCTGTCATCTCTTTTTCCAATAGTTTTAGGTAAATAGAGACAAACTGACTTGCCTGTGGTCATATAACTAGTACAAGTCTGAAGCCAGATTTGAATACAGGTTTATTATTATTATTATTCTAGGCCTCTGAGCCACCTAACTATATCCTGAACCACCTGGTTACAGGATCAGTCATGATATCAGGTCTTATATTGAATTTCCTCTTTGTCCAATGCTTTTCCCAATTTATTTATTTTTTTATTGCTTTGTTTTGTCTGACATCAGGATGGCTAACTGATTATTTTTCTTCAGCTGAAGCATAATATATTCTTCTCTGTCCCTTTACCTTTACTTTTTAGGTATTTTTCTGCATCAACTGTGTTTCTTGTAAACAACACATCACAGGATTCTGGTTGTTGATCTACTTTGCTATTTATTTATGTTTTGTGGGAGTTTATATCATTCATATTACAGTTATGATTACAATCTTTGTATTTCATTTCATTCTATTCTTCCTCAATTGCCTTCTCTCTTCTTTCATCCTTTCCCTCTTCACCAGAATTTTCTTTCTGTTTTCCACTTCCCTTGGTTTATGCTTTCTTCTGTCAGTTCCCACACACACAGCTTTTGTTAATGTCCTTCTCTCCTACTTTTCTGTTAAGTTCTGTCAAGTATAGACTTCTGTATTCAACTGATTGTGTATATTATTACCTCTTTGAAACAATTCTCATAAGAGTGAGAGATTCAAACAATCTGTATTGCTCACCCTTCCATCTTTTCCTTCACTTTAAATTTTTTTCATGCATTTCAATGTGAAATAATTTACTCCATTTAATTTTTCTTTGCTTCTTTACCCAGTGTGCTCTTCTTCCTAATCCCTTACTTATTTTATGGCATTCCCTCAAATTCACTTTATGCCCAGACCCTCTGTCTATGTATATTTCTTCTAGCTATACTATTAGTAGTAGAATTTTTAAGTATGAATATCACTTTTTCTATGATGGAATGAAAACAGTTCAGCTCCATTTAATCCCTTATATTTTCTTTCTCCTTTTTACTTTTTGGTGCACTCTCTTGGGTCTCAATATTAAAGGTCACTTTTTTCTGGGTTTAATTCTGGGATTCTTCTTATGAAAACTTGAGATCCTTCTAATTCATTGAATGACCATTATTTCCATAGGAATATTATCCTGACTTTTGCCAGAGTAAATGATTCTTGGTTGTAATCCTAGATCTTTTGCTTTCTAGAATAGTATGTTCCATGACCATTGATCCTTTAATATCACATTTGCTAATTCTGCTGCAATCCTGGTTGTGAATTCTTGATATTTGAACTGTTCATTCTGTCCACTTGCAGTATTTTTCCCTTGATCTGAAACTTCTGTCATTTGGCTATAATATTCCTTGGAGATTTTATTTGGGGATCTATTTTCTGAAGTAATAAGTAGATTCTTTCAGTGCTTACATTGCCCTCTGGCTTTCCTTGATGATATTTTGAAAGATACTGTCCAGATTCTCCTTTTTATCATAGCTTTTAGGGACTCCACTGATTCTAACATTGTCTCCCTGGATATATTTTCTAGGTCAATTTTTTTTTCATGAAGTATTTTACATGTTCTATTTTTTTTTTCATTCTTTTGAATTTGTTTGATTAATTCTTGACTTCTCATGGAGTCAGGAGCTTGCACTTCCCTAATTCAAACTTTTAAGGAGTTGTTTTCCCTATTTATCTTTTGTTTTTCCTTTTCCATTTGGCCAATTCTATTTTTAAGCAGTTGTTTTCTTTTTCCAGCTGCTAATTCTTTTTTCATAATTATCTCACATCACTCTCATTTCTTTTTTTTTTAATAATTATAACTTTTTATTGACAGAACGCATGCCTGGGTAATTTTTTACAACATTATCCCTTGCACTCACTTTTGTTTGGACTTTTCCCTTACCTCCCTCCACCCCCTTCCCCAGATGGCAAGCAGTCCTATACATGTTAAATATGTCACAGTATTTCTTAGATACAATATATGTGGGCAGAACTGGACAGTTCTCTTATTGTACAGGAAGAATTGGATTCAAAAGGTAAAAATAACCTGGGAAAAAAACAAAAAATGCAGTTTCCATTCATTTCCTAGTGTTCTTTCTTTGGGTGTAGCTGCTTCTGTCCATCCTTGATCAATTGAAACTGAGTTATTTCTTCTTTTTGTCAAAAAAATCCACTTCCATCAGAATACATCCTCATACAGTATCGTTGTTGAGGTATATAATGATCTCCTGATTCTGCTCATTTCACTCAGCATCAGTTCATGTAAGTCTCTCCAGGCTTCTCTGTATTCATCCTGCTGGTCATTTCTTACAGAACAATAATATTCCATAATATTCATATATGAAAATTTATTCAGATATTCTCCAGTTGATGGGCATCCATTCATTTTCCAGTTTCTAGCCACTACAAACAGGGCTGCCACAAACATTTTGGCACATACAGGTCCCTTTCCCTTCTTTATTATCTCTTTGGGGTATAAGCCTAGTAAGTAGCACTGCTGGATCAAAGGATATGTGCAGTTTGATAACTTTTTGGACATAATTCCAGATTGCTCTCCAGAATGGTTAGATTCGATCACAACTCCACCAACAATGCATTCAGTGTTCCAGTTTTCCCTCATGCCCTCCAACATTCATCATTATTTTTTCCTGTCATCTTACCTAATCTGACAGGTGGGTAGTGGTATCTCAGAGCTGTCTTAATTTGCATTTCTCTGATCAATAGTGATTTGGAACACTTTCATATGAGTGGTAATAGTTTCAATTTCATCATCTGAAAATTGTCTGTTCATATCATTTGACCATTTATCAACTGGAGAATGACTTGATTTCTTATAAATTTAAGTCAATTCTCTATATATTTTGGAAATGAGATCTTTATCAGAACGTTTAACTGTGAAAATGTTTTTCCAGTTTGCTGCTTCCCTTCTAATCTTGTTTGCATTAATTTTGTTTGTACAAAGGCTTTTTAATTTGATATAATCAAAATTTTCTATTTTGTGATCAATAATGATCTCTAGTTCATCTTTGGTCACAAATTCCTTCCTCCTCTACAAGTCTGAGAGGTAAACTATCCTATGTTCCTCTAATTTATTTATAATCTCATTCTTTATGCCCAAATCATAGACCCATTTTGATCTTATTTTGGTGTATGGTATTAAGTGTGAGTCCATGCCTAATTTCTGTCATACTAATTTCCAGTTTTCCCAGCAGTTTTTGTCAAAGAATAAATTCTTATTCCAAAAGTTGGGATCTTTGGGTTTGTCAAACACTAGTTTGCTATAGTTGACTATTTTGTCTTGTGAACCTAACCTATTCCACTGATCAACTCATCTATTTCTTAGCCAATACCAAATGGTTTTGGTGATTGCTGCTTTATAATATAGTTTTAGATAGACCACCTTCATTTGATTTTTTTTCATTAATTCCCTTGATAGTCTCGATCTTTTGTTCTTCCCTATGCATTTTGTTGTTATTTTTTCTAGATCATTAAAATATTTTCTTGGAAGTCTGATTGGTATAGCACTAAATAAATAGATTAGTTTAGGGAGTATTGTCATCTTTATTATATTTTCTCAGCCTATTCAAGAGCACTTAATATTTTTCCAGTTATTTAAATCTGACTTTATTTGTGCGGAAAATGTTTTGTAATTTTGCTCATATAATTTCTGACTTTCCTTTGGTAGATAGATTTCCAAATATTTTATGCTATTGAGAGTTATTTTGAATGGAATTTCTCTTTGAATCTCTTGCTGTTGGATTTTGTTGGTGATGTATAAAAAAGCAAAGGATTTATAGGAATTTATTTCGTATCCTGCAACTTTGCTAAAGTTATGAATTATTTCTAATAACTTTTTAGTAGAATCTCTGGGGTTCTCTAAGTATACCATCATCTCATCTGCAAAAAGTGATAGTTTGGTTTCCTCATTACCTACTCTAATTCCTTTAATCTCTTTCTCATTTTTTATTGCTGAGGCTAGCATTTTCTAATACAATATTGAATAATAATGGTGATAGTGGGCCACCTTGCTTCATTCCCGATCTTACTGGGAAAGGTTTCAGTTTTTCCCCATTGCATATGATGCTTACTGACAATTTTAAATATATGCTCCTGACTATTTTAAGGAAAAGTCCATTTATTCCTATCCTCTCAAGTATCACTCTCATTTCTTTTCCCAATCTTTCTACTACTTCTCTTATATGATAGTAAGCTCCTTTTAAAGTTCTCCCATCAATTCTTTCTGAGTTTGCCAAACACTTCCTAATTATCTTTGGGGTTTTGCCCATAGCTATTTTGATCCTGTGACCCTCTTCCAATTCTGTGTCTTCATCTTATTGTCACTGTAATAACTTTCCATGGTAAGATTAATTTTGGGACTCATCTTATTTGGCTTTTTCCTGTTTTAAAATTTTGAGATCTACTCCAAGAGTGGAAGGGGCACTGTCTTAAGTATCTTGTGATTACAGGCCCTGGCTATCTAGGCTGCACTGATATTACTCAGAGAATCCCACACCTCTCCCCTAGAAACCTTGTCTGGTGTTGTGCTAAACCAGCACCCCTAGTGGCTGGTGTTTTTGGAGGCCACAGGGGCAGTTTATCTGTTGATGAGCTGGGGTTCTGGTGGTATTATCTGTTGGGTACTGAGGCCCATTTTTTTTTTTTTGCATTTCCCGAGTGCTATAGCACAGGGCACCCTGAATTCTGGAGGTGGCTTGTTTGTGTAGGGCTTCACTGAAGCATATGGTGGTTTTTATAGGTAGAGTCCACCATTTCCCCTGGTTATATTGAGGCATGTGAGAGGTCCTAGTGCTGAAGTTTGCCTGCTCCCCTACACTGGGGCTCAGAAATCCCACTGGTTTGCTGAGGTGGGACTTGCTGCTGGATAACTGGGAAACTTTCTGTACTGTACTTTTGTACAAGTGAGACAGATTTTTCTTGCTGATTTTCCAAGTTTCTTGGACTAAAACATTGTTTTACCTTATCTTTTTGCTGGTTCTTCTGTCCCAGAGTTTGTTTGGGGTACTATTTTTTTGACTTTTTGGAGGTGAATATGGGAGAGTTATGGTGATTTATTGTTTATTCCACCATTCTGCTCCCAATCTGCTTAGAGATTCCCTAAGGTTTTTTCTATCAGAAACCTCAAGAATAGGTAGGATAATGCAGCTATTCTTTTATGGATAAATCACCACAAACCTTGTCACTGTGTATAGTAAACAGTCTTTCTAGCACACAGCAAAGTAAGAATATACAAGGGCTAACAATAGCTAACAATTTCAACCCCCTCCTGCTGTGCCCCTCTCACATACATACTATCATTTCCACCTGTATTTCTTTTTGTCTCTTTTGTTTTCCTCTTACATCAATGAGATGAATTCAGAAAGAGACTTCTTGACTGTATGTCAGTGGGTCAAGTACTCACCTTATATTACTGTAACACATTCATTTTGAGTTCAATCTTGATCAGTCAGTCAGAGAAAATGAGAATAAAAGTGTAAATTCAATTTTCTCTGTGAGGAACAAGTTAAAACCCTGTTTATTTCTGTATTTCTTTCTTTCTTTCTTCTCTCTATTTTTCTTCCACCTAAAATTTAGTCTTATGATATAAAATTTCTTCCTTGTTTATATTAAATGAGAACTGAGTCTTTTATAGTACCAACATAAGCAGAATGTAAGACTAGCTAAAAGTTGCTGACAACAATTGGATGGCTCTGTTTTTTCTACCCTTAGAATACCAAAGAAATGGAAATCTCTGGTTAGGAAATGTCTTTTGAGTAATAGGGAAAGTAATTAGGAACTTGAACAGATAGGAAAAAAGTGAAGGGGAATGTAATAGGTTCAAGAGGTGGTGGGTAATTTATTGATGGTATCACAGTCAAGGTAAATCTAGTGCTGAAAAAAAGAGAATGAGAAATTTAATAGTTTATTTTGTGGGTGGGGAAGAAAAAATAAAAGTTTTTTTTTCATATTTTTGTGAATTCATCAGGAAGGGAAATATAGTGTTGCTAAAGAAATTCAGCAAAGGGGGTAGTGATCTGAGCCTTCTATCTCCCATTTGTTCCATTTTGAATGGAAACCTAGCTCCCCACAATGATATTGCCTACCTGGCCACTCTTTGCAAGACTGACTTTAACTTCACTCATTCCCTTAGCTTACTGGGCAAGGGGTACATATTAGACTATTCTTCCATCTCTATGACTCCTTCTAGATTCTCCTATTTCAGTCACTTTGAAATTTATGCTCCTTATATCTACCATCATCAAAATGCTCAGTTTTTGTCTACAAATTGCTTCAGGTCACTCCTCTTCTTTTCTCAAAGAGTTTAATAACTAATTGACAATTTATTTTCTTTAAAATCTCTGCCCTTATACTAAAGGAATTTAACATAAAAATTGATTCTTCTTAAGCACACTAATTATAAAATTCCTTAACCTATGCATCTTCCATGAGCTGCTCTTCCATCCTAAATCAGTCACACAAAAATGGTTGTACCTTCAATCTTGGACATCAGTCACAAATGTAAAACATCTGTGTTTAAAAACTTGGAAATCCCCTTACCCATCCACAATCTATTAATTTTTCACATCTCCCTCTATCCTTTTCCTGCTCATCTTTACTCACCTATATATTATCATCCTCTCTAGAATTCTCGGTCCCCTTATTATGTCATTGATAATGTCCAGCTAAGCCTCAGACTTAAAACATTTTATATCATATATCACATTAGCTCTAACACATGCACTGCTGAATGATGGTGAAAAAAATCCTATTACCATTCTAAATGGGCTTCCTACAAAGGTGATATTATATAACCTCAATGGATCTGCACTCCTTTTAGCAATCCTATCCCTCCTTTATCCTCACTATCTCACTCTCCATACTTAGATTTGAAAATATTTTCACTGCTTTTAAAACCACCTCCCCTTTCTGTCTCTCATCTGAGAACTCTGCCTTATATTTTACAGAAAACTTTGAGGCCATTTATCAGGAAAACCTTCTTCTCCCCCCATCTATGTCTCCTATCATTCATGTGTCTTCTACTACTTCTTCCTCTTTCACTCCTGTCTCATATAAAGAAGGATCTAAATGATATAATGAATAGAATGCTGGCCCTAAAGTCTGGAGGACCTGAGTTCAAATCTGACTTCAGACACTTGATATATTTCCTAGTTGGGTGACCCTGGATAAGTCACTCAACCCCAATTGCCTCAGGGAAAAAATGATTTTACAAAGAATAAATCTTCTGCTTGTTCAATAGACCTTATTTCATTCCACCTTCTTCAACTAAATTTGTTCTGTATCAGTACCATTCTTTTGTTTATTTTAAGGCTTTACTTTTATACTGATTCATTTGCTATTGCCTACAAACCTGCGCATATCTCCACTCTGGAAAGAAAAATAAAATGCATGACCCTTTTATCTCTGCTAACTATTATTCTATATCTCTTCTGGGTTTTTTGTAGTTAAATCCCTTTTTTAAAAAAAGGGTACAGCAGGTACCTTCATTTTCTCCTCATCCACTCTCTTCTTAAACCCTAAAACATGTCTTCTGACCTCATCATTCCACCAAAACTACTCTGTACAAAGTTACTCATGATTTCTTTGTTGACAGATCCAATCTTCATTCTTTTTTATTTCTTTAAAGGCTTTGACCCTCTTGATTCTTTTCCTTCTTCATACTCTCTTTTTCAGGCCTTTAGGATACCACTTTGTCCTAGTTCTGCTCCTATCCTACTTGATTCTTATTCCTGTCTTCTTTGTTAGATCACCTCCAGAACCTGCCCTTAACCATAGGTGTTTCTCAGACTTCTGAGGGAGGCCCTCTTTTGTTTTCCCTTTATAATATTTCATTTGGTGATCTCATTGGCACCTACGGAATATAATTACCATCTCTATTCTGATGAGTCTCAAATCTACCTTTCCTTGTCTAATCTTTCTGCTGACCTTCAATCTCACATTATGCTTCAAATATCCATATATACATACACACATACACACACACACACACACACACACACACACACACACACACATATATATATATATATATATATATATATATCCATTTTGTGCAAAAAAGAGCTCATTATCTTTCCCTTAACCTCTTCCCCCTTCTACTTTTTCTGTTAATGCATAAAACAGCATCATCCTCTCATTTCTCCAGCCTTGCAACCCAGAAGTCATTCCGGATTTGAATTTCATATTACTTCTCACTCTCCATATGTAAACTGTTGCTAACATAAGACTGTTTCACCTTTACAACATGTCTTGAATATTTCCCCTTCTCTTCTCACAGACTCTCACCACCTCATGATTGATTATAGCAATAGCCTGCTAATGAATCTGTTTCTGCTCCCTGTCCTCTAATTCATCCTCCATTCAGTCATTAAAATGATTTTTCTATAGTGCAGATCTGATCACATCATTTCCCTGCTCAATAAACTTCAGTAGTTTCCTATTCCTTCTAGGAAAAAAAATAGGAAATGCTTTGTTTGGCATCCAAATCCCTTCATATTCTATCCCCATTACCTGTACAATCTTCTTACACCTTATTCCCCAACATCTCTTCTTTGATCCAATGACATTGATCTCCTGGGTGTTTCTCAAACAAGGTACTCCATCTCTCAGATCTAGGAACATTCTATAAATGTTCCATATCCCTGGAATGTTCTTCTTCCCCAATGTTCTCCCTTAGCTATTGATTTCCTTGATGTGCTTCAAGCCCCAACTAAAATGTTACCTTCTATAAGATTCCTACCCAAACATCTCTCAATTGCAATGCTTTCCTTCTGTGATTTTTTTGTCTGCTTATTACTATATGTATGTGTATGTGCATATGTGTGTATATCTCTATCTATCTATTTATCTATGTATATAAATAGATAGATATACATACATAAATATATATGGAAGGGGCAGACAGAGAGTTTGTTGTGTAAACGTTTGTCTGCTGTCTTCTCACACTGAATTATTAGCTCTTTGAGGGCAAGAAAATTATTTTATTGTTTAGTATATCCACAGAGCTTAACACAGTCACTGAAATATGACAGGAAATTAATAAATACTTATTGATTGGTTTTACTGGATTTTTGGAAGTTTCAGGTTAATTCAATAAGTATAAAGTTTTGACTGAAAGGGCCACTTATACCTTTTAAATTAAGTACAATAGTTGTTTATTTTTAATAAAAAGCTTGAAAATGATGACTTCAAAGTTATATTTGCTTAAGTGATTTGTTTAGTGTAAACTATATCAGTAAATATAAAACTAAATACATCAGAGGCTGAACTTAAGTCTTGCTCTCCCTGATTCTGAGGCCATCTTATTATCCCCTATACCACAATGCCTCTCAACTTCACAGAAATATAGCTAATTCCAGATTTCAGCATTCTCACTGGATGATATTTATTTTATATATTACCAATTGTTGACTAAAAATATTATAAGTATTAGTTAAAGGAAAATTTATCTCTAAAGAATCAAAATTAAAATGAAAGTGACATCTTATTTACATTTTATTTGTTCATATCAGTTTTGGCCAATTAGAATTATTGCCTCATTTTATCCTCGCAACAACCATTGGAAGACAGGTGATATTTTTGTTCCAATTTTACAAATGAGAAAATTAAAGCAAACACAGATGTTATTTGCCCAGGATCAATTGTCTGAAACCAGTTTTGAACTCAGGTTTTCTTGATCTCAAATCCAACTTTGTTTTAATCTGATTTAATCATCTACCTACTTTCTTTGAGGTTTGTTATCATTCTTGTTTGTTCCCTACTCCATCTTTCTTCAAGTGTTGGGGAAAACTAGCATTTTGCAAAATGGGAAATATAGTGAAAGATTCATCCTTGAAAAATTGGCTCAGTAAAAATTGTAGGAGATTAATTGTACTAGTTCAACCCAGACTATATATATGAATAAAAGGTCACATCTTTATAATCATCCATAGTTTAGAAGGTGCTTTACATATGACTTAATTTGATCCTCACTATAACCTTTAATTTAGTTACTTCAAATATTCCCCATTTTACAAATGAGAACATTGATTTTCTTGTAGCTTAAGTGACTTGCTAAAGGAGCTATGGCTATTCATAGGCAAAACTGTTATTAGAATCCAATTTGATTCTGATTCCAATTTTCTTTCCACAACATAATGTTCTGCTGCTTTTTTGTATCTAGTAGAGGACAAATTCCCAAATGTAATAAAACAAAAATAACAATTATTTTTATAATCAAAATGTTTCATGCTGCCTAATTAATCAGGGGTCACATAAAAGAATGATTCAAGAACCAAGATCACATACTAATTGTGTAAGATAAGAAAATTATCTGATTTCATACATCCATAAGAAAAAAAAAATAGAATGGTTAGACCTAAAAAACATTTTCAGATTGTGTCATGAGAAATCAAATTATGACTTTCTGATCTTGTGCTGATTAATAATGTGCAAATGGATATGTTAACTTCAAAATAACACACACACACACACACACACACATAAACACACGCATCACATTACATCAAAGTCTACAAAAGCTATTATAAAAATAGATTGTACTTAACAACATACTATTTTTTATTAAATAAAATAATCCTTCAATAAACTACTGTTGCTGTGTGAAAAGTGACTTTGAGTCCCCAGAATCAGAATTACAGAATCTCAAAATTGGAAGGAACTTTAGAAACCAACTAGTTCAATCAAATCTGAAAAAGAAGCCTACAATATTCCTGATGTGGGATCATCTATTATACCTCTGCCATGCTACCTTTCTTTTCTTGTTCTGTGGCATCTCAAAATTTCATTGGCCTTATACAAGTAAGAAAATCATTAGACAGCACCAAATACAGCATGGCTTCTAAGAGCTCACCAATAGAGGTCTTCCTCCAAGTTGTCATTGAACCATTAATGATTTTTCTATGATTTTAGCCATTCAATTAATTCTAAATTCATATAACTATATTGATATCCAGTCCATCTATATCTTTTCTAAAAGAAAAATATGAGGAACTTTTTTCAAAATGCTTTTTTTTTTAATTTATGTAAGTAATATCTAGTTTTTTTTTTTCCTTCTCTTATGTAGACATCGAGGAACACCATCAGAAATTGATACATCATAACTTTGACCAGTTCTCAAGGGAATAAGATTTGCAGGGGTGATTACTGCTTTCTTCTCATGTATCTATCAATCATCCCTTTGATGGATGTTCTATCTGAGTCACCTTTCCAAGTCTCTAAAATTTTGTTGATCTTCAACATGAAGATAAATTAAGAGAACGTCTCATACATAACAAGTTAGTACATATAACATGAAGAGCAAACATAAACATGTGAGCAATTTTGTAATAGTTTAATAAGAATGAAAGCATCAACATCTACTTCCATCATAGTAATCTTTTGGCTTGAAACAAAATAGCTAGAGATCTAGTGATTAGGTATATGAACTTAGTTTTAGCTTTGGAGGTAAAATCTGATGTATCTCGTACATAAGGTTGAGGTTCTAGAATGAGTTGTGGAGATAAAATTTATGTTTGTGTTACATTTGAGTTCTCTCTCTAAACTGAATTCAGTCCTAAAACAAACAAAAAAAATTAGTCTGTCCCTTCTTAGTGATAAAGGAAATCTGAACTGTTCTTACAGAAAATATAGGCAGAGCAGTTGTAAATTTCAATATGATAGTTTATTGATAGTATAGGGTATGGAAAGTAAATAAATAATTGGCATGTGGCTCATAAAGAAACTGCCAGGCATTCACTACTGATGCTCATCCTTGCAAAAATTCTTATCGTATGCCCTGCATTGTGTCTTGCTCTATCATGGTCCATTTTCTTCATGAGTCTTTCTCCATTTACTACCCCTTTTTGGGGTCCTCAATCTGCTTCTCTTTTGTGTTAAGTACTTATTTACTCCTTTTTTTTTCTAGGATCTTTCTTTGTTATTTTTTTCCCTTCTTGGTTTCTTTTCCATCTGCTCCATTTTCTATTTAGTTTCTTTTTCTCTTATAATTTACTATTTCTCAGTTCTCTCAGCTCAAATTCTTGTTCTTTGTCAACTCTTTTAATTTTTTCCTCAAATTCTTCTCAAATTGATCTACGACTCTCTATAAAATTTTCTAAAATCCTTGCAAATGAATCCTTCTTTTTCAGATCAAGCTCTTCCTTCTCCTTATCTTTCCACAACTAAATCTCCTGATTTCATTTTTTTTTGCAATTGATACAAATTCAATTTGATGGATTTTTATTGTATTTTACTACATGTCTGTGTAGGTGTGATGTATATAATACAATAACTTGATTTCAATAATTCTTTGGCTCCACTTCATCTATTTGATTATTTGGTTTAGTTGCAGAGAAGGCAGCTCCTTGGCTCCTTCTCATTCTTTGTGATTCATGAAGAAATCTTTCTGTTGATCCTATCAGTGGAAGAAATTGTTCTATAGTTCTTTTAGTATTTCATTATCACCAACACAGCAATTAGGTTATCATCTTTTACTCTGTACATGGTATATTTCAACAGCTTATATCCTCTTCTCATATTACACATTTTTATTGTCAAGATTTGTAACTTTGGCTCTTATAGATACAACCTGAGTTTTGAATCAATCACTACTCATATACTTCATTACTAGTATTATGTTGCAACTTGCTTTTACCTTCTTTGAATCTTTATATTACTTCTTAAGTCATTTGCCATTGTGCTTCTTCTGTAATCAAAATGTTTTATGGCTACAATTACGTAGATTCACTAGATATATTGTCACAAATCTGACTTTAATAAATAAAACAGACTTAAGATCAAAGAAAATGTCATGAAATGCCAGTTTCTTCTTCTTAGTCTGCACCTAACTCATGAAATCCCTGTTCTGCATTTAAATACTAAATGCACTTAAGGTTTTAACTCAGTGGACTTCTTCAACTGTATAGCATAATCATTCTACATCCATTTTATTTTCCCAGTGTTGGAAATTACTCAAAAAATGAAGTTAAGAAGTATTTATCAGGCACTTACTATGTGGCTCACAAAATGCTGGGAATGCAAATGTAAGTAAAAAGAGATTATTTCTGCTTTTAAGGAGCATATATTTACAAGGGGAAGACATTACATAAAAAGAAGTGAAAGTGGAAGATGGGAAGAATGAAGGTACCTGGTCTGGTATCATGATGATGAGTCAGGAATGCAAGTTAAAAAGACTGTAAAACATGGTCAACCTGGATACATTTCTAAATATGGAAGTTCTCTGAAGGACCAATCAGTAAGAGCAGCAGAAATGATAAATAATACTTCCAATTTAAAAGAAAACCCAAAGAGCAAAGTGTCTAGGCTGAAGAAATTTCAGGGATATGGTTAAGAAAGGCTCAAGGAAAAGTCATGTTTGCAGTATGGAGTTAAACAAGTGGGTAGATTGATCTTTCAACAAGTAAAATGTCAATTGACTAGCTCTTTTTTTAATTTATGTGATCTCAAAGTAATATTTTCATCATTTTTTTTTCACCAAATGGACTGATTATTTTAGTCAAAGCAAGTAAAGATATTTTATTGTGTAATATCATCTCATTGAGATTTAAAAGAGCTTTTATATTCCATGACTGACTAAGTCATTAGTCTCACTCAATATAAATATGGCTTGTGGCTGTATATATTTCATAGATCATTGTCACTTTTCAAAAACATTTTAAGAATATTAGTCAGGCTGAAAAAGAGATAAGAGACTAACACAATTCAACATCAACAAGCAGCTAGAAGGAAGGACCTTTCTAATTCTCTCAGGTGGCAAAAAAGCTATATGTATTAGAATGGGACCACAAATAAACAGGGGGAAAATTGCCATGAGGTTATCAAGTTTAATAACAGCTTAACAGCATCAATAAAATTCTGTTGTGAAACTGGGAACTGAGTTTCAATTAAGACAAAATGCCACAGATTAGACAATAGATAAAGCTGCCTATTTATATTATTAATTTTAATTAGATGCTTTGCAGCCTTCTGTTCTTTGATCTCAACTAAGTAATTAAACCCATTTTATTTTCTAATTGGATTATACAGTACATACCATGCTAAATTCAAATATAAAAGCATGTGTAGACCTTAAGAACTTCTCTATTTAAAAGTGGGCACATTGCCCACAGGGTTTTAAAAGCATTTTACTGAGAATGATAGGGCAAGCAGGTAGGTGCAGTGGATAGAGCTCTAGGCATGAAATCAGGAACACCTGAGTCCAAATCTGGTCTCAGGTACTTTATTTGCTATATGACTATGGGCTAGTCATTAAATCCTGTTTGCCTCAGTTTCCTCATCTGTAAAATGATCTAGAGAAGGAAATGGAAAACGACTCTATTGTCTTTGCCAAGAAAACCCAAATGGGGTCACAAAGGTCAAAAACAACTGAAATCATGAACAAGAAGAATAGTTAATATATTGATGTATTCTGTTGAATCTTCTCATTCTGACCAATGGGAAGTCAATTGTTCTCTTACCCACAAAGTGAAAGGGTAGAGAAGACAACATTTAAATTCCTTTCTGCATCTAAAATCCTACAATCCTATGATTATTTCACAAATAAATCAATATGAACAGAGAGAAAAGCACTTCTGGAAAGGAAAAAAAAAACCTAAATTATTTAATTTTTGCCTTTAGTCTAGCAAGGTTAATCTGGTATTATATACTACCATAGATAGATTTTAGCTTTTCTTTAGACTTTGAAATGGCAGATAGATAGATGGGTAATATATATTATTATGCCACACAACTTGTTGTAAATACACACACATACATATACATATATACAACATGTTTATAATAGTCCTGAGAGTCAGAAAATTAGGGTGACTTGCTCAACATCACACAGATAATAATTGACAAAGAAAGCATATGAGTTCATGTCTTCTTGAGTTCTACACTATATTCCTCTTCCTAGTTGTGTTATACTTATCTCTCAGAGCCTCAATTCCCTCATTTGTAAAAAGTTATAATACTTAGACTCTCTAACCTACAATGTTGGTAAGGGAAACACACACACACACATATACAAACACATACACACACTAGAAAATTCTATATTTACGTAGAATTTATGTGTGGAGATTACACATATGGACATCTGTATCTATACATCTGCTCATCTGTTTCTGTGTAGAGGTATATATGTGCATATATGTGTGTGCATGTGTGTATAAATGGGTATATATAAACATACATATAACAATAATATATACTACACACTATATGTTATACAAATGTTACACATGTATTATTAAACACATCACATATGATTTTATGTGTTTTGTATTATATAATTATATATACACATATAACATATATATACATATTTGCAAATATACCCATACACACAAGTGTATATATGTATATGTGTGCAATTATGTAGATTTAATATCTACTAGCACACAACACACATATACCTTTATTTTTACTAACCTCTAATTGAAATTTACTTTTTATTCAATTATTTTAAAACATTATTCTAAGAAGGTGTCCATAGGTTTCATCAGATTACTAAAAGAGTCTAAAATGCCAAGAACAAACAAACAAAAAAAGGTTTACAACCCCTGCATTAAGTCACTGACTTCAGTGACGTCACTTGCCTATGTGACTGAGCACAGCATCCCACATTCCTAAATAAATAAATGTGTGTGTGTGTGTGTGTGTATATATATATATATATATATACATATATATATATAAAGCTATATGATACTGTTAATAAAAGTCTTGAAATGAATTAAGCTGAATCTCTTTGGTGCACAGTCTGATTGAAAATGCTTGGGAATGATTTCCAGATCAAAGGTAATTGTGCATCTTTAATTCTTTGAAATTACTTAGCAGTACAAAGACACAAGAAGAAATACAGACTGAAGTATCCTTTTTTTCTATACTTCTCATTTCCTTGGAGACTTTGACTCTCTCCTAAGAGCTTTTTTATGCAAAGATGAATTCCTGACTTCTCTCCTTACTCAAGGTCTAAGGATTTCTTTGTCCCTTCACTTTATTCATTATATATTTTGAAATGCCTAACTAAAATGAGGTTGAGTTGTATTCTATACACAAACCAGGGTTCACATTCTTACTGAATTTTCTATATTTTTACATTTTTCCCCTTGACCCTTTAAAATTGAATAAGAACAAAGTTTTCATTGTGCTTTTTGTCCCCGCAAACTTCTAGCATTTTTTGCATTTATCTTCTGGTAATTGAAATTTTATTTAATATGTTCCAAATGACTAAATATTGCTCTATATGTTCCTGTGTTGAGATTGGGAAAGAACTCCAAAATGCTGGGGTCACAGACTGGTATCTAGAGATGTCTCAAAAGAATTTGCAGGCTTGAACCCATTTCCAAGTCAAGGAGAAAGAGTTTATTGTAATTGTAAATGTCAATTGGAGTGGTCTAAATTCCAAGAGAATTTAGCAAAGAAACATAAGCAAAAAAACATTTATCTAGTTCTTCCTGTTATAAATATGATAATTTTATGGCCTAGAGGTAGATCAAGGAATGATCAAGAATTTGACCAGACAGTAATGTTTTTAGGGCTAATCTAAGGCTAGAAGACTTGAAATTATCAACAGATTGTTAGAATAATAGTCTCAGGATCATTAATATATCTTCCCTAAAGTGTAGGGGAAGAAATATTATATTTCTAAGCTAGAGGTATTTTATAATCATTGACGGAATAGTAGAATTCTTAGATGAGAGAACATCAGGATCATAGATTCCGAAGCCAGAATATATAAAATCACTGACTTATTGTTAGAACAGAAACTTCCCTAAAGTCAGGATGTTGTGCCACAGTTCTCTTTAATTGTCCTGACTCAGTTTCCCTGCACTAGTTTCCCTTATTGTCCTGACTGAGTTTCCCTGAATTATTCTACCTCAGTTTCCTTAACTGTTCTGTCTCAATCCTCTTAGTTGTAAAACTCTCTCTGGTCCATTAAGACTGAGGACCATTTGCCCTAAGGTAATAAATTGTCAATATGAGACTCAAGATGAGGGGGAGATCAGACTTCTTGGCTCCTAACTTCTGCCCTCAAGAATTTATGACATTACCCCCTCTAAAATATTACAAAAGATAAGACTATCCCGGATACCTCATTGACATCTTTACTTCTGTTTATTCAGACATCCTGACTCTGGCTTCCAGTTTCCTCCCATTCTGCTAGAACCAAATTTATGGCCCTGAAACTTCCCACTCTCAATGTTCTGACTCCGCCCCTGCCTTGGTCTACCCCTGTAGCTGAGCCATGTGGGTATATATGTCACTCACATTCACCACTGGATACTTTGAGATGAGTCCTGTCCAGTCAATTATACTCTCTAATTAATACAATATTAAAAACTCTCTAATCTCTATCCTGCCTCAGTTTCTGCAGCATTACAAGGAGACCTTAAAATTATTGGTGTCTCCCCTAGAAATTATATTACATCACCTGTATGAATAATTAAAATTTTCTTCTGTTTTAACTTAATACAAGTGGGCCAGGTAAGAGGTAAGTTATGTTTAATTAGACCTAACATGCTATACTCACTCCTTCTCTTGCTTCTTGATATTACTGAGGCCTCTCACTTTTGTTACATGTCCTTATCCTGGCTCTATTCCATGGATTCTACGGTGCTGTAGAGAACAGTGACCTATAGTTACTTTTGATTGTTTAATTATGTCACTAGCCTAGCAAATACTGACCAGAATATTGTGTAATACACTTTCTACTTCTGACAGTTTTATAAATCTATTAGAGAAACAGTTTCTCCAGATATTAAAATATTTTCAATACTTCTTATACACAAAAATAAAGAATACTTGAAAGAGAAATGGATGCTAGTCTAATCCCATTCAGATAACCTAAAATTGTAGATGTATAGCTGAAAGAGTAAAGAAACCATTGATACCAACATCCTCACTTTAGGTCCTGAGGTCCTGAGGCTCAGAGAGGATAGAGGACTTTAATAACACATAGTAATCGACAAAAAGTAAATGAGTATGTCATAATTTCACTCCTAAATGTTGGGGTGTGGAAGTATTGGATCCCCAAAGTATTCTGAGGTTATGGGCCAGTGTTGTGAAGTTTCTCAACAGATTTTGTAGATTTAGAGCATTTCCAAATCAAGGCAAACAGCAGATTAAATCCATATGGGATTCTTGGCAAAGAAATGGAAGGTGAGAAGGGGTTAGCAATCAAAACAGGTCTAAGATGCCATGGAGGACAGATGCCATTAAGTCTGGCAGGTACCTGATAAACTACCTAAATTTATAAAGAAGGAGTTTAGTAGGGCATTAAGCTATTGACTGGAAGGCTAACCTTAAAGAGGATTTAGCACCCTAAAAAGAGTTAGCCATTATGATCCTTAGCAAGCAGATTGACCTTGAAAAGGAATTAGCAAGTTTGGTACAGATAGGTTCTTATACAGGATGGATGGTGACATCACTACTTGGGCTTCTGAATGGATATAGTAATTTTGGAGTTATGATGATTTGTCATTTGGGAAATATTCCACAAGGAATAAAAAGCCTATCTAAGAACAAAAAGCCCATTAAAGTAAAAAATAATTCTATCTGTGCTTCTTACTGCTTGCCTCTGGGTGTAGCTTGGGCTCTAAAATTCAGGCTTTCTTTCAGTACTGCCACTCCCAGCTACCAAGGATCTGAGATCTTTTCCCCCATTCTCATTAAGGCTATGTCTCCCAGAGTTTTCTACTAAATTTTTCTTTATAGCTATGTTATACTTAACAAATCACTTGCCTTTAAGATGCTGTTTTCTCATTTGTTAAAAAAAAGTTACAGATAATATTTACACTCCTTAGCATTCAGAGCTGGGAGGAATAAATTGCTCTGTAATCTTTAAACTATCAAATACTAAGATGAAACCATGACAATCAATTCCAGAATCTTTTCTAACAAGGAAGAAACTATCTGTTCCTAAAAGGAAATTCAATTAATGTTCTGGAGGCCTTCCTTATTTTCTCCCATCCTTAGGATGGGATATCCCTGGGGCACTTTGGTACTAATGTTATTTTGTGCTCCTCACATTTAGCACTTATTTTTGTTTTTCAAGGGTGTTTTCATAATATAAAGGCAGAAAATTTTTATGTGTTCTGCAAGTTTTGCTTCTGCCATTTCATTTCTGAAATATAATTCCCTGAATATTTCTGCCACTCCTCATCATTTCCAATTTTTAATGAGTTATACTTAACAGTGGACTTTTTGATTATGCTGAGAAGGAAGATGGTGAACAGGAGAAAACTGAACTTTTAAATTCAGAAGGATGTAATATACACACCTCCAAATAACATGGATTTGGGGAAGACAAAAAGGAACCCAACTGCCCAACTTTTACTCTAACATGCATTTCAAAAGAATATTAAACCATGAAAAAGATTCCAGAATAACTTCAGTAAGCTCATTTATCCATCTCAGGACTATTGACCCTGAAAGATATTGTCTTTTCAAAGAAACCAATACAAAAGCAAACCTTGGCATAAGAATATGTGGAAAATTCTAGAAAAACTACTGGGGTTCAGAGGAAAAATCCTGAATGGAGTATTATAGAGAAGAGGAATTGAAATGCAAGACAAAACACTCTCCTCAGAAAATAAAAACTGCAAGATCCCAACAGTTTTCTCAACTATATGTATGGGATAGAGAAAAAAAAGAAAACTTTCTGACCAGGTAAACTCCAAGAAAGGCTACAGATCTTGATAGCCCATAACAAGAAGAATAGAGGAGGAAGCTTCCTGAGCAGGACCACTTTGAAGATGGGACTGAAGCAAACATGCATTACACTGAGCAGAAAGCACAGAAAGTTATCATACTGACCAGAAAAAATTGGGGGAATGATGGGAAGTAGTTGTATATAGAAGCCTAAGAGAAAGTCTCAAGAAAGAATAGGAGAAACTTTATTGAGGAAGTCTCTGAGAATTCAATTACTTATCTTGCCACCTAATATAAAGCCTAAAAATCTTGAAGGCTACTGCAAAGATGAATATTGATACAAGGAAAATGAAAGGAAGAGGGTTTACCAGAATTGGTAAACATAAACAATGAATGCCAAAGACTATGAGGAAATAGTAAGGATAATTTAAAAGGAAAATCCAGAAGAGGAAAATATCCTAAATATATTTACAAAAAGAGACTCAGAAAATAAAATATCTTGAGCATAAGAATTACAAAGTCACTTGAAAGAAGTAAAATATAATTATAAATCAAATAAAACATATGAAGAAAATATATTGAAGAAAAATTCATAACAGTAAAAAAATATATAAAATATCTAATAATTATACTCCCTAAAACTTAGAATGTACTAGACAATTCAACAATTTTATAAAATACA
Source organism: Antechinus flavipes (assembly GCF_016432865.1). Classification (NCBI taxonomy): domain Eukaryota; kingdom Metazoa; phylum Chordata; class Mammalia; order Dasyuromorphia; family Dasyuridae; genus Antechinus; species Antechinus flavipes. The sequence goes on along the minus strand of NC_067398.1, from coordinate 101,666,096 downwards.
AGAAGAAAGTCAAAAGACTGAAAAATATCTACCAAAAACAATTGATTCAGAAAACATATTAAGGAGAGATGATATAAAAACTAGACTACTAGAACACCATAACTGTGTGGTATACAAAGACCTTAACTCAAATTGACTACTCAGAGGTGTCTCTAGTTCAAACAGAAAATTTCTTTATCTGGATTCTCAGGAGAAGCGGGAGAAGCTGGATTCCAAAAAATCCAGAGCAGGGAACCCAGGTACAGAAGCAGAAAGCAGAATTTTATACCTGAAAACCATAGAGCCCCCCTAACCTACCCACCTCCTGTTAACCTTTAAAATTATTGGCTAACTCAGTCCCTATTCCCTTATTTGTCTCTGGTATGCATATGAGTTTCTACAAGGAAGTGGGAGTTAGTTAAGCAATAGGGTGGGGTAAAAAGTATTTCAAATGTTCAAGAAGGTCTGGGTTACTTCAAAGATAAGCAATTAAACAAAAGGGACTGTGTTAAAAGTATTTTAAATATTTCTGCTAGGTAAACAATTAAACAAGAAGAGCAAGGATCTGGATTATTTCAAGATTTGCCCCTTTCCCAGAGTAAGATAATTAAACAGAAACTTGAGTCTAGGTTCTGAACAACTTCATTTTACTATTTTGAGAAGTCCTCAGTTTCTTGTCTCACTCAATAACCAAAGGAAAAACCTAGATATCATACCAATATCATACCAATAAATTATAAGTGAAAATTTCCCAATTCAATTAGAACCATAGGGTAAAGTAAAAAAAAAAAAAAAAGAAACAAACAAACAAACAATTCATTGGTCATTTCCTCAGAAACCTTTTAATGAAACCCTAAGTAATATTATAACCAAAATCTAGTTTCTCTATATTTTAAAAATATTTAGGAAAAAAATGTAATTACCTAGGAACCATTGCTACAATTACGTGCCTTTGCACCAAAAAACTTGAAAGGTAAGAAAACTGGGAATGAAACATTCCTAAAGACAAGAAATAAAGGCTTAAAACTGTTTAATCTGCAAAATCTTTCAAGGTTTGGGGGGGGTAGGTAAAAATTAGCAAAGTAAAGATATTTGAGTATTTAGAAATGCCCCATAGGATGATTTTCTTCTAATGCTTATTTTCTAATATATGGAAAAGGAATGAGTTCTTTTAGAACCAACCATCTTTAAAAGTCATGAATGGTGTGAACGAGGACAAAAAGATTTTTCTTGGGATGATTTCTTTCTGTTTTTATCATTTTAAAGCAATAAAAATTAAATGGGAAGAAGGAATGCACTAGAGAAGAAGAGCTAAAAAAGAAGTGACATCCCACATACATAAGGATTTCAAGATAGAACATGTAATCCTGAAAGAAAGGCACAAGGGAGAACAAGAACTAAATGAACTGACATTTCATCTGAACTGGATACAGAGACATTTAAACATTTGTGCCAGAGACATTTAAACACATGTGTAATATGTTTGTTGTAAAAATACATTAAGCTCTCCCCAGGACCATATGGATTTACATGTGAATTCTACCAAACATTTAAAGAACAATTAACTCCAATGTTATATAAACTATTTGAAAAAAATTAGGGAATAAAGTACTCCTACCAAATTCCTTTTATGACACAGACATGATACTGATACCTAAACAAGGTAGGTTGAAAACAGAGAAAGAATATTATAGGCCAATCTCCCTAATGAATATTGATGCAAAAATCTTAAATAAAATATTAGCAAAAATAAGACAGAAAATCATCCCCTGGATAAAACACCATAACCAAGTAAGGTTTGTACCAGGAATGCAGGGCCAGTTCAATATTAGGAAAACTATGAGCATAATTGATTATATCAATAATCAAATTAACAAAAACCATATGATCATCTCAATAGATGCAGAAAAAGCATTTGATAAAATCCAACATCCATTCCTATTAAAAATATTTGAGATTATAGCAATAAATGGCATCAGAAAGCATCATATTTAATGGAGATAAACTGGAAATATTCCCAACAAGATCAGGAGTGGAACAAGGTTGCCCACTATCACCATTATTATTCAATGTAGTATTAGAAACGCTAGGTTCAGCAATAAGAGTTGAGAAAAAGATTAAAGAAATTAGAGTGAGTAATGAAGAAACCAAAGGATCATCTTTGCAGATTTTTTTTCCACTAAAAAGCTATTAGAAATAATCCACAACTTTAGCAAAATTGCAGTATACCAAAGAAATCTACATAAATCATTAGCATTCTTCTATATCACTAACAAAATCCATTTAAATTCCATTTGAAGTAACTGCTGATAGTATAAAATATTTGGGAATCTGTCTGCCAAGGAAATGTCAGGAACCATATGAGCAAAATTACAAAACACTTTCCACACAAATAAAGTCAGATCTAACCAATTGGAAAAATATTAAATGCTCTTGGATAGGTCGAGCAAATATAATAAAGATGACAATACTACCATTGTAGTCAATTTTTTTTTTTTTTACAATCAAAGATTCTGATAAAGGCCTCATTTCCAAAATATATAGAGAATTGACTCAAATTTATAAGACATCAAGCTGTTTTCCAATAGATAAATGGTCAAAGACAATGAAGAATTTCAAATGAAGAAATTGAAACTATTTGTGGTCATACAAAAAAGTATTCCAAATCGCTATTGATCAGAGAAATGCAAATTAAGACAACTCTGAGATATCACTATATACCTCTCAGATTATCTAAGATGACAGGAAAAGATAATGCTGAAGGTTGGAGGGGATGTGGGAAAACTGGGACCCAGATATATTGTTGGTGGAATTGTGAATGCATCAAGCCATTCTGGAGAGCTATTTGCAACTATGCTCAAAAATTATCAAATTGTACATACCCTTTGATCCAGAAGTGTTATTATTGAGCTTATATTTCAAAGAGTTCTGAAAGAAGGGAAAGAGATCTGTATGTGCAAAAATGTTTGTGACAGCTATTTTTGTAGTGGCTAGAAACTGGAAATTGAATGGATGCCCATCAATTGGAGAATGGCTAAATAAGTTGTGGTATATGAATGTTATAGAATATTATTGTTCTGTAAGAAATGATCAGCAGGATGATTTCAGAAAGGCCTGCAGAGATTTACATGAATGATGCTGAGTGAAATGAGCAGAACCAGATCATTATATACTTCAACAACAATACTATATGATGATCAAATCTGATGGACATAGCTGTCTTCACCAATGAGATGAACCAAATCCATTCCAATTGTTCAATAATGAAGAGAATCATTTACACCCAGAGAAAGAACTATGGGAAATGAGTGTGAATCACAACATAGCATTTTTGCTCCTCTTTTTACCCACTTGCATTTTTGTTTTCCTTTTCAGGTTATTTTTACCTTATTTCTTAGTCCAAATTTTCTTGTGCAGCAAAATAACTGTATTGATATGTATACATATATTGTGTTTAACATACATGTTAACATATTTAGCATGTATTGATCTATCTCCGTAGAGAAGAGAGTGTGGGGGGAAGAAGGGGAAAAGTTGGGATAGAAAATTTTGTAAGGGTCAATGCTGAAAATTTTCCCATTCATATATCTTGTAAATACAAAGCTATAATAATAATGATGATGATGATGATGATAATGATAATAATAATAAATAAATTATAGGTCTGAAAAAACAAAACGAAATAAAATTAGCCTTCAGGGCAAAATAAAAAAAAATAAATTAAGCTCAACAGGGAAATAAAAAGAAACAAGGAAAGGGGGGTGGGGTCAAGAAAAATATTAGACTTGATAGGGGGGAAATATGCAATATAATGAAAAAATGCAAAATATGACTATATACTAACATACTAACACTGATTGTAGAGTAATACAATTAGAAAATAAGTAAACATTTCTGTAATGTAAAGATTTATTAAACTATGTGTGGAATTCTACACTATTAGAGTTACAGGGAAAATTTCACAGTAGAAATTCTAATTGTGTATAAAATACATAGGAATGAAATAGATTTGGTCTGATAGATTTCCCATTTTCCCAATTCATGTGACAAATAGTATTGCATAATCTGTGTGTGTGTGTGTATATATATATATCCTGAAACTGGGCTTAAGATGTGAGTTCAAACTCCATCCTAAACAATCTGTGACCCTGTATAAATAATATGCACTTTTGGCCTCAGTTTTCTTATCTATAAACAGGGTTAATTTGTCTCTAGCATTTTACATTTCTTTGGGAACCAAAAGAGTTGTTACTTGTAAATACTCTGGAAATCTTAAAATACCATATAAATATAAACTGAGATTATCTTCTCTTTCCTCCACACATTGGATCCCTTCCTACCTCAAGATATCAATTCCTCTCTTGAAGCAGAAAGTATTAAAAGTATTATCCATATGATGGAGAGCAGAGGAGTGGGGAGAGTCCAGGAAGATATCAGATAACTCCTCAGTACATTTCAATGTGAAATAAAGTGTTTTTCAATAAGCATGTGAATCATATTTTTTAGAGAAACTTCAAATTAATAGAAAATGGTTTGAGGATTTTATTTTAGTTAGTTTTTTTTTTTAATAGTTTTCTATTTACAAGATATATGCATGGGTAATTTTTCAGCATTGACCCTTACAAAACCTTGTGTTCCCTCCTTCCTCACATACCCTCCCCTAGATGGCAGGTAAACCAATACATGTTGAATATGTTAAAATTTATGTTAAATACATTATATACATATATCCATACATACATACATATCCATACAGTTATTTTGATGCACAAGAAAAATTAGATTTAGAAATAAGGCAATCAAAAATGCAAGCAGACAAAAACAGAAGTGGAAATGTTATGTTGTGATTCATACTCATTTCCCAGAGTTCTTTCACTGAAAAAATGGAACAGATTTGGTTCACCTCATTGTTGAAGAGAGCTGTGTCCATTAGAATTGCTGCTCATTTCACTCACCATCACTTCATGTAAGTCTCTCCAGACTTTTCTGAAATCATCCTGTTGGTCATTTCTTACAGAACAATTATATTTCATTGTAGAGGGCTGAAACTCTTGAGTGGATGCACTGAGGTTGGTTCGAGCACTTAAGGCTAATTACCAATTGGATAATAATACTCTATGGGCATGTGCTTGGGGAATGGCCCTTCCCACTGTCTTGTATAATTGATGTATACAGAGAATTGTAGGAGGGACTGGGGGTGGAGTGAGACAAGCGAGGGTCACTTTGGTGGTAGATGAGAAAGAAGGAGGTCATGGAGATACTGCTTCCACCTAATTCAATCCTGCCTCTAAAGACCAAGAATAAAGACTAAGGACTTTTACTTATCCTGACTCTGGTTGATTCTAAGGTATCCAGGTGCTAATGCAGTCATCACATTCCATAACATTCATGTAGCACAACTTATTCAGTCATTCTCCAATTGATGGGCATCATTTCAATTTCCAGTTTCTAGACACTACAGAAAGAGCTGCCACAAATATTTTTGCACATACAGGTCCCCTTCCCTTCTTTAAGATTTCTTTGGGATATAAGCTCAGTAGTAACACTGCTAGATAAAAGGTTATGCACAGTTTGATAACTTTTTGAGCATAGTTTCAAATTCTTCTCCAGAATGACTGGATGCATTCATAATTCCATCAACAATGTACAAACAACCCTCTTTTTTAATAATGTATTTAATTTTTTGAAAGAACTTTTTTTAAAAATAATTTTTTATTGACAGAACCCATGCCAGGGTAATTTTTTACAGCATTATCCCTTGTACTCATGTCTATTCTGATTTTTCCCCTCTCTCCCTCCACCCCCTCCCCCAGATGAGAAGCAGTTCTATACATGTTAAATAGGTTACAGTATATCCTAGATACAATATATGTGTGCAGAAGTGAAGAGTTCTCTTCTTGCACAGGGAGAATTGGATTCAGAAGGTATGAATAACCCGGGAAGAAAAACAAAAATGCAAGCAGTTTATATTTATTTCCCAGCGCTCTTTCTTTGGGTGTAGCTGCTTCTGTCCATCCTTGATCAATTGAAACTGAGTTAGATCTCTTTGTCAAAGAAATCCATTTCATCAGAATACATCCTCATACAGTATTGTTGTTGAGGTATATAATGATCTGCTGGTTCTGCTCATTTCACTTAGCCACTCCTCTTTGTATTCATCCTGCTGATCATTTCTTACAGAACACTAATATTCCAAAACATTCATATACCACAATTTACCCAACCATTCTCCAATTGATGGACATCCATTCATTTTCCAGCTTCTAGGCACTACAAACAGGGCTGCCACAAACATTTTAGCACATACAGGTCCCTTTCCTTCTTTAGTAGAAAGACCCTTTTTTTTTTAATAATATTTCATTTTATTTTATAATAACTTTATATTGACAGAATCCGTGCTAATGTAATTTTTTTTTACATTATCCCTTGCACTGGCTTCTGTTCCGATTTTTCCCCTCCCTCCCTCCACCCCCTCCCCTAGATGGCAAGCAGTCCTATATATGTTAAATATGTTGCAGTATATCCTAGATACAATATATGTGTGCAGAACTGAGCAATTCTCTTGTTGCACAAGGAGAATTGGATTCAGAAGGTAAAAAAACAACTCGGAAAGAAAAACAAAAATGCAAAGAGTTCACATTCGTTTCCCAGTGTTCTTTCTTTGGGTGTAGCTGCTTCTGTCCATCATTTATCAATTGAAATTGTGTCTTTGTCAAAGAAATCCACTTCCATCAGAATAAATCCTCATACAATATCGTTGTCGAAGTGTAAAGTGATCTCCTGTTTCTGCTCATTTCACTTAGCATCAGTTCATGTAGGTCTCTCCAAGCCTCTCTGTATTCATCCTGCTGGTCATTTCTTACAGAACAATAATATTCCATAACATTCATATACCACAATTTACCCAGCCATTCTCCAATTGATGGGCATCCATTCAATTTCCAGTTTCTAGCCACTACAAACAGGGCTGCCACAAACATTTTAGCACATACAGGTCCCTTTCCCTTCTTTAGTATTTCTTTGGGATATAAGCCCAATAGAAACACTGCTGGATCAAAGGGTATGAACAATTTGGTAACTTTTTAGGCATAATTCTAGATTGCTCTGGAGAATGGTTGGATTCGTTCACAGTTCCACCAACAATGCATCAGTGTCCCAGTTTTCCGCCATCCCCTCCAACATTTATCATTATTTTTTCCTGTCATCTTAGCCAATCTGACAGGTGCGTAATAGTATCTCAGAGTTGTCTTAATTTGCATTTCTCTGATCAATAGTGATTTGGAACACTCTTTCATATGAGTGGTAATAGTTCCAATTTCATCATCTGAAAATTGTCTGTTCATATTCTTTGATCATTTATCAATTGGAGAATGGCTTAATTTCTTATAAATTTGAGTCAATTCTCTATATATTTTGGAAATCAGGCCTTTATCAGAACGTTTAACTGTGAAGATGTTTTCCCAGTTTGTTGCTTCCCTTCTAATCTTGTTTGCATTAGTTTTGTTTGTACAAAGGCTTTTTAATTTGATATAATCAAAATTTTCTATTTTGTGATCAGTAATAGTCTCTAGTTCATCTGTGTTCACAAATTTCTTTCTCCTCCACAAGTCTGAGAGATAAACTATACCATGTTCCTCCAATTTATTTATAATCTTGTTCTTTATGCCTAAGTCATGGACCCATTTCGATCTTATCTTGGTATATGGTGTTAAGTGTGGGTCCATGCCTAATTTCTGCCATACTAATTTCCAGTTATCCCAGCAGTTTTTATCGAATAATGAATTCTTATCCCAAAAGTTAGGATCTTTGGGTTTATCAAACACTAGATAGATATAGTTGATTCTTCTGTCTTGTGAACCTAACCTTTTCCACTGATCCACTAATCTATTTCTTAGCCAATATCAAATGGTTTTGGTAACTGCTGCTTTATAATATAATTTTAGATCAGGTACAGCTAGGCCACCTTCATTTCATTTTTTTTTTTCATTAATTCCCTTGAGAGTCGACTTTTTATTGTTCCATATGAATTTTGTTGTTATTTTTTCTAGATCATTAAAATATTTTCTTGGAAGTCTGATTGGTATAGCACTAAACAAATAGATTAGTTTAGGGAGTATTGTCATCTTTATTATATTCGCTCGGCCTATCCAAGAGCACTTAATATTTTTCCAATTATTTAAGTCTGACTTTATTTGTGTGGAAACTTTTTTGTAATTTTGTTCATATAATTCCTGACTTTCCTTTGGTAGATAGATTCCCAAATATTTTATGCTATCAACAGTTATTCTGAATGGAATTTCTCTTTGTATCTCTTGCTGTTGGATTTTGTTGGAGATGTATAAAAATGCTGAGGATTTATGGGGATTTATTTTGTATCCAGCTACTTTGCTAAAATTGGGAATTATTTCTAATAGCTTTTAGTAGAATCTCTGGGGTTCTCTAGGCATACCATCATATCATCTGCAAAGAGTGATAGTTTGGTTTCCTCATTGCCTACTCTAATTCCTTTAATATCTTTCTCGACTCATTGCAGAGGCTAGTGTTTCTAATACAATATTAAATAATAATGGTGATAGTGGGCAACCTTGCTTCACTGAAGATCTTACTGGGAAAGATTCCAGTTTTTTCCCATTGCATATGATGCTTACTGATGATTTTAAATATATGCTCCTGACTATTTTAAGGAAAAGTTCATTTATTCCTATGCTCTCAAGTGTTTTTATTAGAAGGGGATGTTGAATTTTATCAAATGATTTTTCTGCATCTATTGAGATGATCATATGGTTTTTCTTTGTTTGGTTATTGATATAGTCAATTATGCTAATAGTTTTCCTAATATTGAACCAGCCCTGCATTCCTGGTATAAATCCTACTTGGTCATAGTGTATTATCCTGGTGATGATTTTCTGTAATCTTTTTGCTAATATTTTATTTAAGATTTTAGCATCAATATTCATTAGGGAGATTGGTCTATAATTTTCTTTCTCTGTTTTCAGCCTACCTGGTTTAGGTATCAGTACCATGTCTATGTCATAAAAGGAGTTTGGTAGGACTCCTTCAATCCCTATTTTTTCAAATAGTTTATTTAGCATTGGAGTTAATTGTTCTTTAAATGTTTGGTAGAATTCACATGTAAATCCATCTGGTCCTGGGGATTTTTTCTTAGGGAGTTGGTTGATAGTTTGTTCTATTTCTTTTTCTGAGATGGGACTGTTTAGGATATTTACTTCTTCCTCTGTTAGTTTGGGCAAGCTATATTTTTGGAGGTATTCTTCTATTTCATTTAAGTTGTCAAATTTATTGGCATAAAGTTGAGCAAAGTAATTCCTAATTATTGCTCTAATTTCCTCTTCGTTAGTGGCGAGTTCTCCCTTTTCATTTTTAAGACTAACAATTTGATTTTCCTCTTTCCTTTATTTAATCAGATTTACTAAGGGTTTGTCTATTTTGTTGGTTTTTTCATAGAACCAACTCTTAGTTTTATTAATTAATTCAGTAGTTTTTTTTTTTTTACTTTCAATTTTATTGAGCTCTCCTTTTATTTTTAGAATTTCAAGTTTAGTGTTTGACTGGCGGTTTTTAATTTGTTCCTTTTCTAGCATTTTTAGTTGAAAGCCCAATTCATTGACCTTCTCTTTTTCTATTTTATGTAAGTAGGCTTCTAGAGATATAAAATTTCCCCTTATTACCGCTTTGGCTGCATCACATAAATTTTGATATGATGTCTCATTATTGTCATTTTTATTGGGTGAAGTTATTAATTATGTCTATGATTTGCTGTTTTACCCAGTCATTCTTTAGTATGAGATTATTCAGTTTCCAATAATTTTAGTCTACTTTCCCCTGGCTTTTTATTGAATGTAAATTTCATTGCATCATGGTCTGAAAAGGATGCATTTACTATTTCTGCCTTACTGCATTTGAATTTGAGGTTTTTATGTCCAAATATATGGTCAATTTTTGTATAGGTTCCATGAACTGCTGAAAAGAAGGTGTACTCCTTTCTGTCTCCATTACATTTTCTCCAGAGATCTATCATATCTAACTTTTCTAGTATTCTATTTACCTCTTTGACTTCTTTCTTATTTATTTTGTGGGTTGATTTATCTAATTCTGAGAGTGCAAGGTTGAGATCTCCCACTATTATAGTTTTGCTGTCTATTTCTTCTTTCAGCTCTCTTAATTTTTCTTTTAAGAAATTAGATGCTACACCACTTGGCGCATATATGTTTAATAGTGATATTGCTTCATTATCCATGCTACCCTTTAGCAAGATATAGTGCCCTTCATTATCTCTTTTAATTAGATCAATTTTTGCCTTAGCTTGATCTGAGATCAGGATGGCTACCCCTGCTTTTTTGACTTCACCTGAAGCATAGTAGATTTTGCTCCAATCTTTTACCTTTAACCTGCATGTATCTCCCCACTTCAGGTGTGTTTCCTGTAAACAACATATTGTAGGATTCTGGCTTTTAATCCATTCTGCTAACCGCTTCCTCTTTATGGGGGAGTTTACCCAGTTCACATTTATGGTTAAAATGACCAATTCTGTATTACTTGCCATCTTGTTAACTTCTGTTTATGCTTTTCTCACTTATTTCCCCCTTGCTCCCCTTCCCAGTATTCAGCTTGTGAGCACCACTTGCTTCTCACACCCCTCCCTTTTTAGTACTCCCCCCCCACCTTAGACTTCCTCCCCCTATCTTACCCTTTTCCCTCCCCATTTCCATATTCCCTTCCACTTAGCTTATTCCTTCCCTTTTCACTTTTCCCTTCTCACTTCTCAATGAGGTGGGAGAAGTTTCACCATAAATTAAATATGTCTAAAATTTTTCTCTTAAAGCCAATTCTGAAGGCAGTAAGATACCCACTATATTCATCCCCCTCCATTCTTTCTCTCAGATATAATAGGTTTCCTTTGCCTCTTCATGAGATGTAGTACTCCCACTTTGCCCTTTTTCTGGTGCAATGTCCTTTCCACATCTACTTTCTAGAACAAGGTATACATGTATTCTATATATCTCTTTATATCAGAAATATAGTTCCCAAGATTAATCTTTACCTTTTTTGATTTCTCTTGAGTTCTATATTTGTAGATCAAACTTTTTGTTAAGTTCTGGCTTTTTCTTCAAAAATAGGTGAAATTCGCTTACTTCGTTGAATGTCCATCTTCTTCCCTAGAAAAAGATGCTCATTCTAGCTGGGTAAGTTATTTTTGGTTGCATACCAAGTTCTTTAGCCTTTCGGAATATCATATTCCAGGCCCTTTGATCCTTTAATTAGGATGCTGCCAAATCCTGGGTGATCCTTATTGTGGCTCCTCGATACCTGAATTGGGTTTTTCTAGCCGCTTGCAGTATTTTTTCCTTTGTCTGAGGGTTCTGGCATTTGGCCACTATATTCCTTGGTGTTTTGATTTTAGGATCCCTTTCAGTGGGTGATCAATGAATTATTTCAATGTCTACTTTATCCTCTGTTCCTATGACTTCTGGGCAGTTCTCTTTGATAATTTCCTGGAAAATAGTGTCCAGGCTCTTTTTTTCATCGTGCTTTTCTGGGAGTCCAATGATTCTCAGGTTGTCTCTCCTGGATCTGTTTTCCAGATCTATTGTCTTCCCCAGAAGCTATTTCACATTCTTTTCCATTGTTTGATTTTTTTGGATTTGCTTGACTGATTCTTCTTGTCTCCTCGAGTCATTCAATTCCAATTGTTCGATTCTGATTTTTAATGAAGTGTTTTCTTCACTCACTCTTTTAAAATCTTTTTCTAATTGTCCCATTGAGTTCTTTTGTTCTGTGGGATTTTTTTTCCATTTTGCCAATTTTGTTTTTTAGAGAGCTGTTTTCTGTTTCCAGTTCACTGAATCTATTTTTCAAGGATTTTATTTCTTTATCCAGTCTCTCTTTAACTGAGTGGGATGACTTCTCCATACTCTCTTGCCAAGCCTCCCTCTCCTTTTCGCATTTTTCTTCTAGCTCCCTTGTGTGAGCCTTTTTAATTACTTCTATGAGGTTCATCTGTGCTGAGGAACAGATGATCTCTTCCTTTGGGGATTCACCTGGGAACTGTCTGTTTTTAGTCTCCTCAGGATTTGGAGTCTACTCTCTTTCTGTATAGAAGTTGTCAAGGGTTAAAATCCTCTTCAGTTTTTTGCTCATTATGTCAAAGAATCAAAGACAAACTAGCAAAAAGAGAAAAAGAAATCACCCCTAATTCGGAGTCTGCTTTTTGGGGGAGGGGCTGGGTGGTGTTACCGAGCTTCCTCTACAGACTACGGGGGCAGCACCGAGGCACTAGCCCTACTGTGCTGCGCCTGCGCTCTGAGATCTCAGAGAGTGCTGAGTCACTGGGGGGGGGGGGGGGTGGCCAGGTCCCGAGAGACTCCAGCTGTTTGGGGTTGTATTCTTCACCCCAGTGTTTTTGGCTTCTCTGCTGGGCTGCTGGCTTGCTGCTGGAGCAAAGTATCAAAACCTGTAGCAAAGCTCTCTCCGCAGAGAAGGCTGCGATCACACCCCACCCCCTCTCCAGTCTGCTTGGCTATGAGCCACCTTCTGTGCTCTCAGCTGCCTGCCCGCACCCTGCGCCCAATCCAAAACTGTCCCAGCCCTCACGCAAAAACAGACCTTTCTTGGTGAATCTCAAGGATGGCTTCTCTTGGTAACTATTTGTGGGTTTTTTTTCAGTCAAGCATCAATTCAGAGGCTTGTAATGAAATGAATAGTGAGAGAAAAACGCGGAGCTACACAGCTATTTGCTTCCTCTCCGCCATCTTCGAAATACCCTTTTTAATAGTTTACTTTAAACAGTGATGCTTTGCCTTTTGCCATCTTATTATTCCCAGCTTATGCTTTTCTCTTTCCTTTTCTCCTTACCTCCACTCCAGTATTAAATTTATAGGTACTTCTTGCCTCATGCAGTCCTCCCTCTTTAGAATATTGAAGTGGGAGAAGATTCTCTGTTAACCAAATACTCTTTGAGCCAAATGTGATAAGAGCAAGATTCTCAAATTGATCATACCCCTCCCTTCTTGCCCTCAGATGTAATGTGTTTCCTTTACTGCTTCATGAGATGTAGTTTCCCTCTTTTTACCTCCACTTGTCCCTTTTTCTTGTGCAATCTCCTTTCCACTTCTAGTTCATTTTTTATGTTATAACAGTAAAATCAAATTATGCATGTACTCTCTATGTATATCCATTACAGAAATACAATTCTCAAGAGATTTTTTTTTGTTTGTTTTTGTTTTTTTATCTTTTTATGTTTGAGTCCTATATTTGGAGGTCACATTTTTTGTTTAGCTGTTTTTTTTTTTTTTTTTCAACAGAAATTAAAGGAATTCACCTGTTTCATTGAATGCCCATCATCTTCTCTCGAAGAAAGTGCTCATTTTAGTTGGGTAATTTATTCTTGTCTGTGTTCCAAGTTTCTTTGCTTTTCAGATTATCAGATTCCAGGCCCTTCAATCTTTTAATGTGGACACTGCTAGATCCTGCGTAATCCTTATTGTGGCTCCTCAATATTTGATTTTTTTTCTGGCTGCTTATAATATTTTTTCCTTGATCCAATAGTTCTGAAATTTAGCCATGATATTCCTTGGAATTTTAATTTTGGTGTTTCTTTCAGTAGGTGATTGATTAATTCTTTCAATGGCTATTTTATCTTCTGATTCTATGACATCTGGGCAGTTTTCTTTGATGTTTTCCTGAAAAATAGTGACTAGGATATTTTTAAATCATGATTTTCAGGGAGTCCAATAATCCTTAGATGATCTTTCCTAGATCTATTTTCCAGATCTGTTGTTTCCCAAGTAGATTTTTAATTTTTTTTTTGGTTATTTTTGTTTTGCTTGACAGATTCTTGCTGTCTCCTTGAGTCATTTATTTCTATGTGTTAAGTTCTGATTTTTAATGAATTATTCTCTTCATTTACTTTTTTTTTTTTCAATTGATTTTTTTTTTAAATGAGTTGTTTTGTTCTGTGGAATTTTTTTTTTCCATTTCACCAATTCTCTTTTAAGGAATTATTTTATTTTTCCAATTCACAAATTTTGTTTTTCTGGGAGTTCTTTACCTTTTTCAATTCACAAATTCTGTTTTCCTAGGAGTTCTTTACCTTTTTTTATTTCCTATTTCAGGGAATTGTTTTCTTTTTACACTTCAGCAATTCTTTCTTTTAATGAGTTAGATTTCTTTTCCAAAGCCTTTGCAGAGTTATCCTTTCCTTTCCCCATTCTTCTTTCAGCTTTCTTTTAAGAGCCTTTTAAATTTCTTCTAGGAGAGCCAAGTGTGGTGGAGACCAAGTTATATCCACCTTTGGGGCTTCATCTATAGACAATCTGCTTTTAATCTCCTCAGAGTTTTAAGTCTGATCACTTTCACTATAAAAGCTTTCTATAGTTAGAGCTTGCTTTGCCTTTTTACTCATTTTGTTATTTAAATGCTGGGGTCTGCTTTTGGGGCAATAAGGTTTTTCCAAGCTTTGTCAACAGGCAACAGGAAGTAGCAGTGAAGCAGCAGCGGAATGGCTGTGGCTACACTGGAATTGACTGTGCTAGAATCATGCTGAGTCACTCACAGTGCTGGGTGGGTGTGGCCAAGTCCTGTGAGACTCTGGAACTTTGGGATATACTCTTTGCTCTCCGTGTTTATGTTGGAAGTTTTATAACTTCTCTACTGAACTGCTGGCTTGCAAACAGGGCAGAGTAGTCAACACTATGGTAGAGTCCCCCCTGCAGATTCTCTGCCCACAGAGACCACTCCCCACTCACAGAAACCACACACTGCCTCCAGTCTGCTCAGCATGTGCTGGCCCCCTTGCTCTGCTTGCCTGCTTGCCTGTGCCTATGCCTGGCCACTTACCTTGCCTGCCCAAAACCAAAACAGACCTTTTTTCTGGAGAACTTTGAAATTATTTTCTGTGGGTAATGTGTTGCACTCCCAATATTCATGGGTTCTGACAGTCTAGCACTAATTCACTGGTTGAATTCCCTGAATAGTGTGAGGGAAGCAGGAAAGCTTAGAAAAAAGTGTGTCTCCTCTCTTCCATCTTGGCTCTACCCTCCCCCTTCTCAATCCAGAATGTAATTCCAAAGATCACCAGAAAAGGTTTGTTTCAAATGGGCACAGAAAGAGGTGGGCCAAGCATAAGCAGGCTGATTACAGATGCCAATGCAGGCAGCACAGACCTGGAGTGATGAGGACAGAGAACCTATGGAAAAGAATCTACATAACTTCTGGGAAAAGAAATCATTATTTGATAAAAACTGCTGGGATAATTGGAAATTAGTATGGCAGAAATAAGGCATGGACCCACACTTAACACCATATACCAAGATAAGATCAAAATGGGTCCATGACCTAGGCATAAAGAACGAGATTATAAATAAATTAGAGGAACACAGAATAATTTATCTCTCAGACTTGTGGAGGAGAAAGAAATTTGTGACCAAAGATGAACTAGAGACCATTACTGATCACAAAATAGAAAATTTTGATTACATCAAATTAAAAAGCCTTTGTACAAATAAAACTAATGCAAACAAGATTAGAAGGGAAGCAACAAACTGGGAAAACATCTTCACAGTTAAAGGTTCTGATAAAGGCCTCATTTCCAAAATATATAGAGAACTGACTCAAATTTATAAGAAATCAAGCCATTCTCCAATTGATAAATGGTCAAAGGATATGAACAGACAATTTTCAGAGGATGAAACTGAAACTATTACCACTCATATGAAAGTGTTCCAAATCATTATTGATCAGAGAAATGCAAATTAAGACAACTCTGAGATACCACTACACACCTGTCAGATTGGCTAAGATGACAGGAAAAAATAATGATGAATGTTGGAGGGGATGTGGGAAAACTGGGACACTAATGCATTGTTGGTGGAGTTGTGAACGAATCCAAGCATTCTGGAGAGCAATATGGAATTATGCCCAAAAAATTATCAAATTGTGCAAACCCTTTGATCCAGCAGTGTTTCTACTGGGCTTATATCCCAAAGAAATACTAAAGAAGGGAAAGGGACCTGTATGTGCCAAAATGTTTGTAGCAGCCCTATTTGTAGTGGCTAGAAACTGGAAAATGAATGGATGCCCATCAATTGGAGAATGGCTGGGTAAATTGTGGTATATGAATGTTATGGAATATTATTGTTCTGTAAGAAATGACCAGCAGGATGAATACAGAGAAGACTGGTGAGACTTACATGAACTGATGCTAATTGAAATGAGCAGAACCAGGAGATCATTATACACTTCGACAACGATATTGTATGAGGACATATTTTGATGGAAGTGGATTTCTTTGACAAAGAGACCTGAGTTTCAATTGATAAATGACGGACAAAAGCAGCTACACCCAAAGAAAAAACACTGGGAAACGAATGTGAACTATCTGCATTTTTGTTTTTCTTCCCGGGTTATTTATACCTTCTGAATCCAATTCTCCCTATGCAACAAGAGAACTGTTCAGTTCTGCAAACATATATTGTATCTAGGATATACTGCAACATATCCAACATATAAAGGACTGCTTGCCATCTAGGGGAGGGGGTGGAGGAAGGGAGGGAAAAAAAAATCGGAACAGAAACGAGTGTCAATATAAAGTAATTATTAAATAAAAATTAAAAAGAAAAAAGAAAAAGAAATAAAGACATGCCTAAATAATTGGGGAAATATTAATTGCTCATATGTATGATGAGTCAGTATAATAAAAATGATAATGCTTCCTGAAAAAAAAAAAAAGAAAAGAATCTACAGAAGTGTTGCCTACTCTACCCTGCTTGCAAGCCAGTAGATCAGCAGAGAAGTTATAAAACATCCAACACAAACACAAAAGTTAATAGTGCACCCCCAGAATGCCAGAATCTCACAGGAGCTGGTCATGCCCACCCAGCACCAGAAGTTGGTCAGTATAGATTCAGCTCAGCCTCTGCTGCTTGTAGAGAAAGCTTGGATAACCTCCCTTTTACTAAAAGCAGATCTCAACTTTTTTTTTTTTTAAATGAGTAAAAAAAAAAAACAACAAGAACCCTGACTTTAGATAGTTTTTATGGTGAAAAAGAAGAATAGATTTCAAATCCTGAGGAGACTAAAACAGATCATCTGCAAATGAAGCTCCAAAGGGTGATATAAATTGGTCCCCATCATACAAGGCTCTCTTAGAAGAAATTAAAAAGGACCTTTAAAAAGAGCTAGAAGAAAAATGGGGAAAGGAAATGAAAACTTTGCAAGAGGGTTTGAAAAAGGAAACACAAATTATCTGAAGAAAATTCATTACAAAATAGACTTAGTGAAATGGAAAAAGCATATAACTCCTTAAAAATGGATTTGACAAATTGCAAAAAGAAAACTGTTGTGAGCTTTTTCTTCTCAAAACACAGCCAGGTGATAAAAGTTCAGATCTTTTATTATCTCCAATATAGCCTGGTTAGCTTAGAGGCCTATCTCTCTGCTTGGTTCCAAGAGCTCTCTCCAAATGTCTTTACATCCAAAGGTCTGGTCCTTCAGCCTCTGCCTCTGCTTTCTTCAGCCTCCAGCCAGCTCCAGTCTTCATGTCATTCCGGTGAAATCTCGACTTGTAGCGTCTTCCTCTGAAGAACTTCTTCGACTGGCCCATTGGCCTATTTATGCTCCTTCCAGAGAGAGGGATTATGGGTTTTCTCCCATAGTGCTCTCTGGCCCAAAGAGCTTCAAGGGAGGTATGAACTCATTGAACTCCAATGAGTAAAGGTGTGAACACAAGCCTTGTATTAATTAGTTCTACTTAGTACCTTGTTTCAGGTTCTGCCCAAAACATCTTCTTGTAAGATTAGATCAACTCTAATTAGTTAACAGTTAGTAAGGATTCCAACAGAAAACAACTCCCTGAAAAACAAAATTTGTGACATTGAAATAGAAAATAACTCCTTAAAAATAGAATTTGTAAAATGGAAAAAAAATCAATAGAATAAAACAATTCATTTAAAAATTCAATTGCACAAATATGAAAAGAACTAAAAAAAAATGAAGAAAATAATTCACTAAAATTCAGAACTGAATAAATAGTAATGAATGATTCAACAAAACATCAAGAATCAGTCAAGGAAAATAAAAACGAAAAGAAAACAAAATGGAAAATACCTATTTGGGAAAACAACTGACCTGGAAAAAAAATTGAATAAAGGAATGTATTATACTGTAGAGATAAGAATCGTTACAATAATGTTTCTCAAGTAACAATAGATAAAATCTTTACCTGGAAAGATTGATTTCCTGAAGAGTAAATAGGAACCCAAAATAGAAGAAAGAAACACCAGATTGTGAAGTTAAACATGTTAATTGTAATGTCTGGATTAGCTCTCTTGAGGATCTCAGGATTAACCTGAATCCTTCCTTGTCTTAATGGAGGAGTGAAGAAGGCAGGATAGCCACCATGAGGAAGACTCAAAGATAGAGTCTGGCATCTGACCTCTGGAGCCTGAAGTATTCGCTTTATCTGTGGCTGAAAGAGCTTTCTGTGTCTGAGACTCCCTTAAATACCTCAGTATGATTATATCACTACAACACACTGAGCACATGCAACCATTACATCACTATAGAGAACCATTATTTCACATTGAGTAGGTACTTAATTATAAGCACCATGCCAACCTAGATTCAAGTACATCTTTTCAGAGTTCCCAGGCCCTCTACAATTAATTTTTAAAAACAAAATTTTTTTTTGTTTGTTTGTTTGTTTGTTTGTTTTTGGTTTTGGTTTTGGTTTTGGTTTTTAAAGACACAGAGTAGGAAGAAGAGATGAACATTTTTCAATTGCAATGGAATAGTGGAAAGACAAGTGAATGTGGAATCAGATGAGAATCCTTATCCCATTACAGGCCTTTAGTTTACTATATGCTTGGTATCTCATGTTCTAGGGCTTATAAAAATAAATAATGCTTAGTCTTTATTTTCATGAAGCTTCCAATATACAAGAAAAACAAAACTATGTGAGGGACTTCTTTATTGATATTGCCCTGGGACATTTTTCATCCATATATCCAATAGAATTAGTTTTAGGTAGAAAAAAATAAATGAGTAAGAAAATTTATAAAACATTTACAATGGTCAAAACATTGTGTTAACCACTGGGTAAAAAATTAGAAAAACAGGAGAATAACCTTTCAGGAAGTTCATATTCTAAAAGCAGAGAAAACATATAGGAGGTTTCTGATGCACGCAAAAAGGAAATATCCACTGGCACACACACTCTCTGTGTCTCTCTGTGTCTCTCTGTTTCTCTCTCTCTCTCTCTCTCTCTCTCTCTCTCTCTCTCTCTCTCTCTCTTTGTCACCATTTGATAGTTCCAAGATTTTGAGTTAAGAACATTCTTTTCTGGGTATCCTATACTTGTGGCTATTGAGGTTATGGGTGTATAAAGTCACAGACAGAGATAATTGTTAAGACTCAGTTACACATGTATTGGTACCTTGGACAATGCCTGCATTAGGAAAGCTCAAATAAAAGATTAAAATATAAAAATATATGGAAGATGCAATTAATGGAAAGCTTTGAACACCTGACTATGGAGTTTATTATATTAAAGTTGACAGTTATTTGAATCAAAACTCTACCAAGATTATTAAGCTTTGCTATAGATAATGGACTATATTTGTTAAGTTATTATTGTTGTCATTGCTGTAATTATTATTGATGTATTTGTGAATTTCTATTCTTAAATATTTAAATAGGTTATAAAAAGAATTTGTGAGGTAAATTAAGCTATTAAATGATGTGCAACAGCCTTACTTCTCTATGTATGCTACTTTAAACTCAGCGATGTCTTTCAGAATCTATCTGAAAATAAATCAGAATTGCAAGTTCCTAGATAAAGTTAGTGCTGTCCATATTTTAAGTGAATGTATCAAGGATAATTCTCCTATTGGCAGGAAAAAAAGAGAAACTTTCCAAAGCACAAGTAGATGGCAGAACTCCATTTCTCCCCTCTTCCAAAGCACATATGTAGAAATGAAGTATATTTCCAGGCTAATTTTAATTAAATCTCAACTCACTCTTCAGCTATATTTTTTTTTTTGGTAAGTGTAAAAATAATCTATATAGTTGGCAATGTTCTTTTAGAGAAAAGATCACCATTTATTAAAATAAAAGAAAAATAACAGACGGGATTCAGGAAATTAATCATGCAGACTTTGTATTAGATTTTAATAAATATCTCATCATTTTGAATAGTTCAAAAGATTTTTTTTTCTCAAGGATACTCAAACAATTTGTTTTTCCTTTTATTTCAATATATAATCATTCTACTTTCTGTGCCTCTGCTACCAATCGTGTACCATCCTTTTTTCCCCCCCTCTTCTGATGCAGATGACAACTCCTTTGTTCCTTAATAATCTCATGGGTTGCTGTATCCAAAATCGATCAGCTATTAGCCAAATCTTGGAGACTCTGTGATCATTGCTTGGGAGCCAAACTTAAAGCTGGTGTCAATCACTAGGTCCATATTCAAAGTCTTCATGGTTTGGTAGCACTTGTCAGCCTTATGTTTTAATTAGAGGATTATGCTTTCTCCACCACAGGTGCAATTCAGTAAAACATGTTGTTATTCTAACCACCTCAATAGTATTGTTTCTTATAAACTTTGTTACTTTTATTATTAGATAGTATGTATAATTTTAAAATTATTTGTTGTACATTACTCATTGGAAATATATGCCATTTTGGCAAGGGTTGTTTTTTTTCCTGAATATATATGCAACAGCTGCACATTAAAGATATGTGAAGTTCCTTAAATAAATTTAGAAAAGTCATATCATTTAAAGGGATTCTTATACAATCTAAAAACTAAATTCTGCATGTTGCCACAAAGCTTTTGATCATATGCAAATCTTATGTCACTTCTAAGACTCAAGGAGTGAATAACACCCAGGTTCCTTTTTTTAGGGAGTTCATACAATTACCTCATGGAAAAATATGCCAGAAACCTAGTCATGTATTTTTTTCAGCACATACATCATACACTATTTATAAAACTGTAAAATTGAAGACTTCATCTGCATCATGGTTCTCTCCATTGGATTCCCGTAAACATTAATAAATAAATAAAAATAATACACATACATCTTAGATTTCTCTGAAGGTTCTTTATGGATCTTTAAAACCTAGTTATTTCAAGCTTCTGTCCTACCTTTTGCAAAAGAATTCTACTGCAGTCTTACTTATTTTACTTAATTCAAATCATTTTGAATTTTCAAATAGATATGATTTCTATTATTTGAAAAGTCTGGAAAATTTTTACATTCAAATCTCTAATATCTTTCCTCATTCCAAACACTCCATTCCCACATTAAAATAGTATATACATAATAAAAAAGAGCTCCAATCCCATTAAGCATGCTATCTCCAGAAGAATATCTAATAACACAGAAAACTCTCTGAGAAACTATTTTAGAAAAAGCTATAGTTGAGTCAATTAGATTAGATTTTGTGTCAAGAAATATGAAATGTTCATCTCGATTATGTGGCTACCCTGTATTAGATGCTGGAACATAATAGCATCTTTTTACATATCAGATCACCAAACATGAAGAGAAGCCATAAAGTCATTTCTCTACTTGAGTAGGAATAGCATCTTCCAAAACTATATGTCTAGGAAAATCTGAAACAGAAAACTAAGAGTTTCTCTCCATTTTCAATTGGATTCAGAAGGACTAACGGTCATATTACCTATAATACAGTCATCATAAACTGAATCAGAGGGAGATCTACCTTCCCCTTCCCCCTTTTACTTTGTGGTCCCACAGTGGACTGAAAATTATGGTTTTGTTTTGGTTTTCTCTAAAGATTATCCTAATCCTCAGTATTTCTCACAACTTGTCCAAAATAGGGATGGTATGAAAATGATAAAACAACTTAACTGTTGCTATAGTCTAAAATCCAGAGAATCCTAAATGAAGGTGGGTGGGGAGGGGGAAATCTCAATGCAAATAGAAAGTCCATTTCTAATCTCTAATGTACGTACTCAACTCCTTTTGTTCCAACACTCAGGAAATGTTGGCAAAGCTGCAGAACTTGTCCCACAGGTTTCCAGTTGGAAATAGAATTAAAAATCTTACCACCTCCCTTCTTAGTACCTTGTGAAATTAAAATACAGAAAATGAACTTTATTTGATAGTTGAAAAAGAGTTAAATAATAGGAAATTGGGAAGGATGTCAGTACTAATGGGGTTCCAGAAGAGGAGATTCAACTAATCTTTCTGAAAGCAAAGATCCAAGATATAAATAAAACTCCCCTAAGGAGTCTTTTGGAAAATATACTATGAAATTTGAATTGTCAAAAATTGGGAGGAAGCTGAGAAAGCTTCCCAAAAAGCCATCATCAAAGAGGAAGGAGTCAGAAAGTAATCAATAGGAAGAGAACAAAACTAGTAAAGATCTCAAGCTGAAGAAAACTCAAACACATTGTGGCTCCCAGATAAACCAACATAGATCTTTATAACAAAGGAAATATAGTTTCTTGATCATCTAAATGGGTCAAATATCTATGAATAATGAGTCAAAAACAAAGGAAATTGAATCAACACATAATAAGTCAGAGACAAATGTGGATTCCCAAGAGATCATGGAACCAGAAAAGAATGCTTCTGAATGCTATAAAAGAAGAATTAAAATTGTGAGAATAGAATTATTTCCTTTACAGCATAAATAATTGACAGAATAGAAACTTGAATCCATGAAGGCAAGTCTCACCAATGTTATAACAAAGAAAAAAAAAATATGGATTAGGAACAAAGACAGAAATGAAAGGCAATCTGGAAGAAGAGGATGAAGCAATAACAATAAAAGAAAGCATTCTCTCCATAAAAGAAAAGCATTGATCTTAAAGATAATATTCATAGAAAAATCTTAAGGATTATAGGTCTTCCAAGAGAACATAACAAATTAAAACATCTCAACACCATAATTAAAAAAGTAATAGAAGAAAAGCACCCAAAATATTTATCACAGAAAATAAAATATCAATTAAAATTATCCAACAATAACATATATATATATAATATTTGAGAATGCAACAAGTAAATAAAAGTAAATAAATGAAACACTCCCAAAAAAATAATATAAAGAAAAGGAAATAAGAAGTACTTTGTAGCCACCACAAATTGTGAGGACATCAAATATATATATATATATATATATATATATATATATATTTTTTTTTTTTTCCTCCCTTATAGACTATTTTAATACATTACATGGTTTTTCATCTTGTTTCACAAATCTTTGTTACTGCAAGTGAAAATGTGACTGTGAGATAATAGTTCAATTTTGAAATGAATATTCTTCCTAAATAAAAGCTTACAAAATTACCAATTAAATGTCAGACCAGAAAAAAATTATCACCCACCACCATCACCATCTTCCCAACAGTTTTTAAACTCTTTCTCTCCTTATTTAAAAAAAAAAAGAAATAAAGCAAGTTCCCAGCAAGTAAAAAAAAAAAATAATGAAATCTCTAAAGCATATTTTTCTTCCTTTCCTATGATCCTATAGTTCTCATTTTTCAGTAAATTAATGATACATATAAATGGCTCAAAACATGAGTGATATGCTTATATCGGCTTATTTTCTATCTCTTACTATTGAAAAAAAATATCTTAAAAACAAAAGTTGGCCAGGGAACTTGAACAAGAAATTTCAAGACTAAAATTATTTTCTTTTTGTAAAATGGAATTGTTTTTATGTACTTATTTTTAAACTTTCCTCCACTTCTTTCAAGGTCATCAAGAAAATAATTATCAGAGAATATGCTCCCATATCTCAGCTTTAACAGTCATGAGTAGAGTACTGCATGTGAGCCTTGGGAGGGATACAAAGACATAATCTCTGTTCTCATGGAGTTCATAATTTACTAGAAGTATGGCATATGCACAAATAGCTAATAGAAAGTAATAGAAAAAGAGTAGATATAATACATAGTAACAAAGTAGTTTCTCTATGAATTTTGATGGGAATTTTTTTTTTTTTATTATTATTAACCAAGAGAACAAAGAAAGACTTTCTAAAGTAGATGTTACTTGATACACATCTTAAATTACTTTTAGGATTTATGCAGTCAGATTCTAGATATAGAAAAGAACATTTTAAGAGTCATAGAAACATATACAGTGATGTGCGTGTGTGTTTATGTGTGTATGTATATGCCTGTATGTATGTATTGAGTTTGTATGTGTGAGTGATGTGTGTGTGTATGTGTGTGTGTGGTCTCCATTTTTATGATGTCAATTAACCCAATGTTAGAAGAGCATAGCACAGGAAGTAGTGTATGACTTAGGAAATACAATGTACTTTTTGCTAGGTCTTGAAAGCTTCAGGACACTTAATATCATTCAGCAAGCAATTAGGAGCCATTGAATGTTCTTAGACTGGGAAATAACAAAGACAGGTCATGAAAGTTAATTTAGAAATAACAAGAATAGATTTGAATGAAAATGTTATAGAGAGATTTATTCAAACAGTAATTAGATTCTTCCCCTTCCCTTCTCCTTTTACTTTGCTTACATTTGAGCAGTTACAATTCTGTCTTAATGGAAGCATACCTTCCATTACCTTCTGTCCCACCAAAAAAAGACAAAAAACATCATCAAGGTAAAAGTGTTCCTGTTATTGGAGCAGATGAAAATTTTGAATAGATATGACTGTGGTAAGAAATTAGACATTTAGTATATTAATTTTGGTAGGCAATTACATAATCACACAATGACAGCATTTCAAATTTTATCATGGAAATGAAATGTCATCTAGACCAATCAATAATTAAACACCCCCCATCCATATACTTGAAAAGGAGCCTTTGAGTTTTGCAAAAAGATATTTAATGACGAGTGACCAACTACATCAATATATAGTCTCTATTACTTTTGGACAACTTTAATTCTTAGGCTAATTTTCTTTACACTTTATTTCTAGAGTCAATTGATGGATTGAAATAAAATACTTTAAATTTATTTGGATGTGACATGTCACTAATGTGGAAAACTTTCCATTAGTAAATATAAAAATGTAAAAAGGCCTTGCCATCTTATATAATTTCTATCCAGCAAAAAACCTTCATTATAAAATTTATCCAACTTAGAGGCTATATATATATATATATATATATTTGCTGAGGCATTTGGGTTAAGTGACTTGCCCAGGATCACACAGCTAGAAAATATTAAGTGTCTGAGACCAGATTTGAACTCAGGTCTTCCTGACTTCTGACTTCAGAGCTAGTACTCTCCATTGTGCCACCTAACTGTCCCAGTTAGAAGCTTTTCTTAAGGATTATTATTACGGGGCACCAGAGCAATACTTGTATGTCCAACTACTATTTCCTGACATCACTACATTTTCAATTAACTTACATGAGAAGCCTTGGGTTTCCTTGATCTTATCCCAGGTTTTTAACATATATGTGTGTGTATATAATTATTACAAGATGGTTCAGTCCATTTATTAGATCCTGTCTTTCCACTGTCTTTTGAACTGCTTCAAATTTGATTTTTCAAAAATTTACAGAATTGCCCTATTGTTGTGGGGGGGGGGAGCTACTTTAAAAAATTAATAAGATAGTTTCCAAAATCTGGGAAACTTATTTGAACTGATACAAAATGAAATGAACAGAATCAAGAGAATATTGCACGTAATAACAGCAATACTATAATAATGATCAAATGAAAAAGACAACTATTCTGATCAATATACTGATACAATATAATTCTAAAGGATCCATGAAATAAAGTATTATTTACCTCCAGTAAATTAGAAATCTGAGGAACACTTAATGCATATTGAAGTATGCTTTTATCACTTTTATCACTTTCTTTGTGTTTCTTTTTTTATAACATGGCAATATGGAAATATGATTTTCATGACTTCACATATGTAATTAGTAATATACTGTTTTCCTTCCTATTGAAATTGTCCGTTTTCTCTTTATTCAGTTTAAATCACAAATTATTAACCATACATACCACTTAATGTCTGACCAACCAAATGCATGCAGTCATCTGGATAAAAAAAAAATAAATCTTTTTTTTTTTTTTTTTTTTTTTTGGTAATTGTTAAATTGTTCTCTTTTAAGAAATTCTGCACTTCAAAAAATCTTACAATGTACTAGGGCTTGTTTTCTCCTCCTGAAGGATACTAATTGTGTGACTCTAGAAAAGGTATGTATCAACTCAGTGTTCTTAGAACCTCTAAAATTATAAATTGTAAAGAAGGTGATGACCTACATTATAGAAGTAATTTTGTCCCTGGGATCGAGGGGTTTCTCCACAACAATGAAATAAGTGGAAGAATACTTTTCTCTACTCATGAAATCAATAGACAACCATATAAAGTTGAGAAGAATGCTGTTACCTAACAGAAACAAATCTTTTATGTGAATGCCATGTAGAACTAGCTCCATGAAGACATAAAGACAAGCATTCATATTACTAATTTCAGAATTACATGGAATATTCCACTGAAAAGAAAACATGTGGACTTATTTTTCAAGAAATGTTTTATGATCCCAATATATTGAGGTTTGGGAGGATTATGTTCAAGTAGATAGTTTTTTGCTACTCTTTAAATTGTTCTATATTATAATCAATTAAGTTTATTGAGGAAAATAATTCCTTAAAAATAAAATTGGACAAGTGGAAGCTAATGATTCCATGAGTCATCAAAAATACTTTTTAAAAAATCAAAAGAAAGAAAAAAATCTAAAACATCTCATCAAAAACTAATTTGGAATCCACTTATCATATCTTGAAAGGAATATTAAAATTAAAATCTCCATGAATATTATGTTCAAATTTGATTTCTAGGATAAAGAAAAAAGTAATACAAATGGGCAGATAGAAATAATTCACATATGAAGTCAAAATCATACACAGTTTGGTAGTTTCCATGATTAGGGAAAAAACAACAAAAAACCAGAGGGTTTTTGAAAAAGGATGTTCCAGAAGGCAAAGGAGCTAAGATTATAATTAAGAATAATTTATCCAACAAAAGTGAGTCTAATCCTTCAGGGGGAAATGTATATTTAATGAAATATAATACTTGCCAATATTCCTGATGAAAACCCGGAGTTGAATAGAAAAGTTGACATCAAAACACAAGATTCAAGAGAAGTATAAAAAGTAAACATGAAAGAGTAATTAAAAGGGACTCAGTAAAGTCAAACTATTTTAATTTCTATTTATCTAACCAAAACATACTTTATTATTATTATTAGAGCAGTTAAAAGGAGTTTACATAGACATAATTCATGGTTGTAAGTTGATTATATTATAATGAAGTCAGAAAAGGGGGAGCAAGCAAAAGGGAGGAATTGAAAGGAGATATCGACAGTGGAAAATCTATAAAAATAAAAGCTATTTCAGGCAATTCAATGGTGCAATGCATAGAACATCTGAAATCAGGAAGACCTAAGTTCAAATCTGGCCTCAGACATTTAAAACCAATTAGCTGTATGATCCTGGGCAAGTCACTTAACCCCAATTGCTTCATAAAGCAGAGCAAAACAAAAGAAAACTTAATAGCCATTCCTCCAACAGATAAATGATTAAATCAGTTTTAATGAGAAAAAAAAAATCCAAGCTATTTAGTGTGGTGAGCTTTTTCTTCTCAAAACACAGCCAGGTGATAAAAGTTCAGATCTTTTATTATCTCCAATATAGCCCGGTTAGCTTAGAGGCCTATCTCTCTGCTTGGTTCCAAGAGCTCTTGCTGCTTTGTCCTTTGCTTCTGCCTCTGCTTTCTTCAGCCTCCAGAGCCAGCACCACTCTTCATGTCATTCCGGTGAAATCTCGACTTGTAGCGTCTTCACTCTGAAGAACTTCTTTGACTGGCCCATTGAAGCTCTATTTATGCTCCAAAGAGCTTCAAGGGAGGTGTGAACTCATTGAACACCAATGAGTAAAGGTGTGAACACAAGCCTTGTATTAATTAGTTCTACTTAGTACCTTGTTTCAGGTTCTGGCCAAAATCTTCTTGTAAGATTAGATCAACTCTAATTAGTTAGCAGTTAGTAAGGATTCCAACATCTCCCCCTTTCTTTTGTTTTAAAACATAGGGGGTTTCTGAGGGGGTACACATAAATCCATCAATATGGGCCAGAACTTTGTAACAGATATACATGGTATACATAAATCCATCAATATGGGAGGCATTATACATAATTTACATAAGCACATAGCAATATAACACAGGCTAGTAGTAATGTAACAAATAACATGAATCATCCTGAAAATTTACACATGTCCATAAGTCCTAGAAACAGTCCAATAGGATTCCATTGTCCATTAGTTCATGTGCCAGGAATCTAATAATTCTTGTAAGCTCTGAAGTACTGCAAAAGGTCTCATCAACAATTTTTCATCTCAGGGAACCCAATGATTCTTGGTAGTTTTTCAAGAAGTGAAACAGTCTCATCTAGTCTTAGGAAATCCAATGATTCCTGGGATTTTAAAAAGTTCTTTTAATAGTCTCATTGTCAGCTATCTGATTCTTTCTCCATCTGTGGAAATACAAGCAGATCCTCTTCCCCAAGCAGTTAACCTAATTCCCTTCTATTTACCAAATTTAGAATTTCTCCTCATCATCTGGTAATTACATTGGAGCTGTTTGCACTGGATATTTCCTTGTTGTCTTAAAAGGCCTGTATTCTTCCTAACTGTAATCCTGATTGCTTTTCTGTTGGTTGATGACATCAGAATTCTGAATTTCTAAAATCTCTC
This sequence comes from Antechinus flavipes, assembly GCF_016432865.1. Taxonomy (NCBI): domain Eukaryota; kingdom Metazoa; phylum Chordata; class Mammalia; order Dasyuromorphia; family Dasyuridae; genus Antechinus; species Antechinus flavipes. The sequence continues at coordinate 101,637,372 of NC_067398.1, read as the reverse complement.
TGGGTGTAACCTCAGCTGCTATCATGCCCCACCTGTCCTTTGATTGATACTTTGGAGCTGGGCCTTGCCTCTCCTTCCTCTGGGTAAATATACATTTAGAGGCCCAGTGAAAGCCTCGGTTACATTTTGGACATGGGGTTTTGGGTTTTCTCTCACCCTGTCTTCTCATTGTATCTCTGTATCTACATTGGGCTCTTAGATGTCCAATTTTTCCACATTGAAAACATCGACGAGTTTCTCTAGAATTCCTTTGCCAAGAAGGACCTTGTCTTTCCATGTTCATCATAGTTTGGGCATAATAAGCATTTGTGCCCACTGTGGCACAGCATCTTATGATCTCCTCCAAAGGAGCATCTTTGTCTAGCCCCCATATAATTCTTTTGCAAACCTCATTGGCATTTTCCTTAGCCAAATGTCTAGTCATTATTTCTGTTGCTGCATTATCTCCAATGGTTCTTATTACAGCTGTTTGTAAATGTCCCACAAAATCTGCAAAAGATTCATTGGGACCTTGCTCTATTTTTGTGAAAGCATTATTTCCATCTTTCTGTCCAGGGAGAGAATTCCAAGCTTTTATTGCAGCCTTAGAAATTTGCTCATACACTGTTATGTGATAATAAATCTGTTCTGAACTCTCTGCATACTGACCTTCACCAGCTAGTTGGTCAAAAGCAACTTGTACAATAGCTCCTGTTTGCCTATTGCATTGGGCTTGAATCCTACATAATTCATGAAACTCTGAAAGCCACAATAAATTTTGTCCCGGTTCAAGACATATTTTAGCAATGGATTTCCAGTCATTCGGGGTTAAGATTTCATAAGACAAATTATCCAGTAACATCTTCACATAAGATGATGTAGCCCCATAAAGAGTGCAACCCTTTTTCAAATCTTTAATTTTTTCCCAAATTAAAAGGAGTGTATTTTCTCTCTTTTTGACCTGAGGAGTTGAGCTCTTCAATCACAGGATATGCATTTATAAAATCAGATATATCTTCTCCTTCATTTTTTGCTTTAATTAATGCTTTTTCTAATCTTGTCAAATTCTGCTTTACAGGAGAGGCTAACTGTGTTTCTGTCTCTCTCCCTCCCCCTTGTTCCACCCATGAAGGGTTAATTGTGGGGAGAGGGTCATGAGATGTGGAATCACCTAATTCCTCCTGCTGTGAAGTATCATACTCAGAATTGTAATTAACTCCATTCTCATCTGATCCGTCCTCCTTTTCACCTAGTAAAGTTGGCACTTCCTCCTCCTGTACTTCCCTTTTCATCATTCTATCACTTAAATAACTTCTTATACCCAATTGTATTACATTATATGTATTAATTATTGAGTTAGGCCCATTTTTATCATAGAATTGACAAAGATCCTCTCCAACCAATTTCCATTCATTTAGATCTAATTCCTTATCAAGAGAGAAACAAGGACATATGTCCTTTACAGTTTGTAAAAGTTCAGTGATTTGCTGTAAACTTATAATTAAACCTTGGCTTTCCATAATTTTGACAATGCTCTCTAAACATTTTCCTTGAACAAAAACAGGCTGTTTTCTAAATATCTGTCCCATCTTAGATGAAATTCTACTTTAACTCTTCTAACAAAATTTCTTTATTGCACTCACCCTAATTTCTGGGTTGAAGAGTCTTTTCCACTGGATCAGGATCAGAGGCTTTTCCACTTGAATTAGGATCGTAGCTTTTCCACTGAAATCCACTGGGGGGGGGGGGTCTGTTAGCCCCACGTTGGGTGCCAAAATGTGGTGATCTTCTTCCCAAATGCAGCCAGGTGATGAAAGTTCAGATCTTTTATTATCTCCAATATAGCCCAGTTAGCTTAGAGGCCTATCTCTCTGCTTGGTTCCAAGAGCTCTTGCTGCTTTGTCCTTTGCTTCTGCCTCTGCTTTCTTCAGCCTCCAGAGCCAGCACCACTCTTCATGTCATTCCGGTGAAATCTTGACTTGTAGCATCTTCACTCTGAAGAACTTCTTTGACTGGCCCATTGAAGCTCTATTTATGCTCCAAAGAGCTTCAAGGGAGGTGTGAACTCATTGAACTCCAATGAGTAAAGGTGTGAACACAAGCCTTGTATTAATTAGTTCTACTTAGTACCTTGTTTCAAGTTCTGGCCAAAATCTTCTTGTAAGATTAGATCAACTCTAATTAATTAGCAGTTAGTAAGGATTCCAACAATTTAGAATCACATGAAAGCATGTTCTAATTTATAATTGATTAGAGAAATATAAATTAAAATAACCCTGAAGTACAATTTCACATCTAGCAAAAACGAGAAATGCTTGTGAGGATATGGGAAAATAGTTACACTAATGAAATATTGGTAGAGTAGTGAACTGGTCCAATAATTCTGGAGAAAAATTTGAAATTGGTCCCAGGGGCTATCATATTGTGAATATGCTTTGCCCCAACATTTATACTACCAAGTCTATAGCCCCCCAAAATAAGAAAAAGCAAAAGGACCAATATGTACAAAAATATCAATAGCAAAACACTGAAATTTGTGATGGCAAATGATTGAAATTAGAGGGAACACTCATGAATTTGTGAATGATTGAACAAGTTGTGTTATAAGATTGTTATGTAGTACTATTATAAGAATCGATAAGGAAGATGTTTTTACAAACACATGGAAAGATCTATATGAACTAATGCACAGTAAAATGAGAAAAAACACAGTGTGTTCACAGGAGCAACAAGCTTGCAGTGATGATCAGCTCTGAAAGACTTGTTTCCTATACTCAATATAGTGATTCAAGATGATTTCAAATGGCTCAGGATGGAAAAAAATACTGCTATCCTTTTCCACAGAGAGAATTAAGGAACTCTGAACACATATTGAAGTATAATTTTCTAATTTTTCATGTTTTTTTTAATATGGCTAATATGAAAATATTTTTCATGATTTCACATATATAATTGATATTATATTGTCTTCTCAGCAGGCAGAGAAGGACTTAAGAGGGATGGAGAAAATTAGGGAATCAAAATTATCAAAAAAGAACGTTAAAATGAATATTTTTTTAAAATAAAAATATGATTTGGTGACCTCTGTAATACCTCATAGTGGCATGGTGATAACGCTAGATTCTCAGTAACTGTAAGTTCTGACAGTATGGACTTGGTCTTGGAGCATTAGAAAATCGCATTACCATGTAATAAGGTATTTTGGCTCAAGTAATTCATGATGACTAAGATGGAATGGAATTGTGATCTTGTGTACAATCTTTGAACTCATGAATGCATGCAGTATTATTAAGGAAGTAATCAGCTGGCAACATACCAAATGGACTTAGAAGCAATTGTGAGCAAGCCATTAAAGTATTGAAATGATAGAGATGGTTTCATAAAAACCTAGAATGACTTGTATGAACTGACAGAAAATGACATTAATAAAAGCAAGAGAGTAATGTATAAAATGACAACAATATATTAGACAAATAGCTGTAAAAGAATTTAGAAAATCTGATCAGTGTAATGACCAGTTATGACTCCAAAGGACTAATGATGAAATATGCTATTCACTTCTTGATAAAGAGGTAAAAGATCAAAGTGCATAGTGAAATTTTTACTTTAAACATGGCCAAGGTGGGATTTGTTTTGCATGAATATCTGTGTGCATGACAGTTTTTTTTTTTTTTTTTCATTTGTCCTCAACTAGAGGAAGGGGTGGAGAATAAAAAGGTGAATTATTATTGAATAGTGATTTTGTATATATGTGTGTGTGCATGTACACAAGCATATAAATATGTAAATATGTATGTATGTGTATTGCATATAAATGCATTTTGTGTATATTTCATGTGTTTGCATACGAAATTATAGTGATCTAGATGTATTTCAGTGAAGACAAGGATGAAAAAGATAAGAGACAGAGTTCAATGGCAGCCCCTGCTCTCAAAGTCCTTTAACACTTCCCCATTCCCCCAAAAACAGAACAAGCAGAGTAAAAACAATATGCCAATATAATTACATTTTATATACACAGAGATGCTTATTATATATGTATATGTATATTTGTGTGTACATGTACCTCATGTATACATCACAACTTAAATGTTCATAAATACATGTGTAAAAATCACTTTTAGATGTGATTCATGATTGAGATATTTATTGAATTATATGACATTAGAAGTTTTTTCTAAATAATATTCTACGATATTTTGGTAAAAAATTACATGTCATGACTCTTTTGCATAATATAAACTAAATTCAAATAATTTGACAGCCTTTTTTATTTTAACTTCCCCCGTTTTTCCAGTTTTATAGTGTTACATGAAATACATATCCAAGAGATTTCAGGAAATGTTTAGAAATTGAAAACTGGATGGACCAACTAGTTTCATGAGATGTAAAAAACAGGATCTTAAAAAAAATCAGATAAGCCTGAGAAGCATAATATTTAAATATGTCTTCAAATCCAATGGCACACGAAAGAAAAAGGTCTTTGTATTATTCACTAAAAATGGAGTTGATAGCCCAACTTTCAATTGTACTTACCCTAATTTCATTAATGACTAATTAAAAGTTCATTAACTATCATTGCTTTATATGTAATAACCAGAGCTGTCTTTACAAGTAAGTAATGACAAAACCTTGAGTGTAAAATAAAGGAACACTAAGTAGTGTTTCCAAGTCCACTGCCTTGAATATTTATGATATAATTCATTCATTATCTCCCCTTTACAGGTCTGGAAAAGTGGAAGGGAAAAATAACTTTTGACTTGAAATCAGGAGAGCTAATTATAATTCTCAAGTGTGTCATTTGGGGACTATTGTGGCCATATTCAAATGACTTCACCCCTCCAAGATCATTCACTTACAAGATGGAGCTAATGTTATTGCATTACCTAACTCACTGGGATATATTTAAACTTAAATCACTGAAGAAATGCAAGGTATTATTAGCATCATCATTTTGACAAAACTACAGGAGTAAAATGAGATAACAATTATTGTGCAAGACTAAGTGCTTTAGCAGATTTTATTTGGAGCTGTATAACAACATTAGTTTTGATTCTATTATTCTCTATTATCATTCCCAAGCTAAAATATTCTCATAACTTTAGTAGAACAAGAGATGCTATAAAATTAAAGTTTGGTGAAAGAAATGAGGAATATATAAATGGTAAGGGTAAATGATAACTAAAATAATAGTGGTAAAATGATAAAGAATTCATTAAAAAGTAGCACTGAACTGCAAAAAAAAAAAAGCAATGGTCATAATTAACATTTATTTGAAAAGCATTTATTCAGTGCCTACTCTGTTCTAGCATTTTGTCAAGTGCTAAAGATACAAAGACATTTTAAAGTTGAGGCATCTGATTTAGAATAACTTAGCTAAAGCCATATAGGTACTACAGTAAGTATTATTGTCAGGGCTAAAATTTAGTTTTTTAGACTTCATGTATGTTGACATATTTATATTATTATCATTATTATTATTGTGGCTATTATTATTATTTTATTTTCAAAATTTTCATTGCATACAAATAGAAATACTTGTGAAATGACTTGACATCTTAATATTTTTCAGAATTACTATTTCAAATTATTGCCCAAGTTATTAAAACTGGGTTTTTAAAAGAATTCAAATAATACAATATAGGTTCACATTTTGTAGACTTGCTGAAATCACCAGAAATGCCAGTAGTAAAGAGAATAACATTATAATGAGGGTGATTTTTATTTCATACAATTCCCATGTGTTTTTTTTACAAATTTCAACTGATAGCTCTCCATATTTTGAAAAAAAAATTATTCCACAAAACTTGGTGAATATGAGTATGTGCTATGTTGACATCTAACTTCTTCATCTCATGGAATATTTCTTAACTAGCCATAAAATTTTATTTGGAATCAATCAATATAAAATTCTAAATGTAAACCAATTAAAATATAGACATAATATTCATTTTAAGCTTAAAGCCAGAACTCACATTGTACCAACAGGTGAAAGCAAGGACTGCAAATACTTTGGTCTTCCTTAAGAATAAATTACTGAGCATCATATGCAATGGGGAAAAACTGGAACCTTTCCCAGTAAGATCAGGAGTGAAGGGAGGTTGTCCACTATCACCATTATTATTCAATATTGTATTAGAAATGCAAGCTTCAGCAATAAGAGTTGAGCAAGAGATTAAAGGAATTAGAGTAGGTAATGAGGAAACCAAACTATCACTCTTTGCAGATGAGATGATGGTATACTTAGAGAACCCCAAAGACTCTACTAAAAAGCTATTAGAACTTTAGCAAAGTTACAGGATACAAAATAAATCCACATAAATTGTAAGAATTTTTATATATCACCGACAAAATCCAACAGCAAGAGATACAAAGTGAAATTCCATTCAGAGTAACTGTCAACAGCATAAAATATTTGGGAATCTATCTACCAAAGGAAAGTCAGGAATTATATGAGGAAAATTACAAAAAACTTTTCACAAAAATAAAGTCAGATTTAAATAATTGGAAAAATATTAAGCGCTCTTGGATAGGCTGAGCAAATATAATAAAGATGACAATACTCCCTAAACTAATCTATTTATTTAGTGCTATACTAATCAAACTCCTAAGAAAATATTTTAATGATCTAGAAAAAATAACAACAAAATTCCTATGGAAGAACAAAAGGTCAAGAATCTCAAGGGAATTAATGAAAAAAAAAAATCAAATGAAGGTGGCCTTGCTGTACCTGATCTAAAATTTGATCTAAAATTATATTATAAAGCAGTAGTCACCAAAACTACTTGGTATTGGCTAAGAAACAGATTAATTGATCAGTGGAATAGGTTAGGTTCACAAGACAAAATAGTCAACTATAGCAATCTAGTGTTTGACAAATGCAAAGATCCTAACTTTTAGGATAAGAATTCATTATTTGACAAAAACTGCTGGGAAAACTAGAAATTAGTATGGCAGAAATTAGGCATGAACCCACACCTAACACAGTATACCAAGATAAGATCAAAATGGATTCATGATTTAGGCATAAAGAACAATATTATAAATAAATTAGAGGAACACAGGATAGTTTACCTTTCAGATTTGTGGAGGAAGAAGAAATTTGTGACCAAAGATGAACTAGAGCTCATTATTGATCACAAAATAGAAAATTTTGATTATATCAAATTAAAAAGATTTTGTACAAACAAAACTAATACAAACAAAATTAGAAGGGAAGCAACAAACTGAGAAAACATTTTCACAGTTAAAGGTTTGATAAAGGCCTCGTTTCCAAAATATATAGAGAATTGACTTAAATTTATAAGAAATCAAGCCATTCTCCAATTGATAAGTGGTCAAAGGATATAAACAGACAATTTTCAGAGGATGAAATTGAAACTATCTCCACTCCTATGAAATAGTGTTCCAAATCACTATTGATCAGAGAAATGCAAATTAAGACAACTCTGAGATACCACTACACACCTATCAGATTGGCTAAGATGACAGGAAAAAATAATGATAAATATTGGAGGGGATGTGGGAAAACTGGGACACTGATACATTTTTGGTGAAGATGTGAACGAATCCAACCATTCTGGAGAGCAATTCCAGAGCAATCTGGAATTATGCCCCCAAAATTATCAAACTGTGCACACCCTTTGATCCAGCAAACAAAACTCTTCAACAAAGAGAAGATCTAATTCAGTTCCAGTTGATGAATGATGGACAGAGCAGCTACACCCAAAGAAAGAACCCTGGGAAATGAGTGTAAACTGTTTGCATTTTTGTTTTTCTTCACAGGTTATTTTTACCTTCTGAATCCAATTCTTCCTATACAACAAGAGAACTGTTCAGTTCTGCACACATATATATTATTTAAGACTGCTTGCCATCTAGGGGAGGGGGTGGATGGAGGGAAGGGAAAAAAGAAGTGAGTACAAGGCATAATATTGTAAAAAATTACCCATGTATATGTACTGTCAATAAAAAGTTATAACTATTTTAAAAAAAGAATAAGTTACTGATGAGAAAGTTATAGTTGCTTATAATAAGATACTTATTGGCACAATGAAAGGGAAGCTGAGCAGGAAGAACATGTTTATAGCAATTAATATGTACTATGTATCAGTCTTAATACATACTTTTCAACGCATTAATTGTGTCATATAATAAAATTACACAAACAAAAGGCTAATAAAATATATGAAAGATATAAAACATAGAGACTATCATCCTGGGGCACCAATAGAAAGATTAACACCTCTTTACCAAAAAATAAATGAGCAAGAATATTCATACTTATTTTTGTTGATCTCCAAATTTGAGTCTCCAACTACTTTTCAGACATCTTGAATTAGAGATGTTTAGTCTAGTAGTGTTTTAAAATCAGTATGTTTGAACAAGACATTTCATTTCTTGGTCCTGGGAAATTTTTCTGACTATTCCTCATACCTGAAATGACCTCCCTGCCCTATCATTTCTTACTGGTTGTCCTGAATTCCTTTAAGTCCTGTCTAAATTGTCATCTTCAATAAGAAGTATTTCACAACTTCTCTTCATTCTGGTGCTTTAGTTATTTGCTAATAATTGTTAGGTATTAACTATGTATCCTGTATGTTAATAGGTAGTATGTAATTGTTTTTGTTATCACCATGATTTTCCATATTAGAATGTGAGTTCTTTCTTAACAGATACTGTCTTTTTCTTCTTTGTTTTTGTATCCCCAGTACTTAGCACTATCCCTGGAACATAGTAAGTACTTAATAAATGTTTTGTGATGTACAAATTAATTAATATCTAGGCTACATTATAAGTAGATAAAGAATCTTCAGAAATACAAGCAAACATGACTTAATTAGTGAGAATAAATAGCAACAACAGGCAACTATAATTGGATTTGTTTTATGTAACTGAAAACTGTTAACTTCTGCATAGAGAATTTGAAAAGGCTAAGACTAAGAATGGAATCTAAAGGCTTTATAGCACAAGATTTGTATTGATTCAACCAATGATATGTTGGGAATGGATCATTTAAAAAAAAAATTAAGTCATTTGTTTGTAGAAATGGAGGAATGTTAATGGCAATTCAGAACTAGATAACCACTAGAAAAACTACAGCAATGTTAACTTTAAAGAGTCTGGACTTATTTTATAATGCAAATCAGTCCAATGAAAGCACAGAAATTGTGAAACTCTTCACTGTATGCTTTACATATTTGTCTCTTACAATACAATTAGCAAGCTATGAGTTTATGGATTGAATTAAATATCAAAAATGAATTACTTTTATGGACTGCCAGATAATAAATATAGACCTCCAAATATTGACTTCATAATCCCATATAATTTCAGCAATAAGTAATCTGTTCTAGAATTGAATGATTATCACAGTGTAAAATGCAATCCACAATTAGCCTGAAATAACATTGATGAATAAAAAATTATAAACAAAAGGAGAAAGATGTCTTCCTAGACAGAAAAAGATTAACTTTAATGTACCAACTTTAGCAAAAACCTGAGATTCTCACCAGACCAATAATTAACAAGAAATCCATTGAGAAGTTAAAGTAAACAACTACTCCCACCTCAGAGATACATAAAAAAAGAATCAGCAAGAAGGCTGAACAATAAGAAAGGGGATAGCAACAAAACAAGTACATGTACAGACAACAAAGCAAGTAGCTTCACAGAGCAAGCTGGAGGGCAAAACATATAGAATTTTGGAATCTGTTCCCAGAGAAATTAGAATGGAGACGTTCCATGAGAAAACAATGGGAATGTAAAAATTGGATTCTAGAAACCTTGAGAAGCAGCAGTAATAAGTGTAATACAGTAGAACTCAGACTCTGGTGACTCAAATCAAAGAAACAAGTAAATAGAATAGCAACATTACAAATCTAATTCCATAACAACTATAAGCATAGACTCCATCAGGATTACATGAATACATAGAAAAAATGAAGCTAGGACTTTTAAAATTAAATAAAAACTCTGGATAAAAAAGGAATAAGGGCAATTAATGTATCTAGAATATATAAATCTTAACCAAGAGTCTGTGAAAATGATATTAGGTTAAAAAAAAAAACAGTAATTCCATGACCAAAGAGAACATAACAGTAGTGCATTAAAAGGTGGAAAAATAATTTGTACATTAACTCCAGTTTGCTTATTGAATTGGGCTTGAATCTTAATAATTCATGATACTCTGAAAGCCACAGCAAGTTTTGTCCTTGTTCTAAACATGTCCTCGCTATGGATTTCCAATCACAAAGGGTTAAGATTTCATAAGCCAAACTCTCTAATAGCATCTTAACATAAGATGATGTAGCCCCATAAAGAGTGCAATCTTTTTTCAAATCCTTGATTTTTTCCAAATCAAAAGGAATGTATCTTCTCCTTTTTTGACCTGAAGAGTCAAGCTCTTCAATCACAGGGCATGCATTTATTTTTAAATAAGATATATCCTGTCCTCCTCTCTTAGCCTTAAACAATACCTTTTGTGATTTTGAAATAGGATGCTTCATAGATAGTGCTGCTTGTGTTACTGCCTCTCCCCCTCCTCCATCTCTCTCCACCCATGAAGGGTTAATTTTTGAGAGAAGTAGGTCAGGATATGGGAAATGTTCCTGCTATGAAGTGCCACACTCAAAATTGTACTTAATTCCATTCTTATCTGATTCTTCATCCTTTTCACCTAGTTTATTTAGATCCTCTTCCTCCTGCTCTTTCTTCTTTTTTCTTATTCTAACACATATAATTTCTTAAAGCCAGTTGTATTAAATTATATGTATAAAGTGTATCTTTGGAAATTGATTCAGGTCCATTTTCATTGTGGAATTGACATAGTTGCTGTCCTACTAATTTCAACTCCATCTAGATCCAATTCTTTTTCCTTAGAGAACCTAAGAGATGTGTACTGTACAGTTTTTAAAAGTTCAGTGATCTGCTCCCAAATTATAATCAAACTTTGGTTTTTCATAAGGTTGACAATGCGCTCTACACATTTTCCTTGAATAGGAAAAGAAGGCTGTTTTCTAAACATCTGTCCCATTTTAGATGAAGTATTACTTTAACCCTTTAACAAAGTTTGCTTATCTATTTTTGTATTCCCCCTAATTCTGGATCAAGATTTTTCCACTAAAGCCAGAATCATGTCTATCCCAGTTTCAGATGCCAAAATGTAACATTCTTTACCAAAATGTAATTTTCTCTTGTTGGGGTTTCCTTAGGGTCTCTGGAGGCCACCTTCGTTACAATTCAGTAATCACCCAAAATGTAGCCAGGAGCTAAAGTCTAAATCCTTTGTCTCCTTCAAAGTCTTGTCTCCACTTGGGGCTCAGCTAGTTTTTCTGGAGGCCTTCTGGACATTGGTTTCAGTGTTCTCCACAGGACAGCCTGCCACCACTTCTCTGCCTTCCTTAGTTCTCCTCAACTGTCTTCTCTGGCTTCTGAATCTCCCTGACTGAATCCTGTTTGAGGGTCCTAGCTTATATATGCTCTCTCAAAAGTATGAATCTTGTGGAACTCTAGTAAGTACTAAGTACATGTACATAAGTAGAGAATTATTAAGTACTATACTAAATTAGATAACTATTGTCTCTTTCAATTCTACTAACAGTGTCTTGTTTCAAGTTCTGGCCCATAACAAAACCCCACAAAGTCCCTGGAATTCTTGGGACAAAAACCAGCTTCCACAACAACCACAGAAAGATAATACTACAAACCACCAAAAATGAGAGGTTTAAGAATCCAGGAATCATTACGAGGATCACATAAAACAATATAATAAAATAACAATACTACATGAATCAATTTATATATCAAATCCCCTGCAAATTTCATAGAACTGGCAAAAATAATAACAAAATTCATTCATTCATTTATTTATTTATTTTTACTTTTTTTATCATTCCATTTTTAAAAAGAAAATATTTATTTTATAATAACTTTTTTATTGACAGAACTCATGCCAGGGTAATTTTTTTACAACATTATCCCTTGCACTCATTTCTGTTTTGATTTTTCTCCTCCCTCCCTCCACATAGATGGCAAACAGTCCTATATATATTAAATATGCTGCAGTATATCCTAGATACAATATATATATATATGCAGAATCAAACCTTTCTCTTGTTGCATAGGGGAAATTGGATTTAGAAGGTAAAAATATCCCAGGAAGAAAAACAAAAATGCAAATAGTTTACATTCATTTCCCAGTGTTCTTTCTTTGGGTGTAGCTGCTTCTGTCCATTATTGATCAATTGAAACAGACTTAGATCTCTTGGTCAAAGAAATACACTTCCATCAGAATACATTCTCATACAGTATCGTTGTTGAGATATATGATGATCTCCTGGTTCTGCTCATTTCACTTAGCATCAGTTCATGTAAGTCTCGCCAGTCATCTCTGTATTCATCCTGCTTGCCATTTCTTACAGAACAATAATATTCCATAACATTCATATACCACACTTTACCCAACCATTCTGCAATTGATGGGCATCCATTCAATTTCCAGTTTCTAGCCACTACAAACAGGGCTGCCACAAACATTTTAGCACATACAGGTCCCTTTCCCTTCTTTAGTATTTCTTTGGGATATAAGCCCAGAAGTAACACTGCTGGATCAAAGGGTATGCACAGTCTGATAACTTTTTGGGCATAATTCCAGATTGCTCTGGAGAATAGTTGGATTCGTTCACAAATCCACCAACAATGCATCAGTGTCCCAGTTTTCCGCCATCCCCTCCAACATTTATCATTATTTTTTCCTGTCATCTTAGCCAATCTGACAGATGCGTAATAGTATCTCAGAGTTGTCTTAATTTGCATTTCTCTGATCAATAGTGATTTGGAACACTCTTTCATATAAGTGGAAATAGTTTCAATTTCATCATCTGAAAACTGTCTGTTCATATCCTTTGATCATTTATCAATTGGAGAATGGCTTGATGTCTTATAAATTTGAGTCAATTCTCTATATATTTTGGAAATCAGGCCTTTATCAGAACGTTTAACTGTGAAGATGTTTTCCCAGTTTGTTGCTTCCCTTCTAATCTTGTTTGCATTAGTTTTATTTGTACAAAGGCTTTTTAATTTGATATAATCAAAATTTTCTATTTTGTGATCAGTAATGGTCTCTAGTTCATCTGTGGTAATAAATTTCTTTCTCCTCCACAAGTCTGAGAGAAAAATTATCCTATGTTACTCTAATTTATTTATAATGTCGTTCTTTATACCTAAATCATGGACCCATTTTGTTCTTATCTTGGTATACGGTGTTAAGTGTGGGTCCATGCCTAATTTCTGCCATACTAATTTCCAGTTATCCCAGCAGTTTTTATCAAATAATGAATTTTTATCCCAAAAGTTAGGATCGTTGGGTTTGTCAAACACTACACTGGTATAGTTGACTATTCTGTCTTGAGAACCTAACATATTCCACTGATCAACTAATCTATTTCTTGGCCAATACCAAATGGTTTTGGTGACTGCTGCTTTATAATATAGTTTTAGATCAGGTACAGCTAAGTCACCTTCATTTGATTTTTTTTCATTAATTCCCTTGAGATTCTTAACCTTTTATTGTTCCATATAAATTTTGTTGTTATTTTTTCTAGTTCATTAAAATATTTTCTTGGAAATCTGATTGGCATAGCAGTAAATAAATATATTAGTTTAGGGAGCATTGCCATCTTTATTATATTTGCTCAGCGTATCCACGAGCACTTAATATTTTTCCAATGATTTAAGTCTGACTTTATTTGTGTGGAAAGTTTTTTGTAGTTTTGCTCATAAAATTGCTGACTTTCTTTTGGTAGATAGATTCCCAAATATTTTATGCTATCAACAGTTATTTTGAATGGAATTTCACTTTGTACCTTTTGCTGTTGGATTTTGTTGGTGATATATAAAAAATGCTGAGGATTTATGGGGATTTATTTGGTATCCTGCTACTTTGCTAACATTATGAATTATTTCTAATAGCTTTTTAGTAGAATCTCTGGAGTTCTCTAGGTATATAATCATATCATCTGCAAAGAGTGATAGTTTGGGTTCCTCATTGCCTACTCTAATTCCTTTAATCTCTTTCTCGACTCTTATTGCTGAGGCTAGGGTTTCTAATACGATATTGAATAATAATGGTGATAGTGGGCAAACTTGCTTCACTCCAGATCTTACTGGGAAAGGTTCCAATTTTTCCCCATTCCATATGATGCTTAATGACGGTTTTAAATATATGCTCCTGACTATTTTAAGGAAAAGTCCATTTATTCCTATACTCTCAAGTGTTTTTATTAGGATTGGATGTTGGATTTTATCAAATGCTTTTTCTGCATCTATTGAGATGATCATATGATTTTTTGTTTCGTTGGTTATTAATGTAGTCTATTTTGCTAATAGTTTTCCTAATATTGAAACATCCCTGCATTCCTGGTATAAATCCTACTTGGTCATAGTGTATTATCGTGGCCATGACTTTCTATAATCTTTTTGCTAATATTTTATTTAAGATTTTAGCATCAATATTCATTTGGGAAATTGGTCTATAATTTTCTTTATCTGTTTTCAGCCTACATTGTTTAGGTATCAGTACCATGTCTATGTTGTAAAAGGAGTGTAGTAGGACTCCTTCGATCCCTATTTTTTCAAATAGTTTATATAGCATTGGAGTTAATTGTTCTTTAAATGTTTGGTAGAATTCACATGTAAATCCATTTGGTCCTGTGGATTTTTTCTTAGGGAGTTGGTTAATAGCTTGTTCTAATTCTTTTTCTAAAATGGGACTGTTTATGATATTTACTTCTTGCTCTGTTAATCTGGGGAAGCTATATTTTTGAAGGTATTCTTCCATTTCATTTAAGTTGTCAAATTTATTGGTATAAAATTTGGCAAAGTAACTCCTAATTATTGCTCTAATTTCCTCTTCATTAATGGTGAATTCTCCCTTTTCATTTTTAAGACTAACAATTTGATTTTCCTCTTTCCTTTTTTTAATCAGATTTACTAAGGGTTTGTCTATTTTGTTGGTTTTTTCATAGAACCAACTCTTAGTTTTATTAATTAATTCAATAGTTTTTTTTTTTTTTTTTTACTTTCAATTTTATTGAGCTCTCCTTTTATTTTTAGAATTTCAATTTTAGTGTTTCATGGGGGTTTTTAATTTGTTCCTTTTCTACCATTTTTAGTTGAAAGCCCAATTCATTGACCTTCTCTTTTTCTATTTTATGTAACTAGGCTTCTAGAGATATAAAATTTCCCCTTATTACCGCTTTGGCTGCATCACATAAATTTTGGTATGATGTCTCATTATTGTCATTTTCTTGGGTGAAGTTATTAATTATGTCTATGATTTGCTGTTTCACGTAGTCATTCTTTAGTATGAGATTATTTAGTTTCCAATTATTTTTTGGTCTACTTTCCCCTGGCTTTTAGTTGAATGTAATTCTCACTGCATTGTGGTCTGAAAAGGATGCATTTACTATTTCTGCCTTACTGCATTTGAGTTTGAAGTTGTTATGTCCTAATATATGGTCAATTTTTGTATAGGTTCCATGAACTGCTGAAAATAAAGTGTATTCCTTTCTGTCTCCATTTAGTTTTCTCCAGAGATCTGTCATATCTAGCTTTTCTAGTATTTTATTTACCTCTTTGACTTCTTTCTTAATTATTTTGTGGTTTGATTTATCTAATTCTGAGAGTACAAGGTTGAGATCACCCACTATTATAGTTTCGCTGTCTATTTCTTCTTGCAGCTCCCTTTAAGAATTTACATGCTACACAACTTGGTGTATATATGTCTAATATTGATATTGCTTCCTTATCTATGCTACCCTTTAGCAAGATATAATGCTCTTCCTTATCTCTTTTAATTAGATCAATTTTTGCTTTTGCTTGATCTGAGATCAAGATGGCTACCCCTGCTTTTTTGACTTCACCTGAAGCATAGTAGATTTTGCTCCAACCTTTTACCTTTACTCTGCATATATCTCCCTGCTTCAGGTGTGTTTCCTGTAAACAATCTATTGTAGGATTTGATCTTTTAATCCATTCTGCTAACTACTTCCTGTTTATGGGGGAGTTTACCCCATTCACACTTATGGTTAAAATTACCAATTCTGTATTACTTGCCATCTTGTTAACCCCTGTTTATGCTTTTCTCCCTTATTCCCCTCTTAATCCCCTTCCCAGTATTAAGCTTATGAGCACCACTTGCTTCTCACACCCCTCCCTTTTTAGTATCCCTCCCCTCCTTTAGAGTTTCTCCCTCTATCTTACTCCGTTCCCTCATAGTTTCTGTATGCCCTTCTCCTTAGCTTATTCCTTCCTTTTTCACTTTTCCCTTCCCACTTTTCAATGAGGTGGGAGAAGTTTCACTATAAATTGAATACGTCTAAAATTTTTCTCTTTAAGCCAATTTTGATGGCAGTAAGATACACACTATACTTATCCCCCTCCATTCTTTCTCTCAGATATAATTGGTTTCCTTTTCCTCTTTATGAGAGTTGTACCTCCACTTTACCCTTTTTCTGGTTCAATGTTGTTTCCACCTCTAGTTTCTAGAGCAATGTATACATGCATTCTTTATATGTCTTTATAGCAGAAATAAAGTTCTCAAGATTTCTTTTTATCTTTTTAGGTTTCTCTTGAGTTGTATATTTGTAGATCAAACTTTTTTTAAGTTCTGTTTTTTTTTTTTTCATCAAAAATAGGTGAAATTCCCTTATTTTGTTTAATATTCATCTTCTTCCCTGGAAAAAAGATGTTCATTCTGGCTGGGTAAGTTATTTTTGGTTGCATACAGAGTTCCTTAGCCTTTTGGAATATCATATTCCAGGCCTTTCAGTCTTTTAATGTGGAAGCTGCTGGACCCCAGGTAATCATTATTATGTCTTCTCTATATTTAAATTGGGTTTTTTTAGCCGCTTGCCGTATTTTTTCCTTCATCTGAGGGTTCTGGCATTTGGCCACTATATTTCTTGGTGTTTTGATTTTAGGATCCCTTTCAGTAGGTGATCGATGAATTCTTTCAATGCCGATTTTACCTTCTGTTTCTATGACTTCCGGGCAGTTCCCTTTGATAATTTCCTGGAAAATAGTGTCCAGGCTGTTTTTTTTTTTTTTTTTTTTTTTTTTTCCATCATATTTTTCTGGGAGTCTAATAATTCTCAGATTGTCTCTCCTGGAGCTATTTTCCAGGTCTGTTGTTTTCCCACGAAGTTATTTCACATTTTTTTTCCCATTATTTGATTTTTTTGGTTTTGCTTGACTGATTCTTCTTGTCTCCTCGAGTTCTTCAATTCCATTTTTTGATTCTGATTTTCAATGAAGTATTTTCTTCACTCACTTTTTAAATATATTTTTCTAATTGTCCAATTGAGTTCTTTTGTTCTATGGAATTTTTTCCCATTTCGCCAACTTTCTTTTTTTAGAGAGCTATTTTCTGTTTCCAGTTCACTGATCCTATTTTTCAAGGATTTTATTTCTTTATCTATTCTGTCTTTAAATGAGTGGGATGACTTCTCCAGACTCTCTTGCCAAACCTCCCTCTCCTTTACCATTTTTCTTCTAGCTCTCTTGTGAGAGCCTTTTTAATTTCTTCTATGAGATTCATCTGTGCTGAGGAACAGCTGATATCCTCCTTTGGGGATTCACCTGGAGACAATCTGTTTTTAGTCTCCTCAAAGTTTAGAGTCTGCTCTCTATCCTTATAGAAGCTGTCAATGATTAAGGTCCTTTTCAATTTTTTGCTCATTTTGTCAGGGAAGAATCAAAGACAAACTGGCAAAGAAAAAAAAGAAAAAACCCTAAATGGAGTCTGCTTTTTTGGGGGGAGTAGCTGGGTAGTGTTACCCAGCTTCCTTTACAGACTGCAGGGGCAGCAGTGAGGCACTAGTAGCACTGTGCTGCGTCTGTGCTCTGAGACTCTGAGAGCATGCTGAGACACTGTGGGGAAGAGGTGGCCAGGTCCCAAGAGACTCCAGCTGTTCTGGGTTGTATTCTTTTCCCCCTGTGTTTTTAGCTTCTCTGCTTGTCTGCTAGCTTGCTGCCAGGGCAAAGTATCCAATCCTGTATCAAAGCTCTCCCCGCAGAGATGGCTGAGATCACAGCCCACCCCACTCTGGTCTGCTCAGCTGTGATCTGCCTGCCGGGCTCTTGCTACCTCTGTCTGCCTTCAGCCTGTGCCCAATCTAAAACCATCCCTGCCCTTGAGCAAAAACAGACCTTTCCTGGTGAATTTCAAGGATGTCTTCTCTTGGTAACTATTTGTGGGTTTTTTTCAGTCAAGGATTAATTCAGAAGCTTGTAATGAAATGGATTCTGAGAGAAAATGCAGAGCTTACAAAGCTGTGTGCCTCCTCTCCACCATCTTGGCCAGAAGTCCCCCAACAAAAATCATAGCAAGCAAAATACAGGAAGAAACAGTTCTATTTCTTACATATTATTAATTATTCAAAAAGTTTTGTAACAGTTAAGAAAAAATTAGAGGTCTATCAGTGGAGCACATTAAGAAGATAGCCTAAGAAAAGTAAAAAAAAAAAAAAACATTTAAAAAAAATTATTTTGGTCTTGTAGACCCCAAACACCTAAGTTACCAGAAAGAGGAATATTGAAGAAAAAATTATAGGAAAACAGAACAGCAGTATTATAGAAATTAAGTTTAGATCAACAATTTCATATTTCACATAAAAATATGACTTAGACACTAAGCGTTATTTCCAAATAAAATTTGAGAAGCGTAGAGAAAATTACATTTCAAGTCTATGTATAAAAAGGTTCTTGATGAAACAACTTATGATGACATAAAATAAAATTAATAATTTGGACCAAATAAAATACAAAATTTTTGTACAAGAAAATTTAATATGATGAAAATTATAAAATAAATCAGTACCTGCACAAGAAAATCTTTAGAAGAAATTTTATGGTAAACATCTTATTTTCAAGTTATACAAGTAAGCAACTGATTCAAATTTGTTTGATTAAGAGCCATTCCCTCACAGAAAAATTATCAGAAATTATGAAAACACAATATTCAAAGCTATCAATAGTAATACAAAATTTGTTCATCACTAATATTTAGAGAAATTAGTTTTGAGGCTATATATCCTACCTTTATAAGACTGGCAAAGATAACAAATAAAGGAAAATGACAAATAGAGTCATGGGAAAACAAATACATTATTACAGTGTAGGATATTAATTGGTCTAGCCATTCCGTAATACAAGTAGAAACTATCAATTCAGGTATATTAAACATACAGCCCAAAGACATGAAAAAAAAAGTATTTCTCTGTACAGAAAATATATATATATATATATATGATTATTTTGGGGGTAAACAAAATTGGAAATTTAGAGGAAGAATTGAGAAACAGATTATGGTATTGGAATGTAATGGAAAATCATTTTGCCATAAAAAATTCTGAGCAGAATTATTTCAAAAGATGTTGGGAACACATCTATGAACTAATTTAGAGCAAAATGAGAAGAAATGGGAAACAATTTAAACAATGATAACAACATTATAGAGAATAAATAGCTTTGAAAGACTTTATTATTCTGATTTGCAGAATAATAAACCATAAATACCAAAGAGTGAAGATGTAGGTTGTCACTTTGACTCCTGACAAAGACATGATCAATTTAATGAAGAAAGTGACACACATTTTCAGACATAACCAATGTAGGAATTTGTTGTGCTTCAGTATGCTGATATGCGTTAAGGGCTTTCTAAATTTTTTTATTTTCTTAATAGCAGAGAAGATAGTGGAAGGACAGACTAATAAAAAGTACTCATTACTTGAAAAGTTAAAAAAAGAGAGATATAGTAGAATAACTCAAATTTATCTAAGAAATTGCACATGTACATATCATCCTTATCATTTTATAACTGCATTTGCTCTGGATATGCTTTAATAAATGCTATAGAATGCATCATTTGCAAATTCAGTTTCTTAATCATAGTGATTTTATCTATCTTTGTATTATTATACATGAATAATAAACACATCATATACATATATGTGTATACACATGTATACACATGTGCACACATGCCTGTGTGTATTTATATAAATCTATATTTGATGCTAAGGATGCACATATGTATTCCACAGATTTAATCATGGTGTGACTTTTTCTTGCAAAGTGTAGAGGAAAGAAAATGCTCAGAAATAAATGTTCCAAATAATGGGTTGCTGCCTTTTCCTAGAAGCAGGCCCTGAAGTCATTCTTTGGCCTGCTCACTGAGCTGGGCAATGAGTCCCCATGACACTCATCTGTCTTACTCTCAGCAGGTCAGAAAGCCTTAACATCACCCAAGAGCATATAACCTCAGGCCATTTTCTAGAGGTTTTTTTTTTTTTTTTTTTTTCCCTTCACTAAGTCATCCATAGAATTATTTGGAAGGTCATCTATGTTTTTTACTCTAGCCTAAAATGTTACCTTATGATGTGACTTTCTATTCCTCTGTCTCCAAATAAATAACTGGTGACGAAAATAATCATTTCAACGCATGTATAACTTTTAGTCAAAAGAAAAATTTAAAACATTTTTTTTTTTATTTTTAGCTCCTGTGTTAGAAGGAGCTGGTTTGCCCAGAGCAGCATTAACCATTGTAATCAGAATCATTTATTTGGTGAAGACATTATAATTTAAATGTGTGTGGTCTTTTTTTTCCCTTAAAGAGCTCAAAGCATTTTGCTAACATTGACTCATCATTTATCTAAAAAGGATAAGCTAGAACAATAATTCCCTAGAGATTGAGAAAGCAAATAATTGTGAAAGACACTTCATTATTTGTGCCACTTGCTTTCATTTCCTCCCCTGGCTAGACAAGATCCTGTGTATTTCATCCTGGATTAATGCTAAAGCCACTTAGTATATACTAACCCTGTTACATTCTCTTCCTTACTGAACTGGATTGCAATGGGGTTTTCAAAGCAGAAAATAAAGGGTGGGGAGAATAAAAGGCAATAATTGACCACATAAAACAAGGGCCCATATAATGATATTTTTACTTAATATTTAGTTATTTTATCTTAGTTTTCATCTTGTGACTCATATTTACTCTGTATAGGGATTGCATTTGCTAATCAGTATACAGATTGTTTTCAAACTTCCTTGAAGGCAGACATGGATCTCTGATTTGATTGGTATGGGCAGCTATAAAAGAGGGGATTTCCCTTGCAGATGAATTGCTCTACAATTTATAATATCAGAAAATTGCTTTGGGGATGATTTGCCTGGGGATACATAATCAGCATTTGTCAGAGATAGGACTTGTACCCAGTTTGGCTTGACCACAAAACAAATTTTTGTTTCTTTGCTCACTAGCCCCATTCCCTTTTAAATATGCACATTTCACTACAGTAGGCATTTAATAAAAGCTTGTGGAATTGAATTGAACTAGGAACTGACTAGCAGAGATAACAATCAAAGGCCCTGAGGCCTTCACATTTAAATGAATTCAATATACAAAAATGATATTTTTGAATCACACTATTTAGGAGGTTATTCTAATCATTGTATAAGGATTCACTATAAGTAGACTTCTAAACACTAGGGATTTACTCTATTGCTTATAAAATTTTACTTATTGAAAATTTACTTATAAAAATTTACTTAATGAACAAGTATTAACCTTTCCTAACTGCAAAGGATTGTGACATATATTGGGAATATTTAGGACCTATTATTTCATTAGTGTAACTCATCAATCACATAGTACATAAACAACAGAAATATTCCTAAGGAAAGTGATTTCCTTTAGTTACACAGATAGTAAATGACTCTGCTCCTTAATTTTAAGTCCAACATTATTCAATGCATCATCAGTTTTCAAATGGGAGACAAAGTCATATGTAGACCTTGGCCTTGTCACAATGAGAGCATGCCTTGAACTAAAGAAACATGTAATAAAACAAACAAAAGATAGAAAGGTCTATCTTACCTCTCAATTATGGATCTAGGCTCCAATACAAGGACTCATCTCCCAACATTTTTATATTCTGCCAATCATCTTTATTGTGCAAGCTATGAGCTTTCCCTGCCTATACATCTGAACCTGAAATATTTGTTCCTTTTCCTTCACCATAGTTATAACCTAAACATCATCTGTATACCCACAACAATAACTTTTTTATTGTTCATTTTGCCCTGCAAATCCCATTTAAATTACTCTCACAATCTGTGACCTTTATTCCAGTTTATATGCT
Organism: Antechinus flavipes; assembly: GCF_016432865.1. NCBI lineage: Eukaryota > Metazoa > Chordata > Mammalia > Dasyuromorphia > Dasyuridae > Antechinus > Antechinus flavipes. The sequence goes on along the minus strand of NC_067398.1, from coordinate 101,615,188 downwards.
GCCAAACAAAACTTAAGAAAAATCACAAAATCTTGAAGACTGTCCAGTACAAATGAATGATATATAATCTCAACTAGACCTTCATTGAGGTAAGGTAATTCTTTTATATAAAATGAAACAATATATTTTATTTTAAATGAAACAATATTTGTAAAATGCTTTGCAAACCTTCAAGTAGCTTATAAATGTGAGTCAAAAAAGCAGATCTCCTTAACTGACTCATTATCCCACTAATCACAGTAATTTTTTTTTTCATTTTTTTCCCATTTCTCATTAAAGGTATCATGATTCTACCTACCACAAACTGCAAGCTAAGAACCTTGGCCCATATTTCAAATCCCCTGCTTTAATCCTATTTTACGTGAAGAGGTGGTCCTTCTTCTTGCTAAATAACCTATATCTATATCTATATCTATATCTATATCTATATCTATATCTATATCTATATCTATCTATCTATCTATCTATCTATCTATCTATAATCCTATTTATTCTCTAGGAGATTAACACCTCTACCACTTTATTCTCTCATTATTCACCAATCTTTCCCTATCTACTAATGCCTTTTCTAATGTCTACAAAAATCCATAGCTTACTCCAATTCTTTTTTTTTTTAATTTAAATTTTATTTTATTTAATAATAACTTTGTATTGACAGAATCCATGCCAGGGTAATTTTTTACAACATTATCCCTTGCACTCGCTTATGTTTCGTTTTTTCCCCACCCTCCATCCACCCCCCCCCCCCCCCGCAAGATGGCAAGCAGTCCTATATATGTTAAGTATGTTGCAGTATATCCTAGATATAATACATATTTGCAGAACTGAACAGTTTTCCTGTTGCACAGGGAGAATTGGATTCAGAAGGTAAAAATAATTGGGGAAGAAAATCAAAAATGCAAATAGTTCACATTCGTTTCCCAGTGTTCCTTTTCTGGGTGTAGCTGTCTCTGTCCATCATTTATCCATTGAAACTCAGTTAGGTCTCTTTGTCATAGAAATCCACTTCCATCAGAATATATCCTCATACAATATCGTTGTCGAAGTGTATAATGATCTCCTGGTTCTGCTCATCTCACTTAGCATCAGTCCATGTAGGTCTCTCCAAGCCTCTCTGTATTCATCCTGCTGGTCATTCCTTACAGAGCAATAATATTCCATAACATTCATATACCACAATTTACCCAGCCATTCTCCAATTGATGGGCATCCATTCATTTTCCAGTTTCTAGCCACTACAAACAGGGCTGCTACAAACATTTTGGCACATACAGGTCCCTTTCCCTTCTTTAGCACCTCTTTGGGATATAAGCCCAAAAGAAACACTGCTGGATCAAAGGGTATGCACAGTTTGATAACTTTTTGGGCATAATTCCAGATTGCTCTCCAGAATGGCTGGATTCGTTCACAACTCCACCAACAATGCATCAATGTCCCTGTTTTCCCACATCCCCTCCAACATTCATCATTATTTTTTCCTGTCATCTTAGCCAATCTGACAGGTGTGTAGTGGTATCTCGGAGTTGTCTTAATTTGCATTTCTCCGATCAATAATGATTTGGAACACTCTTTCATATGAGTAGTAGTAGTTTCAATTTCATCATCTGAAAATTGTCTGTTCATATCCTTTGACCATTTATCAATTGGAGAATGGCTTGATTTCTTATAAATTTGAGTCAGTTCTCTATATATTTTGGAAATGAGGCCTTTATCAGAACCTTTAATTGTAAAGATGTTTTCCCAGTTTGTTGCTTCCCTACTAATCTTGTTTGCATTCGTTCTGTTTGTACAAAGGCTTTTTAATTTGATATAATCAAAATTTTCTATTTTGTTATCTGTAATGGTCTCTAGTTCATCTTTGGTCACAAATTTCTTTCTCCTCCACAAGTCTGAGAGATAAACTATCCTATGTTCCTCTAATTTATTTATAATCTCGTTCTTTATGCCTAGGTCATGGAACCATTTTTTTTTTAATTTTTTATTTAATAATTACATTATATTGACACTCGTTTCTGTTCCGATTTTTTCCCCCTCCCTCCCTCTACCCCCTCCCCTAGATGGCAAGCAGTCCTTTATATGTTGGATATGTTGCAGTATATCCTAGATACAATATATGTTTGCAGAACCAAACAGTTCTCTTGTTGCGTAGGGAGAATTGGATTCAGAAGGTATAAATAACCCGGGAAGAAAAACAAAAATGCAGATAGTTTACATTCGTTTCCCAGTGTTCTTTCTTTGGGTGTAGCTGCTTTTGTCCGTCATTTATCAATTGAAACTCAGGTCTCTTTGTCAAAGAAATCCACTTCCATCAAAATATGTCCTCATACAATATCGTTGTCGAAGTGTATAATGATCTCCTGGTTCTGCTCATTTCACTTAGCATCAGTTCATGTAAGTCTCGCCAGTCCTCTCTGTATTCATCCTGCTGGTCATTTCTTACAGAACAATAATATTCCATAACATTCATATACCACAATTTACCCAGCCATTCTCCAATTGATGGGCATCCATTCATTTTCCAATTTCTAGCCACTACAAACAGGGCTGCTACAAACATTTTGGCACATACAGGTCCCTTTCCCTTCTTTAGTATTTCTTTGGGATATAAGCCCAATAGAAACACTGCTGGATCAAAGGGTATGCACAATTTGATAATTTTTTGGGCATAATTCCAGATTGCTCTCCAGAATGGTTGGATTCGTTCACAACTCCACCAACAATGCATTAGTGTCCCAGTTTTCCCGCATCCCCTCCAACATTCATCATTATTTTTTCCTGTCATCTTAGCCAATCTGACAGGTGTGTAGTGGTATCTCAGAGTTGTCTTAATTTGCATTTCTCTGATCAATAATGATTTGGAACACTCTTTCATATGAGTGGTAATAGTTTCAATCTCATCCTCTGAAAATTGTCTGTTCATATCCTTTGACCATTTATCAATTGGAGAATGGCTTGATTTCTTATAAATTTGAGTCAGTTCTCTATATATTTTGGAAATGAGGCCTTTATCAGAACCTTTAACTGTGAAAATGTTTTCCCAGTTTGTTGCTTCCCTTCTAATCTTGTTTGCATTAGTTTTATTTGTACAAAGGCTTTTTCATTTGATGTAATCGAAATTTTCTATTCTGTGATCAGTAATGGTCTCTAGTTCATCTTTGGTCACAAATTTCTTTCTCCTCCACAAGTCTGAGAGATAAACTATTCTATGTTCCTCTAATTTATTTATAGTCTCGTTCTTTATGCCTAGGTCATAGACCCATTTTGATCTTATCTTGGTATGTGGTGTTAAGTGTGGGTCCTTGCCTAATTTCTGCCATACTAATTTCCAGTTATCCCAGCAGTTTTTATCAAATAATGAAATCTTATACCAAAAGTTAGAATCTTTGGGTTTGTCAAACACTAGATTGCTATAGTTGACTACTCTGTCTTGTGAACCTAACCTTTTCCACTCATCAACTAATCTATTTCTTAGCCAATACCAAATGGTTTTGGTGACTGCTGCTTTATAATATAATTTTAGATCTGGTACAGCTAGACCACCTTCATTTGATTTTTTTTTCATTAATTCCCTTGAGATTCTCGACTTTTTATTGTTCCATATGAATTTTGTTGTTATTTTTTCTAAATCATTAAAATATTTTCTTGGAAGTCTGATTGGTATAGCACTAAATAAATAGATTAGTTTAGGGAGTATTGTCATCTTTATTATATTCGCTCAGCCTATCCAAGAGCACTTAATATTTTTCCAATTATTTAAGTCTGACTTGATTTGTGTGGAAACTTTTTTGTAATTTTGCTCATATAATTCCTGACTTTCCTTTGGTAGGTAGATTCCCAAATATTTTATGCTATCAACAGTTATTTTGAATGGAATTTCTCTTTGTATCTCTTGCTCTTGGATTTTGTTGGTGGTGTATAAAAATGCTGAGGATTTGTGGGGATTTATTTTGTATCCTGCTACTTTGCTAAAATTATGAATTATTTCTAATAGCTTTTTAGTAGAATCTCTGGGGTTCTCTAGGTATACCATCATATCATCTGCAAAGAGTGATAGTTTGGTTTCCTCATTGCCTACTCTAATTCCTTTAATCTCTTTCTCGACTCTTATTGCAGATGCTAGTGTTTCTATACAATATTGAATAATAATGGTGATAGTGGGCAACCTTGCTTCACTCCAGATCTTACTGGGAAAGGTTCCAGTTTTGCCCCATTGCATATGATGCTTACTGAAGGTTTTAAATATATGCTCCTGACTATTTTAAGGAAAAGTCCTTTTATTCCTATGCTCTCAAGTGTTTTTATTAGGAATGGCTGTTGGATTTTATCAAATGCTTTTTTTGCATCTATTGAGATGATCATATAGTTATTGTTTGGTTGGCTATTGATATAGTCAATTATGTTAATAGTTTTCCTAATATTGAACCAGCCCTGCATTCCTGGTATAAATCCTACTTGGTCATAGTGTATTATCCTGGGGATGATTTTCTGTAGTCTTTTTGCTAATATTTTATTTAAGATTTTAGCATCAATATTCATTAGGGAGATTGGTCTATAATTTTCTTTCTCTGTTTTCAGCCTACCTGGTTTAGGTATCAGTACCATGTCTGTGTCATAAAAGGAGTTTGGTAGGACTCCTTCAATCCCTACTTTTTCAAATAGTTTATTTAGCATTGGAGTTAATTGATCTTTAAATGTTTGATAGAATTCAGATGTAAATCCATCTGGTCCTGGGGATTTTTTCTTAAGGAGTTAATTGATAGTTTGTTCTATTTCTTTTTCTGAGATGGGACTGTTTAGGATATTTACGTCTTCCTCTGTTAGTTTAGGCAAGCTATATTTTTGGAGGTATTCTTCTATTTCATTTAAGTTGTCGAATTTATTGGCGTAAAGTTGGGCAAAGTAGCTCCTAATTATTGCTCTACTTTCCTTTTCGTTAGGGGCGAGTTCTCCCTTTTCATTTTTAAGACTAACAATTTGATTTTCCTCTTTCCTTTTTTTAATCAGATTTACTAAGGGTTTGTCTATTTTGTTGGTTTTTTCATAGAACCAACTCTTAGTTTTATTAATTAATTCAATAGTTTTTTTACTTTCAATTTTATTGATCTCTCCTTTTATTTTTAGAATTTCAAGTTTAGTATTTGACTGGGGGTTTTTAATTTGTTCCTTTTCTAGCATTTTTAGTTGCAAGCCCAATTAATTGACCTTCTCTTTCTCTATTTTATACAAATAGGCCTCTAGAGATATGAAATTTCCTCTTATTACCGCTTTGGCTGCATCCCATACATTTTGGTATGATGTCTCATTATTATCGTTTTCTTGGATGAAGTTATTAATTATGTCTATGATTTGCTGTTTCACCCAATCATTCTTTAGTATGAGATTATTTAGTTTCCAATTATTTTTTGGTCTACTTTCCCGTGGCTTTTTACTGAATGTAATTTTCAATGCATCGTGGTCTGAAAAGGATGCATTCATTATTTCTGCCTTACTGCATTTGAGTTTGAGGTTTTTATGTCCTAATATATGATCAGTTTTTGTATAAGTTCCATGAACTGCTGAAAAGAAGGTGTATTCCTTTCTGTCCCCATTATATTTTCTCCAGAGATCTATCATATCTAATTTTTCTAGTATTCTATTTATTTCTTTGACTTCTTTCTTGTTTATTTTGTGGTTTGATTTATCTAATTCTGAGAGTGCAAGGTTGAGATCTCCCACTATTATAGTTTTGCTGTCTATTTCTTCTTGCAGCTCTCTTAATTTCTCTTTTAAGAATTTAGATGCTACACCACTTGGTGCATATATGTTTAATATAGATACTGCTTCATTATTCATTTTACCCTTTAGCAAGATATAGTGCCCTTCCTTATCTCTTTTGATTAGATCAATTTTTGCTTTAGCTTGATCTGAGATCAGGATGGCTACCCCCACTTTTTTGACTTCACCTGAAGCATAATAGATTTTGCTCCAACCCCTGCATGTATCTCCCCGCTTCAGGTGTGTTTCCTGTAAACAACATATTGTAGGATTCTGGCTTTTAATCCATTCTGCTAACCGCTTCCTCTTTGTGGAGGAGTTTACCCCGTTCACATTTGTGGTTAAAATGACCAATTCTGTATTACTTGCCATCTTGTTAACCCCAGTTTGTACTTTCCTCCCTTCTTACCCCCTTCCCCCCCTTCCCAGTATTCAGCTTGTGAGCACCACTTGCTTCTCACAGCCCTCCCTTTTTTAGTATCCCTTCCCCCCTTAGATTTCCTCCCCCTATCTTACCCCTTTCCCTCCCAGTTACCGTATTCCCTTCCACTTAGCTTATTCCTTCCCTTTTCACTTTTCCCTTCTCACTTTTCAATGAGGTGGGAGAAGTTTCACCATAGATTGAATATGTCTAAAATTTTTCTCTTAAAGCCAATTCTGAATGCAGTAAAATACTCACTATATTCATCCCTCTCCATTCTGTCTCTCAGCTATAATAGGTTTCCTATGCCTCTTCATGAAATGTAGTACCCCCACTTTCCCCTTTTTCTGGTACAATGTCCTTTCCACATCTAGTTTCTAGAACAAGGTATATCTGTATTCTTTATACATCTTTATAGCCAAAATATAGTTCCCAAGATTAATCTTTACCTTTTTAGATTTCTCTTGAGTTCTGTACTTGTAGATCAAATTTTTTGTTAAGTTCTAGCTTTTTCATCAAAAATAGGTGAAATTCGCTTACTTCGTTGAATGTCCATCTTCTTCTCTGGAAAAAGATGCTCATCCTCGCTGGATAAGTTATTTTTGGTTGCATCCCAAGTTCCTTAGCCTTTCGGAATATCATATTCCAGGCCCTTTGATCTTTTAGTGTGGATGCTGCCAGATCCTGGGTGATCCTTATTATGGCTCCTCAATACTTGAATTGAGTTTTTCTACCTGCTTGCAGTATTTTTTCCTTCGTCTGAGGGTTTTGGCATTTGGCCACTATATTTCTTGGTGTTTTCATTTTAGGATCCCTTTCAGTAGGGGATCGATGAATTCTTTCAATGTCTATTTTACCCTCTGTTTCTATGACTTCTGGGCAGTTCTCTTTGATAATTTCCTGGAAAATAGTGTCCAGGCTCTTTTTTTCATCATACTTTTCTGGGAGTTCGATGATTCTCAAATTGTCTCTCCTGGATCTGTTTTCCAAGTCTGTTGTCTTCCCCAGAAGGTATTTCACATTCTTTTTTATTGTTTGATTTTTTTGGATTTGCTTGACTGATTCTTCTTGTCTCCTTGAGTCATTCAATTCCATTTGTTCGACCCTGATTTTCAGTGAAGTATTTTCTTCACTCACTTTTTAAAGATCTTTTTCTAATTGTCCAATTGAGTTCTTTTGTTCTGTGGAATTTTTTTCCATTTCGCCAATTTTGTTTTTTAGAGAGCTATTTTCTGTTTCTAGTTCACCAATCCTATTTTTCAAGGATTTGGTTTCTTTATCCACTCTCTCTTTAACTGATTTCTCCAGGCTCTTTTGCCAAGCCTCCCTCTCCTTTTCCCAAGCCTCCTTCTCCTTTTGCCAAGCCTCACTCTGCTTTTCCCATTTTTCTTCTAGCTCTCTTGTGAGAGCCTTTTTAATTTCCTCCATGAGATTCATCTGTGCTGAGGAACATATGATCTCCTCCTTTGGGGATTCACCTGGGGACTGTTTGTTTTTAGTCTCCTCAGGATTTGGAGTCTGCTCTTTATCTGTATAGAAGCTGTCAAGGGTTAAAGTCTTTTTCAGTTTCTTACTCATTCTGTCAAATAATCAAAGACAAACTAGCCAAGAAACAGAAGAAAAAAACCTTTGAATGGAGCTGCTTTCTTTGGGGGAGGGGCAGGGTAACAGTGAGGCACTAGCAGGACTGTGCTGCGCCTGTGCTCTGAGATCCGAGAGTGTGCTGAGACACTGTGGGGGAGGGGTGGCCAGGTCCCGAGAGACTCCAAGCTGTTTGGGGTTGTATTCTTCACCCCCGGTGTTTTTAGCTTCTCTGCTGGGCTGCTGACTTGCTGCCGGAGCAAAGTATCTAATCCTGTAGCAAAGCTCTCCCAACAGAGACGGCTGCGATCACGCCCCACCCCCTCTCTGCTCTGCTCGGCTCTGAGCTGCTTTCCGTGCTCTCACTGTCGCTGCTGCTTGCAGGCTGCTTCTGATCTAATAAACGGCCCCACTCTCGCGCAAAAACAGACCTTTCCTGACGAGTCTCAAGGATGGTTTCTCTTGGTAACTAGTTGTATGTTTTTTTTCAGTAGAGCATTAATTCAGAGGCATGAAATGAAATGGATAGTGAGAGAAAAACGCGGAGGTTACACAGCAGTGTGCTTCCTCTCCGCCATCTTGGCCGGAAGTCCCCTTACTCCAGTTCTTAAAAACTTTCAATTTATCCATCTATTCTTGCTTGTTATTGTCCAATCTTTTCCCTACCTTTTTGCAGTTCACAAACTTGTCTACAATCAATATCTCTCTCTCTCTTTTTTTTTTTTTTTTGCTCTTTACTTCTTTGTAGTCTTGCTTCCAACTTCATCATTCAACTGAAATCTCTCCTCCAAAGTTGTCAGTAATCTCTAATCAAATGCCCTTTTCTCAGTTCTCATTCTTCTAGACTTCTTTGCAACCTTTGACATTATCATTATCTACTTCTCCTGGAAACTCACTGCTCTGTAATGTTGTAAAAAAATTACCCAGGCATGGGCTCTGTCAATAAAAAGTTATATAAAAAAAAGATATTTAGATATCTTAGCATTTAAAACTTGAGCTTTTGGGATTTTGATTGCTACCTTTAAAAGAAAAAAAAAAGAAAGTTTGAAGGAGGAATAGCTTTGCTGAAGTAATATTATGAGTTCACTTTTTTTATATGTTGAATTTGAAGTGCTAGTAGGACATGAAGGAAGCAAATGTAGGATGGGAGTCTAGGGATAGATTCAGGTTGAACATATAATTTTGAAGGTTACCTGAGCATAAGTGATTATTAAAGCTCTGTGGGAATGGATATGATTGCCAAGGGAGAAACAAGAAATATCATAGGAGAAATGTGCCAAAAATGGCGCCTCAGTTCTATTTAAATTCATACCTTTACAAGTGTATATTGTTGAGTCAAGCCAATTAAAACTTGTCATACGACATGTAAAAGCACAGCTAGCATTTTTTGGAGAGATAAATTCATTATTGAGAAGTAAAATGCCTACACCTGGTAGTTTCAAATTATTATGAATATTTTGCTATATCTCAGTGACACTAATAAAGCTGGTTGAGAATGGAAAACTGTAGTCAGTTAAAAAATTATTTTTACATGACACTGAGTGACAAGGTTGACTAACTTTGGATTGGATTGATTAACTACTATGATATTATGAATTATGAAAAGCTAAAAATTGTACTGTTCTAGATGTTTTTCTATTTTTAAGGTATATTGTTGGAGAAAATTGTACAGAAGCATGTGCTATATTAAAGTGAAATAGAGAAGAAAGTTAGAGATCTGAAAGTTTTGATTAGCTAAGGCTATTACATTCAAAATAATGACAGTAGCTGACCTCAATATTGGCTTTTAAGGTTATCAAATAACTTTGTCACACTTTAGTGGCTCCTCTCAAGAATGTGTTAACTCAAATGTTATGTGAATTATCACTATTTATAGGTAAACGGAGGCACATTTTAATTAAATTATTAGTGCCCATGATCACAGAACTAGCTAATAGCTTTTCATAGAGAACTTTTAAGACCTTCCTACTGTCTTCCTGGCTCCAAGTTTAATTATCTATCTATCAAATAACATTGCTTCGGATCCTATCTGTAAAAGGCTACCTTATATTTTGAGTTGAAAGGACAGGTGAATTAAATTAAATGAAAATCTGTGGAAAAGTACTGGAAAACTCACACAAACTTGCCTCCAATTTTAAACGATACTAGAGTGGTTCTTTTTCCCCCCTGTCCTACTAATCCACTAAGATCTCTAAGTCTATATTAAGGCAATTATTTTTTTTTAAATAATGTCATTATTTTCAAAATACACAAAGATAGTTTTTAACATTCACCCTTGGATGTAAATTCCCCTCCACCCCAGTCTTCTGTTTCCTTCCTAATCTAAGCTGCATTGATTTTGTTTTTACAGAAATATTTTACTTCACTTTAATCAAAATTATTCATTTTGCATTTCATAATGTTTGGAAGTTTTTCTTTGGCCAAAAATTTCTTCATTTTCCATAGATCTGAAAGGTGGAATATTACTTGTTATCTTAATTTCCTTATAGTATCACTCTTTACATTTAAATCATAAACTCATTTAATCTTATCTTGGTATAGGGTGTTAAGTATTAGTCAGCACCTAATTTCTGATGTACTTATTTCCAATTTTCCCAGAAATTTTTGTCAGAGTGAGTTTGTGAGCTCTTTTCTCAAGAAGTTAGGTTTTTTTTAATTAAACACTAGATTACTATAGTCATTGACTATTGTGTCTTGCGAATCTAACCTATTTTACTGATGAACAACTACTCTTTTTTTTTTGCCAGTACCAAATGGTTTTGATGACCATTGCTTTATAATATAGTTTTAGGTCTGGTACAGTTAGGCCACTTTCATTTGCATTTGCATTTTTTTCATTAATTCCTTCAAAATTCTTGACCTTTTGTTCTTTCAGAGGAACTTTATTACTACTTTTTTTTTTTTTTTACCTCTGTAAAGTAAATTTCTTGGCAGTTTGATTGGTATGGCACTGAATAAGTAGATTAATTTATGTACAATTGTCATTTTATTATATTAGCTCAGCATACCATGAATACTTGATATTCTTCCAATTATATAGATCTGACTTTATTTGTGTAGAAAGTGTTTTGTAATTGTGTTCATTTCCTCATTTTGTCGTGAAAGGTAGACTCAAAAATAGATTGGTATCTACAGTTATTTCAAAAATGATTTCTCTTTGTATCTCTTACTTCTGGACTTGTTGGTAACATATAGAAATATTGATGATTTATGTGGATTTATTTTGTATTCTACAACTTTACTAAAGTTGTGAATTGTTTCTAGTAGTTTTTAGTTGATTCTTTAAAGATTCTCCAATGGTATATATCATATCATTTGCAAAGAGTGATAATTTGGTTTTCTCTTTACTTTAATTCTTTTAATTTCTTTTTCTTCTCTTATTGCTAAAGCTAACATTTCTAATACAATATTGAATAGTAATGGTGATAGTGGGTAACAGTTTCAATTCTGATCTTATTGGGAATACATCTACTTGCTGATTGTTTTAGATAGATGTTACTGATGATTTTAAGGAAAACTCCATGTATTCCTTCATTCTCTAGGATTTTTTAATAGGAATGGGTGTTGGATTTAGTCAAATGGTTTTTTCTGCATCTATTGAGATAATCATATGATTTCTGTTATTTTGGTTATTGATATAGTCAATTATGATAGTAGTTTTGCTAATATTAAACCAGCTCTACATTCTTGGTATAAATTCTACATGGTCATGCTGTGTTATCTTGGGAATAACTTGCTATAATCTCTTTACTGACATTTTATTTATGAGTTTTATATCAATATTCATCAATACATATGACCCATTCATATATTGGTCTATAATTTCCTTTCTTCACCCTCCCTGATTTATATATCAGCAATATCTGTGTCATAAAAGGAATTTGGCAGGAATCCTTGTTTTCCTATTTTTCCAAATAGTTTGCATAATGTTGCAATGGATTGTTCTTTAAATGTTTGATAGAATTCACTTGTAAATCCATCTGACCATGGAGATTTTTTTTTTTTTTTTAGGGACTTAATAGCTTGTTCAATTCTTCTAAAAAAAAGCCAATTTAAACAATTTATTTCCTCCTCTGTTAATCTAGGCAGTCTATATTTTTGTAAGTATTCATACATATCACTTAGATTATCAGAATTATTGGCATATAATTAGGCAAAATAGTTCCTAATTATTGATCTACTTTTCTTTTCATTGGTGGACAGTTTACCCTTTTCAGTTTTGACACTAGCAATATGATTTTCTTGGTTTCATTTTCTAATTAAATTAACTAAAGTTTTGTCCATTTTGTGTTTTTTTTAAATAAAACCAACTCTTAATTTTGCTTATTAGTTCAATAGTTTTCTTACTTTCAATTTTACTAATCTCCCTTTTCATTTTCAGATTTTCAAATTTGATATTGAATTTTGAGTTTTTAATTTGTTCTTTTTCCAGTTTTTTTAGTTGCATGTCAAGTTAATTGATCTTCTCTTTTTTTGTATTTTATTAAAGTTTCTAAAGATATAAAATTTCCCTTAAGAACTATTTAGGCTGCATGCCATAAATTTTGGTATGTTGTATCATTATTGTCATTCATTTGGATGAAATTATCAATTGTGTCTTTAATTTGTTACATCACCCACTGATTCTGTTGCTGTAATGGGCTGAGGCTTGAGTTGATGCACTGAGGTCCCAAGCACATGAGGCTAAATAGTAATTGGACCATACTCTATTAATATATAAGCTTGGAGAAAGAATGGCCCCCACCCACTCTTTGTGCAAGTCCTGATGTGTTGTATAGGGAATGACGATTTTGGTGGGTGGAGGCAGAGGAGTGGAAAAGGAAGGGGAGGAGATGGCTCAGTGGATAGAGCACCAGCCTTGAAGTCAAGAGGACCTGAGTTCAAATCCAGACTCAGACACTTAACAAACAGAAAAAGTTGTCGAAAGCAGCAAAAGCAAAAAGAAGAAGAGAAACAAATCAGCTAACAGAGAGAGATGTGAGCTGAGCCAACCGTGGCAATGGCAATCCCAAAAGCCTCTCCTCCCCTTCCTTTTCCACTCCCCTGCCTCCACCCACCAAAATCATCATTTCCTATACAACACATCAGGACTTGCACAAAGAGTGGGTGGGGGCCATTCTTTCTCCAAGCTTATATATTAATAGAGTATGGTCCAATTACTATTTAGCCTCATGTGCTTGGGACCTCAGTGCATCAACTCAAGCCTCAGCCCATTACATGTTGCATTAGATATTTTAGAGTCCAATTAATTTCTGGTCTTTTTTCCTTGGCTCTTTATTGCATATAATTTTTTATTATATCATGATTTGAAAATAAATTTATTTAAAATTTATGCCTTTCTGCATTTGATTTTGAGGTTTTTATGCTCTAATAAATGGTAAATTTTTGTGTAAGTTCCATTTAATGCTGAGGAAAAAAATATATTCCTTTCTGCTCCCATTCAATTTTCTTTAACTTTTCTAAAATTCATTTGACTTCCTTAACTTCTTTCCTATTTATTTTGTGGTTTGATTTGTCTACTTCTGATTGAGCAGGAGTTAAGATTCCCTACTACTTTAGTTTTTTTGTCTATTTATTCTAGCAGTTCTCTTAACTTCTCTTTTAAGAATTTTGATGCTACACCACTAGGAACATATAAGTTTAAAAGTGATATTAATTCATTGTCTATTGTACCTCTAAGTAGGATTTAGTTTTCTTCCTTATCTCTTTTAATTATATCTATTTTTGCTTTTGCTTGATCTGAGATCAATATTGCTACCTCAGTTATTTTTTTGTTTTTTTTTTTCTCACTTCTGCTGAAGCATAATAGATTCTGCTTCAGCCCTTTACATTTACTCTCTATTGATCATTCTGTTTTAAATGTGTTTGTTGTAAACAACATACTGTAGGATTCTGGCTTTTAATCAGGTCTGCTATACATTTTTGTTTTATGGGATAATTCATCCATTCATATTCACAGTTAAAATTACTAACTACATTTCCTGCTATTTAATTTTCCCCAAGTTATTCTTCCTTTCCTCCTTTCCCTCCTCATCAGTGTTTTGCTTCTGCTCACCATCTACTTCAAAAATCTCTCCCCTTTTATAGCCCCTCCCCCTTTCTTACTCTATTTTCCTTTTACTTCAGTTCTTCCTTCTATGAGCCTCTCCCATAAGATAGGCTAATATCAGACATATTTAGCTTCAAAGAGAAACATTTTTCACTCTCTGTGAAACTAAATATGTCTGAAATTCTTCCTTTAAGCCAAATCTGATGAGATTAAGGTTAACACAATACTCATTCCCCTCTTTCTTTTCTTCAGTTATAATAGGTCTTTTTTGCTTCTACATGAGATGTAATTTACTCTATTTTACCTCCCCCTTCCTTTTATTCCAGTACAATCACTTTGCCACCCATAGTTTCTTTTTTTATATCATTACAATAAAGTCAAATTATACCTGTACCTTCTTAATATACTCCTAACAAGATACAGTTCTGACTTCCAGCCAAGATGTTAGAGACGAGGCATACAGGTGCAAAAGCTCCGTGACTTCTCTCAGAATTCATTTCATGACAAACCTCTGAATTAATGCTTGACTGAAAAAAAACCCCACAAATAATTACCAAGAGAAGACATAATTGAAATTTGCCAGGAAAGGTCTGTTTTTGCTCAAGGGCGGGGAAAGTTTTAGATAGGGCACAGGCTGAGGGCAGGCAGCGGCAGCAAGAGCACAGAAGGCAGCTCACAGCCAAGCAGACCAGAGTGGGGTGGGGTGTGATCTCAGCCATCTCTGAGGGGATAGCTGTGCTACAGGATTGGATACTTTGCCCCGGTAGCAAGCCAGCAGCCCAGCAGAGAAGCTAAAAACACAGAGGGTGAAGAATACAACCCCTAACAGCTGGAGTCTCTTGGGACCTGACCACCCCTCTTCCCCAGTGCCTCAACACACTCTCAGAGTCTCAGAGCGCAGGTGTAGCACAGCTATCGCTATCCTGTTAGGGCCTCATTGCTACCCCCCACCCCAACCCCGCAGTCTATAGAAAAAGCTTGGTAACACCACCCAGCCTCTCCTCCCCCCCCCAAAAAAAAAGGAGATTCCATTTGTTTTTTTTTTCTTTTTTTCTTTGCTAGTTTGTCTTTCATTCTTCTCTGACAAAATGAGCAAAAAATTGAAAAGGACCTTAACTATTGATAGCTTCTATAAGGATAGAGAGCAGACTCTAAACCCTGAGGAGACTAAAAACAGACTCTCTCCAGGTGAATCCCCAAAGGAGGAGATCATCTGTTCCTTAGCACAGGTGAATCTAATAGAAGAAATTAAAAAGGCTCTCACAAGAGAGCTGGAAGAAAAGTGGGAAAAGGAAAGGGAGGCTTGGCAAGAGAGTCTGGAGAAGGCATACCACTCATTTAAAGACAGAGTGGATAAAGAAATCAAATCCTTGAAAAATAGGATTAGTTAACTAGAAAAAGAAATAGCTCTCTAAAAAATAAAATTGGGGAAATGGAAAAAAATATTCCATAGAACAAAAAACTCACTTAAAAACTAAATTGGACAATTAGAAAAGGATATAAAAAAAAGTGAGTGAAGAAAATACTTCATTGAAAATCAAAATCTGTTGGAATCTTTACAAACTACTAACTCATTAGAGTTGATAAATTATTGATCTGATCTTACAAGATGTTTTGGGCCAGAACCTGAAACAAGGTACTAAGTAGAACTAATTGATGCAATGCTTGTGTTTGCACTTTTACTCATGGGAGTTCACACATTTGGGAAATTTCAGGGTTTTGTATGAGATATCTGAATTCACACCTTCCTTGAAGCTCTTAGGGCCAGAGAGCACTATGGGAGAAAACCCATAACCCCATTCTCTCAGAAGAGTCATATATAAGCCAGTGAAGAGTGATTCATGGGAATATTTTCCACTTGGCTGACTGGTGGTGGAAGAAGAGTTTTTAGAGGAAGAAGCTACGAGTCGAGAGTTCAGTGAAGATTGAGAAGGCTCTCTCAGAGGCAAGACAGATTCAACTTGGTGCTGGCTCTGGAGGCTGAAGAAAGCAGAGGCAGAGGCTGAAGGACAAACCTTTGGATTTGGAGACATTCGGAGGGAGCTCTTGGATTGGTTCTCCATTGCACACCAGATTTCCCCATCACTGGGGATCTTCTCACTGGGGTGCTGAGCAGCCACTGCAATGGGCCAATGTGGGTGATCCTCATGATCCTTTGAGTCAGAGCTGGTGTCAGAGAGCAGAGTCTCATTATTATCCCAGAACAACTTCTGTTCTCTGGATATTTCACCCATGTCTTCTTCTTCCAGGTGCAGGGCCCAATCTGCCTGAGGGTCCAGCTGGTAGAAATCCTGGCATTCAGGACAGCATGAGGCAGGATGAGATTCATTGCTGAGGCAAGACGAACAAATACTATGCCCACATCCAGGGGGGATGTGCTCAGTGTCTTCACCCAAGCACATAATGCAGACATTAGCCTCTCCTTCCAAGTGCAGGGCCATATCTGCCTGAGCATCCAGCTGGTAGAAATCCTGGCATTCAGAACAGCATAATGCAGGTTGGGGTTCATTGCTGAGGCAAGACGAACAGATACTATGCCCACACCTAGGGGGAGATGGGCTCAGTGTCTTCACCCAAGCACATAATGCAGACATTAGCCTCTGACTTTTCAAATACACCAGCCATGACCCTTCCTTTGGTCTTCTGGGAGCTTTCCTTCAGCCTCACTCTTCTGCTGTCAGCATACAGAACCAGCACCAAGTTGAATCTGTCTTGCCTCTGAGAGAGCCTTCTCAATCTTCACTGAACGCTCCACTTGTAGCTTCTTCCTCTGAAAACTCTTCTTCTGCCACCAGCCAGCCAAGTGGAAAATATTCCAATGAATCAATCTTCACTGGCTTATATATAACTCTTCTGAGAGAATGGGATTATGGGTTTTCTCCCTTAGTGCTCTCTGGCCCTAAGAGCTTCAAGTGAGGTGTGAATTCAGGTATCTTATACTAACCCCTGAAATTTCCCAAACATGTGAACTCCAATGAGTAAAGGTGCAAACACAAGCATTGTATTAATTAGTTCTACTTAGTACCTTGTTTCAGGTTCTAGCCCAAAACATCTTGTAAAATCAGATCAATAATCTATCAACTCTAATGAGTTAGCAGTTTGTAAAGATTCCAACAAGAATCGAACAAATGGAATTGAATGACTCAAGGAGACACCAAAACTCCCAGAAAAGTATGAAGAAAAAAGAGCCTGGACACTATTTTCCAGGAAATTATCAAAGAGAACTGCCCAGAAGTCATAGAAACAGAGGGTAAAATAGACGTTGAAAGAAATCATCAATCATCTACTGAAAGGGATCCTAAAATCAAAACACCAAGAAATATAGTGGCTAAATGCCAGAATCCTCAGATGAAGGAAAAAATATTGCAAGCGGCTAGAAAAACCCAATTCAAATATAGAGGAGCCACAATAAGGATTACCCAGGATCTAGCAGTGTCGACATTAAAAGAGCAAAGGGCCTGGAATATGATATTCCAAAAGGCTAAGGAACTCTGTATGCAACCAAAAATAACTTACCCAGCCAGAATAAGCATCTTTTTCCAGGGAAGAAGATGTTCATTCAACAAAAAAGGCGAATTTCACCTATTTTTGATGAAAAAAACAGAACTTAACAAAAGGTTTGATCTACAAATATAGAACTCAAGAGAAACCTAAAAAGGTAAAAAGAGATCTTGGGAACTATATTTCTTCTATAAAGATGTATAAAGAATACATGTATACCTTTCTAGAAACTAGAGGTGGGAAAGGATGTTGTACCAGAAAAAGGGTAAAGTGGGGGTACTACATCTCACAAAGAGACAGAGGAAACCTTTATATCTGAGAGAAAGAATGGAGGGGGATGAATATAGTGGGTATCTTACTGACTTCAGAATTGGCTTTAAGAGAAAAATTTTAGACATATTCAATTTATGATGAAACTTCTCCCACCTCATTGAAAAGTGGGAAGGGAAAAGTGAAAAGGGAAGGAATAAACTAAGAAGAAGGGAATACGGAAACTGTGAGGGAAAGGAGTAAGATAGTGGGAGGAACTCTAAGGTGGGGGGAGGGATACTAAGAAGTGGGGGCTGTGAGAAACAAGTGGTGCTCAGAAGTTTAATACTGGGGAGGAGGGTTAAAGAGGAAAGAAGGGAGAAAGCCATAAACAGGGGTTAACAAGATGGCAAGTAATACAGAATTGGTAATTTTAACCATAAATATGAATGAGGTAAACTCCCCCATAAAGAGGAAGCAGTTAATAGAATGGATTAAAAGCCAGAATCCTACAATATGTTGTTTACAGGAAACAGACCTGAAACGGGGCAATACATACAAAGCAAAGGTAAAAGCTTGGAGCAGAATCTATTATGCCTCAGATGAAGTAAAAAAAGCAGGAGTAGCCATCCTGATCTCAGATCAAGCAAAAGCAAAAATTGATCTCATTAAAAGAGATAAGGAAGGGCCCTATATCTTGCTAAAGAATAGCATAGATAATGAAGCAATATCAATATTAAACATATATGCACCATGTGGTATAGCATGTAAATTCTTAAAAGAGAAATTAAGAGAGCTGCAAGAAGAAATAGACAGCAAAACTATAATAGTGGGAAATCTCAACCTTGCAGTGTCAGAATTAGTTAAATCAAACCACAAAATAAATAAGAAAGAAGTCAAAGAGGTAAATAGAATACTAGAAAATCTAGATATGATAGATATCTGGAGAAAACGAAATGGAGACAGAAAGGAGTACACTTTCTTTTCAGCAGTTCTTAGAACCTACACAAAAACTGACCACATATTAGGACATAAAAACCTCAAACTCAAATGCAGTCAGGCAGAAATAGTAAATGCATCCTTTTCAGACCACAATGCAATGAGAATTACATTCAACAAAAAGCAGGGGAAAGTAGACCAAAAAATAATTGGATATATACAACATATATTGTATCTAGGATATACTGCAACATATTTAACATATATAGGACTGCTTGCCATCTGGGGGAGGGAGTGGAGGGAGGGAGGGGAAAAATTGGAACAAAAGTGACTGCAAGGGATAATGTTGTAAAAAATTACCCTGGCATGGGTTGTGTCAATAAAAAGTTATTAAAATACAAACAAACAAACAAACAAAAAACAAAGATACAGTTCTCAAGAATTAAACATAGCATCAATCCATATATGAATGTAAACTTTTTTTACCTATAAAAAACATAATTTTACTTCTCCTTTTACCTTTTTATGCTTCTCTTGAGTTCTTTAATTGAAGATAAATAATTTTGTTCACCTCTGGTCTTTTCATCAAAAATTAATGCAATACTCCTATATCATCGTTTCCCCTGAAAGATTTTCTAATTTTCTGAATAGTTCATTATGAGCTGTAGACCAAGCTCCTTTGCTCTCCAGAATATCATGTTTTAGGCCCTTTTGTCTTTTAAAGTGGAGGCTGTTAGGTCCCGAATAATCCTGATTGTGACTCCTTGATATCTAAATTGCTTCTTTCTGGATGCTTGCAATATTTTCTCCTTGATCTGATAATTCTGAAATGTAGCTATGATATTTCTCATGGTTTTCATTCGAGTGGTCTCTTTTGGAAGATGATTGATAGATCCTTCCAATGGCTATTTTGCCCTATGATGCTAGGACATAAGGGCAGTTTTCCTTCATGATTTCTTAAAAGGTGTTGTCTAGGCTCTTTTTTTTTTTTCATAGTACAATAATTCTTAGATTGTTTCTCCTTTATCTATTTTCAATGGCAGTTGTTTTTCTGATGAGGTATTTTGCATTTTTCTTCTTTTTTAATATTTTTTTTTAGTTTTATTTGTTGGATTTTTGATGCCTTGTTAAGTCTTTCAGTTCTATTTGTTCAATTCTTATTTTCAGTAAATTTTTTTTTCAGTTAGCTTTTTTACCTCCTTGTGCTTTTTGCCAAACTTTTAAAAGAGTAGTTTTGTTTAGTGGATTTTTACCATTTCACCAATTATAATTTTTAGGGAACTCTTTTCTTTTTCCATTTCACCAATTCTGTTTTTCAAGGAGTTGTTTTTTTTTTTTTTTTTTTTTTTTTTTTCATTTTGTCAAATCTGTTTCTAAGGAGTGTTTTTCTGCAGACAATTTCTGTGCTTTCTTTTCCAAGCTCTCCTGCAAAGATCTAATTTCCTTTCCTTATTTTTTTTTCTAATGTTCCTTTTTGAATTCCTCCAAGAAAGTTTTTGAGTTGGAAAGCAACTCATATCAATCAGTGAGATGTTATCTGGAGATATTTTTCATTTAGTGTCCTCAGGGTTTGAAGTCTGCTCTTCCCTGTTTCCATAATAGCTATCTATGGTAAGAGATTTTTTTTTTTTTTATTTTTTGTTCCTTTGTAAAGGTTGAGGTCTACCCTCAGGATGAAGAGAAGATTGTTCCTTTTCAGATGACTCAATCTATCCTGGGTCCAGTGAGGCTGATTTCTTACCCATGCTGAGTGGGTGTGGCCAAGTCCCATTTATTATGCCAGGACACAGGCTCACTATTTGCCTTCTGTAATTGTGTTAGAGTACTGTACAGCTAGTCTGCTGATCCACTGGCTTCAGACCGAGTACAAAGTAGCTAGCCCCACTATATTTTCACTAAAAGCCTTTCACTAGATTTCCCCTGTAAGCAGAGGCCTCTCCACTGTGTTCCCCCTGCATTGCACCTATGCTGGGTTGAATGCACCCCTGTACAATTGAGACAGAATTTTCCTGAGGTTCTTCCAAAGTATCTTCTGCTATAAATTTGTTATATTCTAAATATTTGTAGGTCCTATCACTCCAAAACCCTGTTGACCTGATGTTGATTTTGAGGAAAGTGTAAAAGAACTCTCCACCATCTTGGCTCTGCTGCTGTCCCTATCTCCAATAAGCAATTATGATTTTTTAAAGCAACCATTTGCTCTCCTCACAGAATGAGTGATAAAAATCTTTCTACTATTTTTCAACATTTCTTTAAAAATATATCCTCCATTTTCAAAGATTAAATGAAGACAATCCCCAATTTGTGGGCAACTTGTAGTTAAAACATGTTTCTTTACAGAAATGATGGCATACACTTACAAAGTTAGAATCTGAGATGCCAGTGGCATCTATATCACTTTGAAATGGAAGAGAAAATGTTTTCTAGTTTATCCTGCTGTCTTTCCAATATAGAACCCCTGTTAGTGAGTTACAGAAGATACTTGCTCCTTCAAAATCCTTTTGTCTACACCTAGTGTTACCATACTGGCATAGGATCTAATTCAAATTCTCTCTGACAATTATACTAGCCTCTAACATGTTTGTTTTTCCATCTCCATTCTTTTGCCACCCTAACTCATCCTTCCCACTCTTTCCAGTTAATTAAATTATAATTTAATTCTCTGTTTAAAAAATCTTTAGTGGAATCCTATTACCCATAAAGTTTCAAACTTCTTATCCTGGCATTCAAGGTCCTTCAAAATTCCACCACATATTTTGGCCCTGAGTGTTCCACTTATTTTCCTTTTCTTATCGCATGGGTTTTTCTATGTCTAGAACAAACTCTGCCATTATTCTCAACTATTGAATATGCATTTGTCTTCTTTAAGAATAACAAAAGAGTTGAATAATAATGGAGAGATTCCTTGTCTTTAAAGTGAATGTCTTAAGAAGAAATAGCCTTCCAACATTTTCCAAATTGAATTTGTTATATTGTAGCCATTTCCGTACATGCATAATGATTCAAAATATGCCACCACAATTTTCCAGGGGGAAAAAAAAGGTAGTATAAAAAATAGTTGAGGAAGAAATTTAACACTTCAGAATAATATTTGGTGTTTTCTTGTTTGCTGCCAATTGAAGGTTGAGTCATAGAAGAGAAAGTCAAGTTTGGAAAGTAAACAAGTTTTGAAAAATAGTATCTGTGTGACAGTAAGATTTGAGTTCTGAACTATGACTGTAATTATACCTATAATGTGTGGAGTAGCTCTCTGGAGAATCTCAGGATCAGTCAGAGTCCTTGGTCTTAAGGTGGAAAAGTGAAGGAGGCAGGAGAGCCATCATGTGGCTAGTCAAAGATGAAGTCTGGACTCTGGAATCTGGAATCTGAGCTGTGGCTCAGAGTGCTGTGGCCAAAAGAGCTCTGTGTCCCTCCCTCAGCCCTTAAATCTTTCAGTTCAATTACCTCACTACACCACATGCACAGCCATAAGCACCATGCTGTGATTCAAATATACCTTTTCAGAATTCCAGCCTACTACAATAGAAGTGGAAGGCTTTGGCAAAAGATGAAGTACACCTGAAAAAGTAATATTTTCTGGTAGTTTTCTGGAAGTTTTGCAAAATCATATCCAAACTTTCAAAAATTAAAAGAAAGGACTCTTCCTATCCTTTTGACTACTATCTATATTAGAGACATTTCCAGCATGAGTTCATGAAGAAATATGTAATACATCAACTTACTGTGGACTTAAATGTTGCTAAATTGCTTCAGCAATTGCTATATGTTTGGTATGATTAAAATATATCCAGGAATCAACAATTTTAGTGGATTTTTCCATTTTTCTTCATTCATAAACTGACACTGATAATTTTTTTTTTGCTAATTTGGAAACCACTTACAAGATATGTGATTATGACTTTATCTTCATTCAAAAAGAGAACAGGAATAATCTCTTGGCCACAAAAATCTTTATGAAAAAAATTGCTAATGGTTTCAAGGTTACTCTTAACACCATCTTTGAACCAAAAAATAGGAAGGGGGAGGGTGGTAATTAAAGACCTCTTATAAATGGGACTGTTTCAATATTAGTGGAAATGTTGACTTTGATTTCTCTAAACTGGCCATCTTAGACTGAGCTTTATTAGCTTATAGATATTGGCTTGCTGGCTATCAGATGAGTTTCTACATGGCTGCCATCAATTTTGCCCTGTCTTCTAGCTGCACACATGTGCCATTCAATAGCATTGAATTTAGATGGTCAATATGCCAAAATGAGAACATTAAATTTCATCTTATTTTCTGCTAATGAGAAGATTGAAACTTCAAAGACTCTTGCTTCGACAGCTGGCAGTAACAACAGTCATTTTGGCATTGCTATTAAGTACAAGTTGGATCAAAAAACTTCTCTATCTGATAGAATTAATGACAGCCTTATTGAACTTGTTTATACTCAGATACTCAATAGGTATAAAAGTAGTGTTCTCAGTTTTAATTGAAAGGAAAAAAAAACAATTTTCATGTAGGAAGTCATAAGGTTAGGCTGGGATTTAAACTGGAAGTCTAACATAGAGTTTTTGTTTTTGTTTTATGTAAACTATCAGAATTATCCTTAGAAATGAAAAAAAAAATGAATTCACACTATTTTGTTCTAAAGACTTTTCTGTGAAATTTCAATGTGACCTTTTTGTTTTTCTTTTTAAAAGTGCCGTAGAACTACCATGCTGAAATCTAGATTTTTTGAAATACATCATAAGACACAGATAGTATTATATCCAGTTATAGCAAAATTATATAATTATCAATCATGATAGATTTAACTGTTTTCAGTAATGCTATCCATATCTGGTGGGGGGGAGGGGACAAACTATGGAGTCTGAATGCAGATTGAAGCAAACTATTACCACATTTTTTTTTCTTTCTCGTGGCTTTTCCCTTTTGTTATGATTCTTCTTTCACAGCATGACTAAGGCAGAAATATGCTTAATGTGATTGTACATATATATTCTATATGAGATTGTTTGCTGTGTTGAGGAGGAAGGAGAAGGGAGCAAAGAGAGGGAAGGGAAAAATGAATGTTGAAAATTAATTTAAATGTAATTGGAAAAATACTATTAAGTGGGGGAAGAGACAAAGATGCTTAAAATCATGCATGGAAGTTGTAATATTTGTACAACAATTCATTTTTTCAGTGTTAGTTAAGAACATGTTAACTAACAGTGCAATATCATGTTATAAAGAACACGACTGAATCTTCCAGTCCATAAATCACATTCTGCTAGTTGGTCTCCTAGACCATTTTTTATGACCTTTTATCAAATTGGTCTCTGTGCAGTAGTGATAGCCTTGATTTTATATCAGAGTATTTGCATTTACAATATTTAAAAAAAATATTAAAGGAAGCAGGATGTATTCCATAACAATAACTACCTTAGAGGAAAATGAAAATGTAGGAAGAAAAAATAACAGGAAACATACTTAGGATTAATAGGAGATAAAATTCAAGAAAGGAGAAAGCAATGAAAACTATAACATTCAATGCCTGTACACAAATGCCAAAAATGTAGATAACATGAAAATTGAATTAGAGATCTTAAACCAAGGAGTCATATTTGAGCTCATGGGTACCAATAAGACTTGGTGGAATGATATCTATGACTGGAATATGGATTTGGAGGAATATAATTTATTCAAAAAGATTAAATGGAGTTAAAGAATATGAAGGCAAAAGAGAATTTTTTGTATATTAAGGCAATGTGCTATTGATAAAATTCAACAGAGTAGGAAATCATGGAAATCATAGAGAACTGTAATGCTGGAGAAACTGAGGCAAGATAGAGGTTAGAGAGTTTTTAATATTATATTAATTGGAGAGTATAATTGACTGGACAGGACTTTCATCTCAAGGTATCCATTGGTGAATGTGAGTTCTCAATGACATATATACCCACATGGCTCAGCTACAGGGGTAGACCAACGCAGGGGCAGAGTCAGAACATTGAGAGTGGGAAGTTTCAGGGCCATAAATTTAGTTCTAGCAGGATGGGAGGAAACTGGAAGCCAGAGTCAAGAGATCTGAATAAACAGAAGTAAAGATGTCAATGAGGTATCCGGGATAGTCTTATCTTTTGGAATATTTTAGAGGGGGTAATGGCATAAATTCTTGAGGGCAGAAGTTAGGAGCCAAGAAGTTTGATCTCCCCCTCATCTTGAGCCTCACATTGACAATTTATAACCTTAGTGCAAATGGCCTCAGTCTTAATGAACCAGAGGGGGGAGGTTTACAACTAAGGGGATTGAGGCAGAACAGTTAAGGAAACTGAGGTAAAACAATTGAGAGAAATTCAGTCAGGACAATAAGGGAAACTATTTCAGGGAAATTGAAAGTTCAAGGAGACTGTGGCATAACAGAACATTTGGGTAAATATCAACAGAGGCAGAAACAAAAATGTTATTACCACTAAGCCTACTATAGACTATCTGGATAGAAAGAAGAGATATGAGGTATAAATGAGGTATAAAAATATCCCAAATTAAACCAAACCAAGCCAAACAATAACAACAACAATAACAACAACAACAACAAAGAATCATTACCCTGATAAATAGATATAGAAAGAGAAATGTATATGTGATGTTCTCTCTTGTTTTATAATATAATGGTTCTTTCTGGGAGCAGGTTTCTTGGGGAGGTTTTCTGGAGGCAGCTTTAGTATCAGTTCAGATCAATAATCACCCCAAATGCAGCCAGGGATTAAAGTACAGTCTTTTATTGTCTCTTCCAAAATCTTATCTCCTTCACTTGGGGCTTGACTAGTTTTCTGGAGGTCTTCTCTCTCCTTGGTTCCAAGAGCTCATGCTGCTAATCCTTTGCCTCTGCTCCCTTCAGCCTCCAGCCAGCAGAAAGGTAGAAGATGGAAAGAATCTGTCTTCCCTCCAAGAGAGGGCTTCTGGCTCTCAATTTCCCAGAGTGCCTCTGTGTCTGTCCCAGAGTGCCCTTTGGCCCTGAGAGCTTCTTGCTTATATGAGCTGTTTAAAGGTGTGAATACAAGCATTGTTTCTATCAGTTCCACTTAATACCTTGTTTCAAGTTCTGGCCCATAACATCTCCTTGTAAAATCAGATCAATCATACTGAACCATGCTAAATTAGATGATTATTGTCTCTATTAATTCTAATGACTTAACAGTTTGTAAGGATTCTAACAATATATGTTTGCATATGTGTGTGTATGTGTGTATTGTGTAGCATAGATTTTGTGTCAGTGAGGGAGAATTTGAAATAGTAAGATATCTGTTGTTTATCATGCATGTTGTTTATCATGCATGTCTAAAGTAATATACACACTATATACCATTTTTTTTTGGGGGGGGAGGTGAAGTAGGGAATTGATGATACATTTTTCTTCTAAAAGAAGGAATAACTAATCAGGAGAACTACTATTCTGGACCTGATTCCCATGACAAATAACTTGCTTGCTGAGATAGAAAAGATATCATCCTTTGGAGTAAGGTAAATAATTCTATAATATTAGAATGTTATGGGAAAATGAGAGGAAAGTTAAGCACTTTGACATGCATCTTATATTTTCCTTTCCTGATTTATCTTGATGTTAATACTGCTTCTCCAATAAAACAATTGGGATCTATTATTTCCTATATAAATCTATTGTCTACCAAAGAGAATGCAAGTTTTTTGGAGGTAGAGATTATCTCTTGTTGTTTTTGTTTTTGTATCTACAATTCCTGAAACATGGTAGTTATTTAATAAATGCCTTTTGATTAATTAACCAAAAGATCTGGCTTGTAGATTCCATTTTAGGGAACTTAGAGAGATAAAGAGGGCAGAAAGAGGAAAAGAAAAAAAGAAAGAGAGAAAGGAAAGGGGTTGAAGGGAAGGATAAAGGAGGAAGAAGGAGCAATGGGAGGAGAGTAATAGAAAAAGAGAGGGAGAAGAAGTTGAGTGAGAGGGAAAGAGGTGGAAGGAGACAGACAGACAGAAAATACTGAGGTGAAAAAAAGTGAGCATATTCCAAAAGTCTACAATGGAGACTACTTTATTACATCTGAATTGGGCCATGTCCCATTTGTGACCTCAAATGTATCAAAAATGTTCTAAAGTGATGAGACAGAGCTGCAGAACAAATAGTATATCAGAAATTCAGCTAAAGCTGTCTTGCTGTCTCTGAATTTTTTTAAATCATAATCTCAGAAATTCTTGTAGTACTGCTTTGCTGGCAATATGAATATTAAGCTCTGTCACAGGAAACCAGAAATAAAAAATAAGGACATCAATACATAGGCTCCAACATACCCTTTTCCCTCCTCCCCCACCCTCTCATTGTTCATTAATGTAACATGGAATATTCATGAAGATACTGTTAGGCCAAATAAAAGTTTCCCACAATACTTTGAAGAGTCTAAAAGCATAGTCCCCAAGTTCTAAAACAAAGACTCTTTTTTTCCCCTTTCTTTTCTTTTCTTTCTTTCTTTCTTTCTTTCTTTCTTTCTTTCTTTCTTTCTTTCTTTCTTTCTTTCTTTCTTTCTTTTTTTTTTTTGGTAATTCAAGGATCTCTTTGACAAACTGGTAAAAGTTATAGACTTCTTAAAATAATGTTTTAAGTATATAAAATAATATACACAATTATAATGAAAGTAAATAATTATTAAGACATTTTCTCATCCAAATCCATGGATCTATTAAACTCTACCCTTGGATAGCATGTTAAAAATTCCCATCATAGATGCTTAACTTGGTAACACCTTGGTAAAACTTGGCAAACTCAAGAGTATTAGTGCTGTGAATGATTGGAATCACTAAGCAAGCTGAATTAATTGGCATTGGTAACAATTTTTCCTCCAGTTAATAGGCAAGTATTTCAGACAGCTAAGAGGAAAGATTGAAAGACTGTTCAGTTGCTACATAAGAAAAAGATAGAAAAAGTGCAAATCAGATAATCAGATAATATTTGAGACTAACATGGACAACAGCGAGCAGTTTGCAGCAGTGCTTTCTTTTGGCAGGATTCTGCTAATTGTGAATCAGAGATAGCAAATAAAACTAGTTCTATATTCAAGCAAAAACAGTAGCCACAATGTAAATAAGTAAAACTTTGATGAGAGACTATAAGTAACTGGGTAGCCAATTAAGTTAAAGGGAATGTCAGGCAAGAAGTCTAAGATATCAATTATCTATGCTAATTCAATTTTCAATGACCCACAGAAAGTACCCAGTGTTTATATTTCTGCTAATGATACTTAATAATAGCTCTTTAGTCACAATTACATTTTGGTTTCCATTAGTAAAAGTAAAGGATTCAAAGTAATCAAGAAGAATAAAATGTTTTTGAAAACAATGACAAATGGACTTCATAAAGTAAACAAAAAACAAATAATCATGGAGACTATCCTATGAGGACCCCTAAACTTTTGAAACTATTGAGTAAGCCATTCTCCAATTGATAAATGGTCAAAGGATATGAACAGACAATTCTCAGATGAAGAAATTGAAACTATTTATAGACATAGGAAAATATGCTCCAAATCATTATTAATCAGAGAAAGGCAAATTAAGACAACTCTGAGATACCACTACACACCTGTCAGATTGGCTAGAATGACAGGGAAAGATAATGGGGAATGTTGGAGGGGATGTGGGAAAACAGGGACACTGATACATTGTTGGTGGAATTGTGAACACATCCAGCCATTCTGGAGAGCAATTTGGAACTATGCTTAAAAAGTTATCAAATTGTGCATACTCTTTAATCCACCAGTGTTTCTAATGGGCTTATATCCCAAAGAGATACTAAAGAAGGGAAACGGACCTGTATGTACCAAAATGTTTGTGGCAGCCCTGTTTGTAGTAGCTAGAAAGTGGAAAATGAATGGATGTCCATCAATTGGAGAATGGTTGAGTAAATTGTGCCATATGAACGTTATGGAATATTATTGCTCTGTAAGGAATGACCAGCAGGATGAATACAGAGAGGACTGGTGAGACTTACATGAACTGATGCTGAGTGAAATGAGCAGAACCAGGAGATCATTATATACCTCAACAACGATACTGTTTGAGGATGTATTCTGATGGAAGTGGATCTCTACGATAAAGAGAGCCTTAATTGATCAAAGATGGACAGAAGCAGCTACACCCAGAGAAAGAACACTGGGAAATGAATATAAACTGCTTTCATTTTTGTTTTTCTTCCCGGGTTATTTATACCTTCTGAATTCAATTCTCCCTGTGCAACAAGAAAACTGTTCGGTTCTGCACACATATATTGTATCTAGGATATACTGCAACCCATTCAACATGTAAAGGACTGCTTGCCATCTGGGGGAAGGGGTGGAGGAAGGGAGGGGAAAAATCGGAACAGAAGTGAATGCAAGGGATAATGCTGTAAAAAATTACCCTGGCATGCATTCTATCAATAAAAAGTTATATATAAAAAAAAAGGAACTATTGAGTAAGTATAAATCTTTTTCTGGTAAAATTAAAATGAGGAAAAATTCACTTAGATTTAAGGAATAAAAATGTGGGTCCTATGATATGATCCATATGATCTAATATACTTTGAGGAAGGAAAATAAAGATTGGGAATTGTAGTTCATGACTCTCAGTAATGACCAATCTCAAAGGAGTAAAAGAATTTTCATATTACTCTGTATAGGTATGTATATAGGATTATCATGGGAGAAGAAATTAGTTTATTTTGTTTTGCCTCAAAGGACAGAACCAGAATCAATGAGTACGAAGTTTCCAAAAAGGAGATTTCATTTCCATGCAAGGAAAATTCTCACAGCAATTTCTGTCTCAAAATGAAATAAACAAATAACATAATGAGATTGTGATATCTGGATATCTTTAGGAAGAGCCTGGATGACCATTTACAGGCTGTCAACTAGTCTATACTTAAACCTGTTGGCATCTGAAGTTTCTTCCCATTGAGCTTCTATGACTGATGCTTCTCTTCCAGGAAACTAAGCCTAATACATGTCCCAGAGTCCTCATCTTCCCTCAGCCCAGTTACTTTGAAAGAGTTTCTTTCCTTGTGAACCTGTTTCCATAAAGGATACAGTTGTTTAGAAATGGAAGTTACTGACAAAAGAAAAAGGAGGCAGGGGGAAGAGAGAGACAGAGAGGAAAGAGAATGTGTGTGTGAAGGAGAAAGAGAGAGAGAGAAAGAGAGAAAGAGAGAAAAAAAGAGAGAGAGAGAGAGAGAGAGAGAGAGAGAGAGAGAGAGACTTATCCTATAAGCAATCTTCTTAGTATTTAACAGTATACCTCAATTTTGTAGAACCTAAGTGTGGAAACCTCAAGGCAATATATTAGACAACATGCAGTAAAGAAGTAAATTTAACATTCCCAAGAACTGCTTCTAGCTTTCAGTTTGTTAAAATTATGTCACTCTTCCATTCTAAGCACACTACTTAATTTGTAAGCTGTTTCTATTAGCATAACAAAGCTAATCAATGTACTGTAGGTCAATAGACCTCTCAGCCATTAACAAGGAAAATCTGGGTCATCTCAATAAAAAATCTGGAGCTAGAGCAAGTGTTCATTAAATCAAGTATCAACAATTTGATTTTTTTACTGGGAGAAATAGTTTTCTTTGTATTTTTTTTAAGCCAGAAATCTATGTAAAAGTGAAAACCAAGAATATTATAATTAAATATTATTAAACATTTCTGTAAGTTACATCGCTCTTTGGGGAAAGAAACAGAGAATTGTTTTCTGTTTTTTTTTCACCCAAAGTCACAAAGTTAGTATAAAACCTAAAAAGGTAAAGGCAACATTTCATAGTATTTTTGAATTTTATTAGTTGGAATCTTTGAGTTACACACTCTATGTAAATAAATTGATAGATGGATAGAAAGAGAAAGAAAGAAAGAAAGAAAGAAAGAAAGAAAGAAAGAAAGAAAGAAAGAAAGAAAGAAAGAAAGAAAGAAAGAAAGAAAGAAAGAAAGAAGGAAGGAAGGAAGGAAGGAAGGAAGGAAGGAAGGAAGGAAGGAAGGAAGGAGAGAAAGAAAAGAAGGAAGGGCTAGTGATGTCTACATATAAATATAGACACACACATATACATACATATACACATATATTTAATATAGTAAAGCCTTAAACTTATTTGGGAAAGTGCAATTCCTAGACAATACTAGCAGGCTATCAGGAAGGGTTTGCAAAGACTATTAAAAGCTTTCATTTAAACAAAGTCACATCAACCTATGATGCAAGTCTTTTTATTATACAGTCATACACACACACACCCAAAAGCTTTCTATTAAAAGGAGAAACAAAAACCCTGCTAAAGGTAATTGTGTTAAAAAGAAAATGATAAAAGAAAAAAAAAGTGCTAATGATGATCAGACTAATGGCACAAGTTCTGTTTGTTGTTGTTGTTGTTGTTGTTTGTTTTTCCAGAATTTCTGTGATAGTTTAAGAGAGGAATGGGGCTATTACTAACCTAGAAATCTGATACTACAGCAAAAAAAAGGATTCATTACAGGTAGCCGGGCTATGGATGTTCACCGAACTCATTCACAGATAGACATAATCTCTTAGGAATGATGAATAATCTATCCAATCTACAGAATACTAATGGGGAATACCAAATAGACTGATGAAATCTTGCCCTGTATGTCTCACCAGAAAGTTATGACAATTTTAAATTCAATGGATTCTACAATGACTATACAGAATTATTATTACTCCGACCCCTAAAGATAGAACTATTAAAGTCATTTTCTAAAAACAGGTAAATAGCCTTATCCAATGAGGTGAAGAGAAAAGTGAAAATGGGGTCTGAGTTTTAATCAATATCTGAAAGCTTTCAATTATACTTTATATGATTGAAAACATAGATGAAATTTGACCCCTTAAGCAAAATCTTCCTGAAAAGGGAGAAAAAAAAAAAAGAGTGAGGGAAGGTAAAAATGATCCAAATGTATTGAAAATGTAGGAGTGCCATCTGCTGTCTGAAGAAGAAAAATACAAATGATATCTCCCATCCTGAGTGAGTGTTGCATTTCTCTCACTTGACTAAGATAATGTAATAATAGTTTTGTTGGAGGCTTATTCTTTTGAGAGGGATAAACCATTTAAAAATAAGATTCATCTGAGGCTACTTGAATCCATCTGTCTTTGATGTAGTTAATTTTCATATCAAACAAAATGGGGAGTTATTTGAGGTAATTTATTTCTTTGAGTTAAATTACCCAGGAACTTGAACCAAAATGAGTTCCACACACACACACACCATATACACTCATAGTTATTTCAATATTCTATACAATAAATTCAACCTGAGACTATAAGATTATATCTTGAAAGTAAAAGCACTGCATTTTTTAAAAATAAATAATGTTCATAATGAAATAGAAACAGATGGAGAACATATTTTTAAACAAGAAACTTCATGATTTACATTACTAATTCAGCAAGATAATTTTAGTATTGCATTTCAAAGAGGAATTTAGTAATGATGTTAGATCTACTCAGAAATAATGCCCAAATAGTCTTTTAAAATGTGTAGGATCTTATCCGTTTATGCAACTGTTTTCTTTTCCCCCCACCTTTTTTTTTTCTTTTACTGTAGCTATGCAGCTTCACATAATACCTAACCCAGTTTCCTTGTTTTGAGTATCAGGGGCTTTAAGCTACAAAGAATTTTGTAAATGGAAAGATTCAGTATTTGGAGACTGGCAGCATTCTGATGTCAAAAGCAACTTGGTTTCCTTTTATTTGGTTTTATTATGCTAATGGAAGTACTAGTAATAAGTTCAATTAGTCTTTTGGATGAATGCTTTCCCTTTCATCCCAGCTAGTTAAGCAACTTGCAAAGAATTTATGGTTACAAGAAGGAAAAAAATGAGCAGTGGGTATGCATCATATATTTGTAAGCATAATTAGATGTAATTGTGTAATATGTAATTATATTATAATTTATATGTAAAGACAAATATCTGTTATATATGTAATTACAACTTGATATCTTTATGAAGTATGTTTTTTTTTTTTGAAATTGTTTGGATTTTATAGAAAAGAGATAAACTGAAACAATTGTGTCTTTCCAATACTAATCCACAAGAAGCCTTAGACTGCTAATGTGAGAATTGTTGGATAAAATAATTCACAAATTGAGACTTTTAGACTATTTTCATGTTATTCCTATTTTCTTTTAGCCAAGGTTTGATTGTCCATGTGCCTAAATAACTTTCCTTTCCCACAGGATTACTAGACTAAACAATACAAGAAAGTACCAAAATATCCTGCAAGAACTTGTCATTCCTCACCTCCCTCTCAGGAAAAAAAAAAGTATTGAATATAAGGACAGTGATGATTGAGAGTTATTGGTTCATTTATATATTTTCCAGTCAAATATGACTTAGAATAGCACATGAAATGGAAGAAACTAACATCTTTTAGCAGTTTATAATATTGTTTTTGGAAGAATGAAAATGGAGAAAGAATTTATTGTTTCAGTATATACTATATATCGAGTAGTAAAATAATAATATCCATTTGATCCATCGAATATCTATAATGCTTTACAATTTGCAAAACATTTTCTCAAAACAACTCTGGCAGGTAAATATTACTACCAGTTTCACAGATTTAGACAATGGGGTCTTAATCTTTTTATATCAAAGACACATTTAACAATATGATAAAACCTGGGGATCCCTTTTCAGAAAACATTAAAAAGTAAGAGATAAAATACATAGCACTATTAAGAAAAATATTTATTGAGATATAGTTATCAAAATACTAAATAAAATAAAAGTTCAATCCTAGGTTAAGGATCTCTAATTTAAAGGGATCTTAAGAAATCATACCTCCTAAAAAAGAAGTAATTTAGACTCTGCTTAAACTTTATATAGCTATGTGCAGGACCTATGACTCTCAACAATGTGAAGAATTATCATTGTGGAAATTTTTTTCCATTGATGCAAATTACAATTCATAGCTGACCTATCTGCTGAATTTGATACTACCAATTATCCTAGTCTTTCAGATACTCTCTTGATTATGAATTTTATGACACCACTATCTTCTGTTATCTGTTAATCTAAAATACACTCAATAGCTATTAGCGTGCCATAATGTTGTATATTATTCACTTCTTTGATAAATCAAACTGGATTCCAGGAAGACATAGTAAATGCCATACATCAAAAAAGAATTCATTATTTACCCTACTCCCGATCCATGCCACTTCTAACCTTCTCTATTACTGTCAAAAGTATTTTAATCATTTGATTCTCCCAAGTTCATACCTCAGCATTATTCTTCTTACAAGAAAAAAAAAAGACAAGTGAGTATGCATCATATATATAAATACAATTAAATGTAATGGAAATAATTTATTACATGTAAGCACAAATATATGTTACACTTTTGAGCACAATTCATTTATCTTCATGAGATATTTCTTAATTAGAAAAAGTTGACTTCTAAAAAAAATTTTTTTAACTGTAAGATAATTGTGTCCTTTCAGTATTAACCCATAAGAACTCTCAGACTAGACTGTTAGAGAGTTGCAGACCCTGGACAAGTCACTTAACCCCAACTGCCTTACCAGAAAGAGAGAAAGAGAGAGAGAGAGAGAGAGAGAGAGAGAGAGAGAGAGAGAAAGAGAGAGAAAGAGAGAGATTGGAGACTGACAGAGACAGAGGCAGAGACAGAGACAGAGAGATCAAGAGAGAGCTGCAAATCATTTAGTTCTACCTTCAAAACAATTCTCTCATTCAGCATCTTCTCTCTAATCTCACATCTCCCACATTAGTTCAGGCATTCATTATATCATGCCTGTTTTCACAATATTCCATTAGTTGATGGCCCTCAGATTTCCCAATCTGATTTATCCTAAACACTGCTGCCAAAGTAATTCTCTTTAAATGCTGATCTTACCAGGTCACACTCTTACTCAATCAGCATCTTACTTTTGCCGCTAGAATCAGATGCCCTGAAGTTTCTTTTTTTTTTTTTTTCCAAAACATATGCAAGGATAATTTTTCCAACACTGACCCTTGAAAAACCTTGTATTCCATTTTTTCCCCTCCTTCCCCCCATCCCCTCACTTAGATGGCATGTAATATAATATATGTTAATCATGGTAAAAAGATATGTTAAATCCAAAATAAGCATACATAATTATAAAATTATCTTGCTGGGGCAGTTAGGTGGCACAGTGGATAGAGCACCAGCCCTGAAGTCAGGAGGATCTGAGTTCAAATTTGGCCTCAGACACTTAACACTTCCTAGCTGTATGACCCTGGGCAATTCATTTAACCCCAATTGCCTCAGGAGGGAAAAATAAAATTATCTTGCTGCACAAGAACAATTAGATCAAAAAAAAAAAAAAAAGAAAGAAAGAAAGAAAGAAAGAAAAAAAAATAAAGCAAACCACAACAAAAAGAGTGAAATGCTATATTGTAATCCACCCTCAGTTCCCACAATCTTCTGTCTGGGTGTACATGGCTCTCATCATCACAAGATCATAGGAATAGGCACAAATCATCTCATTGTTGAAAAGATATACATCCATCAAAATTGATCATGATATGATCTTGTTGTTGACATGTGGTCTCCTGGTTCTGCTCATTTCACTTAGCATCAGTTCATGTAACTCTCTCCAGGCCTCTATGAAATCATCCTGCTGATCATTTCTTATAGAAATATTATTTTTCTATAATATTCTATAACATTCATACACTATAACTTATTCAACCATTCTCCAACTTAAGGGCATACATTCAGTTTCCAGTTTTCTGTGACTACAAAAAGGGCTGCCACAAACATTTTTGAACGTGTGGGTCCCTTTCTCTACTTTAAGACCTCTTTGGGATATAAGCCAGTAGAAACACTGCTGGATCAAAGATTATGCACAGTTTGATAACCTTTGGGCATAGTTCCAAATTGTTCTCCAGAATATCTGAATCTGTTCACAATTATTCCAACAATATATTAATTTTCCCATATCCCCTCTAACATTTGTCATTATCTTTTCCTGTCATTTTAGCCAATCTAAGAAGTATGTAGTGGTACCTCAGTATTGTCTTAATTTGCATTTCTTTAATGAATAGTGATTTTAAAACAACTTTTTCATAGCACTAGAAATGTTTTCAATTTCTTCATCTGCTCATATCCTTTGACCTTTTATCAATTAGAGAATGGCTTGAATTTTTTTAAAATTTGAGTAAATTCTCTCTATAGTTTAAAAATGAAGCCTTTATCAGAACCTTAAATGTAAAAATGTTTTCCCAGTTTATTGCTTGTCTTCTAATCTTGTCTGCATTAGTTTTGTTTGTACTAAAACTTTTTAACTTACCATAATCAAAATGATCTATTTGGTATTCATTTATGAGTTCCAATTCTTCTTTGGACACAGATTCCTTCCTTCTCCACAGATATGAGAAGTAAACTATCCTCTATTCTTCTAAATTGTTCATAATATCACTCTTTATGTTTAAATCATGAACCCATTTTGACCTTAATTTAATATATATTGTTAGGTGTGGGTAAATGCTTAGTTTCTTCCATATTCTCCCAGCAGTTTTTGTCAAATAGTGAGTTTTTATACCAAAAGCTGAGGTTTTTGGGTTTGTCAAACACTACATTGCTATAGACATTGACTATTTTGTCCT
This sequence comes from Antechinus flavipes, assembly GCF_016432865.1. Classification (NCBI taxonomy): domain Eukaryota; kingdom Metazoa; phylum Chordata; class Mammalia; order Dasyuromorphia; family Dasyuridae; genus Antechinus; species Antechinus flavipes. Next base: position 101,579,070 of record NC_067398.1, on the reverse strand, counting down.
ATAAACCTAACCTATTCCATTGATTACTCTATTTCTTAGACAATACTAAATGGTTTTGATGCCATTGCTTAATAATACAGCTTTAAATTTGGTAGAGCTAGTCTACTTTCATTTGCATTTTTTACTAATTACCTTGAAACTTTGACATTTATTCTTCCAGATGAATTTTGCTATTATTTTTCTAGATCTATAAAATAATTTCTTGGCACTCTGATTGGTATGGTATTAAATTAGTAGATTAATTTAGGTAGTATTCTCATTTTTATTATATTAGCTTAGCCCATCCATGAGCACTTGATATTTTTCCAATTGACTAGATCTGACTTCATTTATGTGGAAAGTGTTTTGTAGTTGTCTTCATATAATTCCTGACTTTGGCAGAAAGGCACCTAAATATTTTATATTATCAACAATTATTTTAAATGCAATTTCTTTTTGTATATCTTGCTGCTAGACTTTGTTGGTAATATATAAAAATGCTGATGATTTCTGTGAATTTATTTTATATCCTACAACTCTGCTAAAGTTCTAAATTGTTTCTAGTAGTTTTTTAACTAATTGTCTCATCTGCAAAGAGTGATAATCTGATTTTCTTATTACCTTTTCTAATTCCTTTAATCTCCTTTTCTTCTTTTATGTCCAAAGCTAACATTTTTAAAACAATATTGAATAGTAATGGTGATAGTGGGCAACCTTGTTTCGTCCTTGATCTTACTGGGAAGATTCTAGATTGTCCTCATTACCTATGATGCTTGATGATGGTTTTCAATAGATGCTACTGATTATTTTAAAGAAAAATCCATTTATTCCTATACTTTCTAGTGTTTTTTGATAGAAATAGGTGTTGGATTTTAACAAATGCTTTTTCTGCATCTATTAAGATAATCATATGATTTTTGTTGATTTGGTTATTGATATAATCAATCATATTAATAGTTTTTCTAATATTGAACCAGCTCTGCATTACTGGTATAAATCCTACTTGGTCATGGTATATTATTCTGTGGATGACTTTTGGTAATCTCTTTGCTAATATTTTATTTAAGATTTTTGTGTCAATATTATTAGGGAAATTGGTCTATCATTTTCTTTCTCTGTTTTCATCGTATCTGGTTTAGGTATCAGCACCATATCTGCATCATTAAAACAAATTGGTAGGACTCCTTCTTTCCCTGTTTTTTCAAATAGTTTACATAATATTAGAAATAATTGTTCTTTGAATGTTTGGTAGAATTTACATGTAAATACATCTAGTCATGGAATTTTTTTTTTTTTAGAAGCAAGACCTTTCATTCTTTATCCTGTCTGCCTTGTATTGATTCTTCCTCATATTTTGAATGGACTTTCTTCTTGCTTTTCTTATGGAATCCCTGTCTTAGATCAAGATCCAGCTAAATGGCTACCTTCTACATGAAAAGTTTCCTGATTCCCCCTCCCTGATCATATCATCCTTTCCAACCTAAATCACATTTAACAATTTTGTGTGTAGATAAATAGATAGATTCCCTTTGTGTCTATTCCATATGTATTTATATATGTCTTTGGGAAAAAAATTCAAACAGGATTACAAAGAATTGAACATGACTAAAAGGATTCACCAATAAGTTTTATATGCACCTCTTGTTTTTCCCAATAGAAGGCTAAATTCTTTGTGAATATAAAGTTCCTCTTTCTTTTTTTGTTTATTTGTACTCCGCATATCCCAGGGCATATACGAAGTTAGTGATTAATAAATTCTTAATGATATAGTAGCAAATAATCATACTACATGGAAATATAATTGGAAACATGTACAATTGAAATTATAAATTGATATATTTTATATTTTATGCAAACAGCATAGCTGGACAAATAAGTATATTCCCTAAATTTAGTTTACTCATTTTCTATGTTGACCCTTTAACCTGTGTCAAATAACATAGCTTTAGGCAGTGCCACTAGGCAAATATGTCCTATAATCTGACTGTCACAAGAAGAGATGCTTTCACTTCTTTCTCTGCAGATACCTATTCAGCATTTCTGTTTGGCCTAGTTTCACTTTAGTTTTATGGCTCCCAATATGGTGAGACATAGCAAGCTGTTAGGTTGTTATCTGTTTGTACATGACCAGTCCTAGATTTGGCCAAAGCCAAGAAAATGAATCACTCCAGACTTGCACCTAGTATTAAATTAGCATCCCTTGGCTAGATGATAAGGGGAAAAACTGGACAATAATGCTGTGTAAGTCATTAGGTTTATGGATGTCACTTCTCTACCTTGTAAATTGTGGAATTCATCATTTCTCTGGCAGCAGAGAACCAGCCCCTAGTGGGCTTTATAAAAAAAGAATACAAACAATACATTATAGTTGCCTAGGAGTCTAGTGAATTTTGACATAGCCCTATCTTTTTAGAGGTCTTACAAAGATCTTTATACTTTAATACCATTAGTGACCAGAATGTGTTTGGGGGATTTAATGTTGCAGAAAGAATAATGCAGAAGGTATCTACTTAATAAAAAGACTTTTCAAATTTCCTAAAGATATTGAATAAGAAATACATTAATCAGACATTTCCTTAAAAACAGTCTCAAACCTGTCAAACTATTTCCCTCTCTTTCCATAATTTTTTTTGCATGTATTGTATTGATCTTTTTCATTCACTTTTATTATGTGACTTTAAGTGAATTCTGGGATCACAATTTTCAAAGTATATCCACAATTAGAAAACAGAATGTACCCTTAGTTTCATGGGGTAATTGTCCCTCAGTGTTATGAATAAGTTGGCATCTATTTCAAAAGTCTACAGATAATTGCTTTCAAATAAATTGAGAATAAAATAGCATAAGTTAAGTAATCTAACAGATAATATGCAGATCTCATTTTTATCCATTAGGTTTAATATTCTTCCCTGAAAAAAAAAATTAGAACTGTTAATAAGATACAATGCTGACTAGTTTTTTTTTTCTCTCTCTCTCCTCTATAATATGGTCATAAAGGTGTTAACAAGTGATGAAATGAACTGATCAAAGCAGGCAGAAATGAAAAAAAATGTAGGAGAAAACAATTAGGATGTCAGAATGTCATGGGGTAGAATGGGGCCACAGGGGTCAGCTTGTTCAAGTATCTCATCTAGTAAGTGATGTTACTGAAACCTAAAGAAAGGAAATGCCCTGTCCAAGGTCACAAAATGTTCAATGAAATCTCTGCTTTCTATGAGTACAACTCTGCAAAATGATGACCAAATCACTTTCTTTGCCTGCTGAGACTATACCATTCAGTTACTCATAGGCTCTAAGGAGGACTGTCACCCTAAAGGTTATATTCAAATCTGTTACTATAATATTCAAACCAACTGCTCCAGACTGATTTTACAAGTCAACAAATTAAAACAACCCAATTATCTCAGCATGGAGCTGGTGTTCAATGATTACAGACATCATTTCCCTAGTTCTCTATGCACTTTCTTCTTCATACTGGGTATAACAAGGGATCTCAGAGACACTTTTGTCATGATTAAGAAAACTTAGCTATGAATAAAAAAGCATTTACCTCACAGAATTTGAAAAATGAGCTTCTTGATTTTCCATTGTATTTCCTACCTCACTGGGTTCCAGACTGGCATGTGAGAAAGCTCCAGAACACTGTAGCCCATGTATAAATAGACAAAGTTATCATGTTAATACAAACTAAAATAAAAAAGATGTGATTGAAGTTTTGTGTAGAATCAAGTTCGAGATCCCTGGCTGATAAGATCCACATTTCCAAGAAATGGAATTTCACCAATCTGTTTCACCAATTTCACTGATCAGTGCTGATCAGTTTGAGCATATGATAGTTGAGAAATGCTTCATTCCTAATGGCTGTGGGATTGAGTATATTCCCAATCAGGCCTCTTTGGAAAAATGTCAGGTATTCCACTCATGAGGGATGTGTTCTATGACATATATCTTTCACAGGAATAAATAAACTAGATAATGTTAGTTGAGAAAAAGTCAAAAATTAGTAATAATGTATTGATCACTTGGGCTTAAGGTATCCTGATTAAAATGGTAGAAATGGCAGATATGTGACTATGAGGGATAGATTACTAAAAAAACAAAAAAACAAAAAAAAAAAACCTAAAAATATGATATCTGGTTGCATGGGATTTCTAATCTAGTTGGAAAATACAAGCCATATACATAAAAAGAAATAAAAATATAATTAAATGATGTAAAAATTATAAACAACAAGAACTATAAGACTTAAAAGAGAAGAGAGGTACCTGGTAGTTTCTGTCATCTTTGAAGACTAATAGAATTGGAATTCTTGAAGGAGAAGAAACATCAATGGGCATACTTGCAAAGTCTTCATTTTACAGATGTAGAAAATGAGCCCCAGTAGCCATCCTTACCTCAGATCAAGCAAAAGCAAAAATTAAAATAATTAAAAGAGATAAGGAAGGAGACTATATCTTGCTAAAGAGTAGCTTAGACAAGGAAGCAATATCAATACTAAAATATATGCACCAAGTGGTATAATATCTAAATTCCTAAAGGAGAAGTTAAGAGAGTTCCAAGAAGAAATAGATAGCAAAACTATAACAGTGGAATATCTCAACCTTGCACTCTCAGAATTAGATAAATGAAACCACAAAACAAATAAGAAAGAAATTAAAGAGGTAAATAAAATATTAGAAAAGTTAGGTATGATAGATCTTTGGAGAAAACTGAATGGAGACAGAAAGGAGTATGCTTTCTTCTCAGCAGTTCATGGAACCTATACAAAAATTGACCACATATTAGGACATAAAGGCCTCAAAATTAAATGCAGAAAGACAGAAATAGTAAATGCATTCTTTTCAGACAACAATGAAATAAAAACTACATTCAACTAAAAGCTATGGGCAAATAGACCAAAAAGTAATTGGAAACTAAATAATCTCATTCTAAAAAATGAATGGGTGAAATAGCAAATCATAGGCACAATTAATAATTTCACCAAAGATAATGGCAATGAGACAACATACCAAAATTTATAGGATGCAGCCAAAATGGTAATAAGGGAAATTGTATATCTTTAAAGGTTTACTTGAATAAAGTAGAGAAAGAGAAGATAAATGAATTGGGCTTACAACTTAAAAAGCTAGAAAAAGAGCAAATTAAAAAAAAAACAATCAAATACTAAACTTGAAATTCTAAAATTAAAAGGAGAAATTAATAAAATTGAAAGTAAAAGAAAACTATTGAATTAATAAATAAAGCTAAGAGTTGATTTTATGAAAAAAACAACAAAATAAATAAACCTTTGGTAAATCTGATTAGAAAAAGGAGAAAGGAAAAATCATTTTGTTAGTCTTTTTTTTTTATTTTGATAATATTAAATCTTTAATTAAAAAAATAATGTAAGTTCATTAGGAATGTTTCATTCAAAAGCATTCATATTTCCAGCACATAGTAAGTGCTAAATAAATGTTTGTTAATTGACTGACAAGTCTGGTTTATGTTAGATTGACTGCTTTAATTTCCAGGAATCCCATTTCTTTGTGCAACTCTATATTCTTATAATAATAGTGAATCTTATTTCCAGTTAGGTACATGAATCCACTTAGTTACATAAATCTCAGAGTGTCTCAGAAGGATTACAAAATCACATTAAACAAATCATCCTCTTGATGTGACAATTAGAACATTTGCATGGAAGTCAATGCCCAGGAAGCTCCATTCACTCTTTTCTTAATTTTTTTTAATTTTTTATTTCTAAATGATGGTAAGAATGGGGCACACTAGATTGTCTTTACTTCTTCTTCTTTTTATTATTATTATAGCTTTTTATTTACAAGTTATATACAGGGTAATTTTACAGCATTGACAATTGCCAAACCTTTTGTCCCAATTTTTCCCCTCTTTCACCCCACCCCCTCCCTTAGATGGCAGGTTGACCAATACATGTTAAATATGTTAAAGTATAAATTAAATACAAAATAAGTATACATGTCCAAACAGTTATTTTACTGTACAAAAAGAAATGGACTCTGAAATAGTGTACAATTAGCCTGTGAAGGAAATAAAAGATTCAGGCAGACAAAAATAGAGGGATTGGGAATTCTATGTAATGGTTCATAGTCATCTCCCAGAGTTCTTTCACTGGGTGTAGCTGGTTCAATTCATTACTGCTCCATTGAAACTGATTTGGTTCATCTCATTGGTGAAAATGTCCAGGTGCATCAGAATTGATCATTATATAGTATTGTTGTTGAAGTATATAATGTTTTCCTGGTCTTGCTCATTTCACTCAGCATCAGTTCATGTAAGTCTCTCCAGGCCATTCTGAAATTATCCTGTTGGTCATTTCTTACTGAATAATAATATTCCATAATATTCATATACCACAATTTGTTCAGCCATTCTCCAATTGATGGGCATGCACTCAATTTCCAGTTTCTGGTCACTACAAAGAAGACTGCCACAAACATTCATGCATGTATAGGTCTTTTCCCCTTCTTTAAATCTCTTTGGGATATAAACCCAGTAGTAACACTGCTGGATCAAAGGGTATGTACGGTTTGATAACTTTTTGAGCATAGTTCCAAATTGCTCTCCAGAATAGCTGGATGTATTCACAATTCCATCAACAATGTATCAGTGTCCCTGTTTTCCCACATCCCCTCCAACATTCCACATTGTCTTTCCCTGTCATTCTAGCCAGTCTGACAGGTGTGTAGTGGTATCTCAGAGTTATCTTAATTTGCATTTCTCTGATTAATAATGACTTGGAGCATCTTTTCATATGACTAGAAAGAATTTCAATTTCTTCATCTGAGAATTGTCTGTTCATATCCTTTGACCATTTATCAACTGGAGAATGGCTTGATTTCTTATAAATAAGAGTCAATCCTCTATATATTTTGGAAATGAAGCCTTTATCAGAACCTTTGTAAAAAATGTTTTCCCTGTTTATTGCTTCTGTTCTAATCTTGTTTGCATTAGTTTTGTTTGTACAAAAAACTTTTCAATTTGATATAATCAAAATTTTATATTGTGTGATCAGTAATGATCTCTAGTTCTTTATTGGTCATAAATTTCTTCCTCTTCCACAGGTCTGAAAGGTAACCTATCCTATGTTCCTCTAATTTATTTATAATCTCATTCTTTAAGCCTAGATCATGAACCCATTTTGATCTTATCTTGGTGTATGGTGGTAAGTGTGAGTCAATACCTAATTTCTGCCATGCTAGTTTCCAATTTTCCCAGCAATTTTTGTCAAACAGCGAATTCTTGTCCCAAAAGCTGGAGTCTTTTGGGTTTGTCAAAAAAAAAAAGTTATTGACTGTTTTGTCCTTTGAACCTAACCTATTCCACTGATCAATTAGTTTATTTCTTAGCCAATACCAAATGGTTTTGTTAACTGCTGTTTTATTATATAATTTTAGAACTGATACAACTAGGCCACCTTCATTTGATTTTTTTTTTTATTAATTGCCTTGAAATTCTTGACCTTTTTTTTTTTCCATATAAACTTTGTTGTTATTTTTTCTAGGTCATTAAAATAGTTTTTTGGGAGTATGATTGGTGTAGCACTAAATAAATAGATTAGTTTAGGTAGTATGATCATCTTTATTATATTTGCTCACTTCATCCAAGAGTATTTAATATTTTTCCAATTGGTTAGATCTGACTTAATTTGTGTGGAAAGTGCTTTGTTGTTTTGCTCATAAAGTTTCACATTTTCCCTTGGCAGATAGATTCATAAATATTTTATACTATTAGTAGTTACTTTAAATGAAATTTCTCTTTGTAATTCTAACTGTTGGTTTTTGTTAGTGATATATAAGAATGCTGATTACTTATGTGGGCTTATTTTATATCCTGCAACTTTGCTAAAGGTGTGGATTATTTCTAATAACTTTTTAGTAGAATCTCTGGGGTTCTCTAAGTATACCATCATATCATCAGCAAAGAGTGATAATTTGGTTTCCTCATTATCTACTCTAATTCCTTTAACCTCTTTCTCAACTCTTATTATGAAAGCTAGCATTTCTAATATAATATTGAATAGTAATGGTGATAGTGGGCAACTTTGTTTCACACTTGATCTTACCGGGAATGGTTCCAGTTTGTCTACATAACTTATGATGCCTACTGATGGTTTTAAATAGATGCTACTGATTATTTTAATGGAAAGTCCATTTATTCCTATCCTCTCAAATAATTTTTAATAGGAATGGATATTAGATTTTATCAAATGCTTTTTCTGCATCTATTGAGATGATCATATGGTTTTTATTAGTTTGGTTATTGATATGGTCAATTACGCTGACAGTTTTCCTAATATTGAACCAGCCCTTCATTCCTGGTATAAATCCTACTTCATCATGGTATATTATCCTGGGTATGATTTTCTGTAGTCTTTTTGCTAATATCTTATTTAAGATTTTAGTATCGATATTCATTAGAGAGATTGGTTTATTATTTCATTTCTCTGTTTTCAACCTACCTGGTTTAGATATCAGTACCATTTCTGTGTCATAAAAGGAGTTTGGTAGGACTCCTTCCCTATTTTTTCAAATAGTTTCTATAGCATTGGATCTAATTGTTCATTAAATGTTTGATAGAATTCACATGTAAATCTGTCTGGTCCTGGGGATTTTTTCTTAGGAAGTTGATTAATAGCTTGTTCTATTTCTTTTTCTGAAATGAGACTATTTAAGCAATTTACTTCCTCCTCTGTTAATCTGGGAAGCCTATATTTTGGAGGTACTCATCCATTTCACTTAAGTTATCAAATTTATTGACATAAAGTTGGGTAAAGTAACTCATTATTTCTCTAATTTCCTCTTCATTGGTAGAAAGTTCTCCCTTTTTCATTTTTAAGACTACAAATTTTATTTTCCTCTCTCCTTTTTCTAATCAGATTTAGCAAAGGCCTATCTATTTTATTGTTTTTTTTTTCATAAAACCCACTCTTAGTTTTATTTAATAGTTCAATAGTTTTTTTTTTTTACTTTCAATAGTATTTTCTCCTTTTAATTTCAAGTTGTTAGTCTTAATTTGATCGTAAAATTTAAAAAACTGATTATATTAAATTAAAAAGCTGTTGTACAAACAAAACTAATACAGACAAGATTAAAAGGGAAACAATAAACTGCGAAAACATTTTTACAAAGTTTTGATAAAGGCCTCATTTCCAAAATATATAGAGAATTGACTCTATATAAAATCAAGCCATTCTCCAATTGATAAATGGTCAACAGATGTGAATAGACAATTCTCAGGTGAAGAAATTAAAACTATTTCTAGCCATATGAAAAGATGCTCCAAGTCATTATTAATCAGAGAAATGCAAATTACAACAACTCTGAGATACCACTAGATACCTCTGAGATTGGCTAGTTTTACAGGAAAAGATAATGCTGAATGTTGAGGGCATGTGGGAAAACAGAGACACTGATACATTGTTGGTGGAATTGTGAATACATCCAGCCATTCTGGAGAGTGATTTGGAACTATATTCAAAAAGTTATGAACCTGTGCATACCCTTTGATCCAAGAGTATTACTACAGGGCTTATATCCCAAAGAGATCTTGAAGAATGGAAAGGGACCTGTATGTACAAAAATGCTTGTGGCAGCTCGTTTTGTAGTGGCTATAAACTGGAAACCAAATGGATGCCCATCAATTAGAGAATGTCTAAATAAATTGTGGTATATGAATGTTATGAAATATTATTTTTCTGTAAGAAATGACCAGCAGGATGATTTCAAAAAGGCCTAGAGAGACTTACATGAACTGATGCTGAGTGAAATGAGCAGGACCAGGACATCATTATTTACTTCAACAACAATACTATATGATGATCAATTCTGATGGACATGGTTCTGTTAAACAGTGAGATGAACCGAATCAGGTCCCTTTTTTCAGTAATGAAGAGAACCAGCTATACCCACCAAAAGAACACTGGGAAATGAGTGTGAACCACAACATAGAATTTCTACTCCCTCTGTTTTTGTCTGCTTGCGTTTTTGATTTCCTTCTCAGGTTAATTTTATCTTATTTCTAAGCCAAATTTTTCTTGTGCAGCAAAATAACTGTATGGATACGTATACATTTATCGTATTTAATATATAACTTAACATATTTAGTATGTATTGGTCTACCTGCCTTCTCAGGGAGGAAGGAGGGGGAAGGAGGGGAAAAGTTGGAATAGAAGGTTTTGCAAGGGTCCATGCTGAAAAATTTCCCATGCATGTATCTTGTAAATAAAAAGCTATAATAAAAAAGAAAATGAGCCCCAGATAGCTTTTGTACCTTACCAAAGGTCATGTGAGGAAACGTTGTGTTTTGAAACCATGGCTTTTGAAGCCAAACTCAGCACTCTATGCACTGATCATACTGATTATGTAACAAAGAAGTGGAAATTTGAGTTAGTTTTAGATATATGAATAAGATTTGGTTAAATGAAAGGGAATAAGAACAGGATTCCAAATGGAGGAAGAAGAATAAACAGTGGGGAAGAAAAAGAAGAAAAACATAAAAGTATATGACACATTGAGGTAGTGAGAAGTGGACTGCTTGGTGACAGCACAGATTTTAAGGTGGATATTGATAGAGAAACCTGGAAAGGCAATAAGAAATTAATAAAGGAGTGTTTTGAAGTCCAGGTTAAATAAATTAGGCATTATTAGTAAGACATTAGGAAACCATTGGAGATTTTTGATTAATGGAGGGATATGATGAAAATAGTAGTTACCAAAAAAAGAATCTGGCACTACATAGGATAAATTGAAAGGATTAAAGGCAGAAAGACTAATTAGGGATATAACTGTAATATTCCAGGCATGAAGTGCTATGGGTTTGTACCAAGTGAGTTAAAGTAGGAAGAGACAGGAAAAGAAGTCAGTGGAACTATGGAGGAAAAGGAAAAAAAAATGAGAGCATTTAGTTATTGAAAATGGAAGTTAAGGAGAAAGAGCCTTCTTGGCTTCCAGCTTGCTTCATACTTTCCTTGGTCACATGAATAGTGTACCAAGCCTTAAGTTAGAAAGAATAATCTTTCTGAGTTCAAATCTGGCTTCAGATATTTATTACCTATGTGATTCTGAGAAAATAGTTTAACCCTATTTGCTTCAGTTTCCTTCTCTGTAAAATGAACAAAAGAAGATAATGGAAATTCCAGTACCTTTGTGGAAAATAGTCAGAAACAACTGAACAACAACAATATATTCTCCTTGGTTCTCTATTTGGAATTAGATCCTCATTCCACTTCAACTGTGCAAAATCCAATTATAGATATATGTAAAAAAAATATTAGGCTGAGAGGAAAGATTAATAGTTTTATTTTTTATGCAGGTGAAACATCTTATCAGTACCTCCAAACTATACTTCCTAATAGCATCTTGCTAATAAGAAGCTACTCATTTACAATGATTTGCCTGCTTATAATTGTGACAAAGAAAAACTGAAAATTATGCTTAGTCATTTTTTTTCAAGGGTATATGAGATAAATGACTTGGCTAGTGTCACATAGTAAGTGTCAAATGTTTGAGATCAGATTTGAACTTGGGTTCTCCTGCCTTCAGGGCTGGTGCTCTTTTAGGTCCAAAATGTTTATTAGGAAATAGAAGCGTAAAGGGAACAAGGGAAAGGAAAGAGAGACAACCTCTTTTTCAGTTCCCCAATATTATGAGGAAGAGTGTTTGCAGGGGTTCAAACTGCAGATGTCCCTTTCCCTCAGTGGAGTGTACCTGCAACGTGGTGGTAAGGTTATGGGTATTTGGAATATTTTTAAACATGAAAAAGGGAGAAATCAATCTGCTTATAGATTCTGAAATCTTCCCTGTTTGACTCCATAAGTAGAACTCCCTTCCTGAGGGTAGAAAGTGTTATTTGTCTTTTTAAGAGTAACCTTACAAACATACAGACTCACATACAAACACACAGAGAAGGGATGGGGGACATTGTGTAGAAGTAAAAGAGAAACAAAGTCATTTCCCTGAGATAAGTGAAGATAAGGACTAGAGCTTTTTCCACAAATTACTTTGGTAGGAATTGCCAATGTCACCTTAAGATGACTCTCAATTTTCAACAATACCACAATGTAAAGGCTAGTATTTGGTTCTGTGGTCAATGATCTTAGGCAGGGATACTCTTCTGAGTGAAAAACCAACAGGTGAAGTCTTTGTGAGAACTTAGAAGTTCTCATTAGGAATAATTTGAGAGAAAATGAATTACTATGACTGTTGTTGATTTAATTTGCCTATTAAATGCTGAGATGTTACACTAAGGAGTTACTGAAACTACATACTATTTTTTTACATACTACATACTAATTACAGACTGAAATTACATACTACTTTCATTAACATTATTTACTTTTGTTTGTGTTTAACATTTTGATTAAATAATTATGTGCAAATGAGGGTTTTAACAGCTATCACTGAAGATGTTAGAAGAGGAGTGTGCCCCCACATAGAATAGAAGCCTAATCATGAAGTTATTATATAATTCATATTAACTTATAAAACAACAAATCACAGATCACCATGTACAGAATCAAGGAGTAAAGGATTATGTGGAATTCTATTCTCAGAAAAGTGAAGAATAGAATAAGGAGTTGGGCTGAAATAAGAAAGTGCCATCCGTGATTGGGCAATATGAACAGTATTTTGTATGAACACATGATGACAACATATATCCTGGTTTTTTAGTGTTTAATAGGATCAAATAGTAATCACAGAATACCCCAGAATTGAACATACTATTTGCTATAAATTTGAACTTAAGATGATGCCTGGATATTGAGGGGTAATTTGCATGAGGATAATAGATTGAGTAGAAATAATTTAAAAATTGTTATAGTACCTGAAAGCCAGCATCAAATAAAGAGTAGAGAAATTATATTTCAATAAATTATAAATTTTTTTTTACCATTTTATCCTAGAACAAGTGGGCAAAATAGAAATTGAAAGAATCCATTAATTTCCAACTGAAGAAGAACCCAGAATGAAAACTCCCAAGAATATTATAGATAAATTCCAGAGCACCAAGGTCTAAGGGAAAATACTTCAAGGAGCCAGAAAGAAACCAGTTAAATATCATGAAGCCGCAGTCAGAATTGCACAGAATTCAGTTGTAATGTTAAGAGTGGAGAACTTGGACAATGATATTTTTAAAGCAAAAAATTATGGAAAAACTGGGATTACAATCAAGAATAATTTACTGACAAAAACTGAATATAGTCTTTCAAGGAAAAAATGTTTATATTATGAAGTTGAAGTATTTTTGAATAAAATATTAGAGTTGAATTGAAAATCTTACTTTAAAATACAGGAATCAAGAAAAGCATGAAAAGGTAAACATAAAAGATAAACCATAATGGATTCAAGAAAGTTGAACTGTTATTTGCCTATATGGGAAAGTTATATATGTAGCTTTAAGAACTTTATCATTATTTAGATAGTTAGAAAAATTCTATATGGAAAGAGGGTATGAGAACTGTGTCAACTATGTAAGGATGATGCTTAAAAAATGGGCAGGAAAAGAAAAAAATAGTTCTTCTGGAAAAGGGGGAGGAGAGCAAAAGAAACAAGAATGTTGCCTCATAAAAGAACTGTCTGGACTTCCAGCCAAGATGGCGGAGAGGAGTCACACAACTGTGTAAGCTCCATGTTTTCTCTCAGAATTCATTTCAATACAAGCTTCTGAATTAATACTTGACTGAAAAAAAAAAAAAAAACACAAATAGTTATCAAGAGAACACAGCCTTGAAATTCGCCAGGAAAGGTCTGTTTTTGCTTGAGGGCAGGGACAGTTTTTAGATCTGGCATAGGCTGAGGGTAGGCAGCTGCAGCAAGAGCACAGCAGGCAGCTCACAGCAGGAAACTCACAGCTCAGCAGACCAGAGTGGGGTGGGGTGTGATCTCAGCTGTCTCTGCAGGGAGACATTTGCTACAGGATTGGATATTTTGCCTAAGAAGTAAACCAACAGACAAGCACAGAAGCTAAAAACACAGGGGGTGAAGAATACAACCGCAAACAGCTGGAGTCTCTCAGGACCTGGCCATCCCTCCCCCACAGTGTCTCAGCATGCTCTCAGAAGTTCTGAGCACAGGTGCAGCACAGCCATTACTATCCTGTTAGGGCCTCACTGCTACCCCCTTTTCTCTCCCTTTCCCTCTCTCCCCACCCCCCCCCCAGTCTGTAGATGAAGTGCAGTAACACCACCTAGCCCAAAAAAGAAAGCAGATTCCTTTTTTTTTCTTTTTTTCTTTGCTAGTTTGTCTTTCATTCTTCTCTGACAAAATGAGCAAAAAAAAAAAAAAATAAATGAAACTTAACCATTGACAGCTTCTATAAGGATAGAGAGTAGACTCTAAACCCTGAGGAGACTAAAAATAGACTGTCTCCAGGAGAGTCCCCAAAGGAGGATATCATCTGGTCCTCAGCACAGATGAATCTCATAGAAGAAATTAAAAAGGCTCTCATAAGAGAGCTAGAAGAAAAATGAGAAAAGGAAAGGGAGGCTTGGCAAGAGAGTCTGGAGAGGTCATCCCACTCATTTAAAGACAGAGTGGATAAAGAAATCAAATCCTGAAAAATAGAGTTAGTAAACTGGAAACAAAAAATAGCTCTCTAAAAAATAAAATTGGTGAAATGGAAAAAAAAAAAGTCCATAGAACAAAACAACTCACTTAAAAACTCAATTGAACAATTAGAAAAAGATATAAAAAAAGTGAGTGAAGAAAATATTTCATTGAAAATCAGAATCAAACAAAAGGAATTGAATGACTCGAGGAGACAACAAAAATCAGTCAAGCAAAAGCAAAAAAATCAAACAATGGAAAAAAATGTCAAATACCATCTTGGGAAAACAACAGACCTGGAAAACAGATCTAGGAGAAACAATCTGAGAATTGTTGGGCTCCTGGAAAAATATGATGAAAAAAAGAAAAAAGACTATTTTCCAGGAAATTATCAAAGAGAACTGCCCATAAGTCATGGAAACAAAGGGTAAAATAGACATTGAAAGAATTGATCGATCACCCACTGAAAGGGATCCTAAAATCAAAACACCAAGAAATATAGTGGCCAAATGCCAGAACCCTCAGACGAAGAAAAAAATACTGAAAGCGGCTAGAAAAAAACAATTCAAATAGAGAGAAGCCACAATAAGTATTATCCAGGATTTAGCAGTGTCCAAATTAAAAGATCAAAGGGCCTGAAATATGATATTCCAAAAGGCTAAGGAACTTGATATGCAACCAAAAATAACTTACACAGCCAGAATGAGCATCTTTTTCCAGGGAAGAAGATGACATTCAACAAAATAAGTGAATTTCACTTATTTTTGATGAAAAAACCAGAACTTAACAAAAAGTTTGATCTACAAATAAAGAATTCAAGAGAAACCTAAAAAGGTAAAAAGAAATCTTGGGAACTATATTTCTGCTATAAAGATGTATAAAGAATACATGTATACCGTGTTCTAGAAACTAGAGGTAGAAAGGATGTTGTACAAGAAAAAAGGTAAAGTAGGGGTACTACATCTCACAAAGAGGCAAAGGAAACCAATTATATCTGAGAGAAAGAATGGAGAGGGATGAATATAGTGGGTATCTTACTGCCATCAAAATTGGCTTAAAAAGAAAAATTTTAGACATATTCAATTTATGGTGAAACTTCTCCCACCTCATTGAAAAGTGGGAAGGGAAAAGTAAAAAGGGAAGGAATAAGCTAAGCAGAAGCAAATATGGAAATTGTGAAGAAAAGGAGTAAGATGGGGAGGAACTCTAAGGTAGGGGGAGAGATACTAAAAAGGGAGGGCTGTGAGAAGCAAGTGTACTCTCAAGTTTAATACAAGGGAGAGGGGTAAGGGGGAAAGAAGGGAGAAAACCATAAACAGGATTTAACAAGATGGCAAGTAATAGAGAATTGGTAATTTTAACCATAAATGTGAACGGCATAATCTCCCCCATAAAGAGGAAGTGCTTAGCAGAATGAATTAGAAACCAGAATATGACAATATGTTGTTTGTAAGAAACACACCTGAAGCAGGGAGATACATACAGAGTAAAGGTAAAAGGTTGGAGCAGAATCTACTATACTTCAGGTGAAGTCAAAAAAGCAGGGGTAAAAAAAAAAAAAAAAGCAGGGGAGCCATCCTGATCTCAGATCAAGCAAAAGCAAAAAATGATCTAATTAAAAGAGATAAGGAAGGGCACTATATCTTGCTAAAGGGTAGCATAGATAATGAAGCAATATCAATGTTAAACATATATGCACCAGGTGGTATAAAAACTAAATTCTTAAAAGAAGAATTAAGAGAGCTGCAAGAAGAAATAGACAGCAAAACTATAACAGTGGGAGATCTCAACCTTGTACTCTCAGAATTAGATAAATCAAATCACAAAATAAATAAGAAAGACATCAAAGAGATAAATAGAATACTAGAAAATTTAGATATGGTAGATCTCTGGAGAAAACTAAATGGAGGCAGAAAGGAGTACACTTTTTTTTCATCAGTTCATGGAACCTATACAAAAATTGATCATATATTAGGACATAAAAACCTCAAACTCAAATGCAGTCAGGAAGAAATAGTAAATGCATCGTTTTCAGACCATGATGCAATGAAAATTACATTCAATAAAAAGCCAGGGGGAAATAGATCAAAAAATAATTGGAAACTAAATAATCTCATACTAAAGAATGATTGGATAAAACAGCAAATCATAGACATAATTAATGACTTCACCCAAGAAAATGACAATGAGAGGTCATACCAAAATATGTGGGATGCAGCCAAAACAGTAAGAAGAAGAAATTTCATATTTTTAGAGGCTTATTTGCATAAAATAGAGAAAGAGAAGGTCAATGAATTGGGCTTGTAACTAAAAATGCTAAAAAAGGAACATATTAAAAACCACACATCAAAGACTAAACTTGAAATTCTAAAAATAAAAGGAGAGATCAATAAAATTGAAAGTAAAAAAAAAATATTGAATTAATTAATAAAACTAAGAGTTGGTTCTTGAAAAAAACAACAAAATAGACAAACCCCTTAGTAAATCTCATTTGAAAAAGGAAAGAGGAAAATCAAATTGTGAGTCTAAAAATAAAAAGGGAGAATTCACCACTAATGAAGAGGAAATTAGAGCAATAATTAGGAGTTATTTTGCCCAACTTTATGCCAATAAATTTGACAACTTAAATGAAATGGAAGAATACCTTCAAAAATATAGCTTGCCCAGATTAACAGAGCAAGAAGTAAATATCATAAACAGTTACATTTTAGAAAAAGAAATAGAACAAGCTATTAAGCAACTAACTCCATAAAAAAAAAAAATCCCCAGGACCGGATGGATTTACATGTGAATTCTACCACACATTTAAATAACAAACTACAAAGCTATATAAACTATTTGAAAAAATAGGGGTTGAAGGAGTCCTACCAAATTCCTTTTATGACACAGGCATGGTACTGATGCCTAAACCAGGTAGATTGAAAACAGAGAAAGAAAATTATAGACCAATCTCCCTAATGAATATTGATGCTAAAATTTTAAATAAAATATTAGCAAAAAGATTTTAAAAAATCATCCCCAGGATAATACACTATGACCAAATAGGATTTATATCAGGAATGCATGGCTGCTTCAATATTAGGAAAACTATTAGCATAATTGACTATATCAATAACCAAACTAACAAAAACCATATGATCATCTCAATAGATGCAGAAAAAGCATTTGATAAAATCCAACATCCATTCCTAATAAAAACACTTGAAAGGATAGGAATAAATGGACTTTTCCTTAAAATTTTCAGGAGGATATATTTAAAATCATCAGTAAGCATCATATGCAATGGGGAAAAACTGGAACCTTTCGCAGTAAGATCTGGAGTGAAGCAAGGTTGCCCACTATCACCATTATTATTCAATATTGTATTAGAAACACTAGCCTCTGCAATAAGAATTGAGAAAGAGATTAAAGGAATTAGAGTAGGCAATGAGGAACCCAAACTATCACTCTTTGCAGATGATATGATAGTATACTTAGAGAACCCCAGAGATTCTACTAAAAAGCTATTAGAAATAATTCATAACTTTAGCAAAGTTGCAGGATACAAAATAAATCCCCAGAATTCCTCAGCATTTTTATACATCAACAAAAAATCCCAACAGCAAGAGATAGAAAGAGAAATTTCATTCAAAATAACTGTCAACAGCATAAACTATTTGGGAATCTGTCTACCAAAGGAAAGTCAGGAATTATATGACCAAAATTACAAAACACTTTCCACACAAATAAAGTCAGAGAATTAAATAATTGGAAAAATATTAAGTGCTCTTGGATAGGCCGAGCGAATATAATAAAGATGACAATACTCCCTAAACTAATCTATTTATTTAGTGCTATACCAATCAGACTCCCAAGAAAATATTTTAATGATCTGTAAAAAATAACAACAAAATTCCTGTGGAAGAACAAAAGCTCGACAATCTCAAGAGAATTAATTTTAAAAAAATCAAATTAAGGTGGCCTAGCTGTACCTGATCTAAAACTATATTATAAAGCAGCAGTCACCAAAAACCATTTGGTATTGTCTAAGAAATAGATGAGTTGATCAGTGGAATAGGTTAAGTTCACAAGACAAAATAGTCAACTATAGTAATCTAGTGTTTGACAAACCCAAAGATCCTAAGATCTTTGGTTTAAGAATTCATTATTTGACAAAAACTGCTGGGAAAACTGGAAATTAGTATGGCAAAAATTAGGCATGAACCCACACTTAACACTATATACCAAGATAAGATCAAAATGGTTCCATGATCTAGGCATAAATAACGAGATTATAAATACATTAGAGGAACATAGGATAGTTTATCTCTCAGATTTGTGGAGGAGGAAGAAATTTGTGACCAAAGATGAACTAGAGACCATTATTGATCATAAAATAGAAAATTTTGATTACATCAAATTAAAAGGCCTTTGTACAAACAAAACTAATGCAAACAAGATTAGAAGAGAAGCAACAAACTGGGAAAACATCTTCACAGTTAAAGGTTCTGATAAAGGCCTCATTTCCAAAATATATAGACAATTGACTCTAAATGATAAGAAATTAAGCCATTCTCAATGGATAAATGGTCAAAGGATATGAACAGACAATTTTCAGATGATGAAATTGAAACTATTACCACTCATATGAAATAGTGTTCCAAATCACTATTGATCAGAGAAATGAAAATTAAGACATGTTTGAGATACAACTACACACCTGTCAGATTGGCTAAGATGACAGGTAAAAATAATGATGAATGTTGGAGGGGATGGTGGAAAACTGGGACACTGATGCATTGTTGGTGGAGTTGTGAATGAATCCAATCATTCTGGAGAGCAATCTGGAATTATGCCGAAAAAGTTATCAAACTGTGCATATCCTTTGATGCAGCAGTGCCATTACTGGGCTTATACCCCAAAGAGATACTAAAGAAAGGAAAGGTACCTGTATGTGTCAAAATGTTTGTGACAGCCCTGTTTGTAATGGCTAGAAACTGGAAAATGAACGAATGCCCATCAACTGGAGAATGGTAGGGTAAATTGTGGTATATGGATGCTATGGAATATTATTTTTCTGTAAGAAATGACCAGCAGGATGAATACAGAGAAGCTTGGAGAGATTTACATGAACTGATGCTAAGTGAAATGAGCAGAACCAGAAGATCATTATATATTTCAACAATGATACTATATGGGGATGTATTCTGATGGAAGTGGATTTCTTTGCCAAAGAGAAGATCTAACTCAGTTTCAATTGATCAATGATAGATAGAGGCAGCTACACCCAAAGAAAGAACACTGGGAAATGAATGTAAACTGTTTGCATTTTTGTTTTTCTTCCCAGGTTATTTTTACCTTCTCAGTCCAATTCTTCCTGTGCAACAAGAGAACTGTTTGGTTCTGTACACACATAATGTATCTAGGATATGCTATGACATATTTAAGATGTATAGGGCTGCATCTGGGGGAGGGGGTCAAGAGAGGGAGGGGAAAATTTGGAACAGAAGTGAATGCAAGGGATAATGTAAAAAAAAAAAAATACCCAGGCATGGGTTTTGTCAAAAAAAAAGTTACAATTATTAAAAAAAAAAAAAAGAAAACTATACAAGGAAAGTAATTTACAATATAAGTAAAAGGGGTGAGACAATTCTTAAAATCCATTACATTGTTTCAAAGAGATAAAGAATATAAATATAAACTCAATAATATGTAGAAATTTATCTTGCCCGACAGAGAAGTAGGAAAGGAAGAGATTTTCAAAAAAAGCGAGATAGAGGGGTAAGATGTGATAAAAACAAATAGGGCAGTTAAAAGAAGGCAGCGCTCAAAGGTAAAGCAGAATTTAGACGAAAGATAGGATAAAAATAAAGTGAGAAAGATAAACAAAAGAAAATAGGATGGAAGGAAATGGAGAGTTAGTAATCACAACCATGAATAGAAATGGAATGAATTTACATATAAAATGGAACTAGCAGAAAGATTAGAAAACAGAATCCAAAAATATGTTATTTAAAAAGGAATACACTTAAAACAGAGTGGCATAACCATGAATACAAGGGGCTGGAGAACTATATATCATGGTTCAAATGAGGTTTAAAAAAAAAAGTGGCATAGCAAACATGATCTCCCACAAAGCAAAAGGAAAAATAATTCTAATGAAAAGAGCTAAGCAGGAAAACTACAACATGCTAAAAGGAACTATAGACAATAAAATTATATGAACACTAATGCATTTATATACCAAATGGCATTGCATCCATATTTTTATTTCTTTTTATAGCTTTTTATTTACAAGTTATATGCATGGGTAATTTTACAGCATTGACAATTGCCAAACCTTTTGTTCCAATTTTTCCCCTCCTTCCCCCCACTCCCTCCCCTAGATAGCAGGTTGACCAATACATGTTAAATATGTTAACATATACATTAAATACAAAATAAGTATACATGTCCAAACAGTTATTTTGTTGTACAAAAGGAATCAGACTCTGAAATAGTGTACAATTAGCCTGTGAAGTAAATAAAAGATGCAGGCGGACAAAAATATAGGGATTGGAATTCTATGTAGTGGTTCTTAGTCATCTCCTAGAGGTCTTTCACTGGGTGTAGCTGGTTCAATTCATTACTGCTCCATTGGAACTGATTTGGCTCATCTCATTGCTGAAGATGGCCAGGTCCACCAGAATTGATCATCATATAGTATCTTTGTTGAAGTATATAATGCTCTCCTGGTCCTGCTCATTTCACTCAGCATCAGTTCATGTAAGTCTCTCCAGGCCATTTTGAAATCATCCTGTTGATCATTTCTTACTGAACAATAATATTCCATAATATTCATACACCACAATTTATTCAGCCCTTCTCCAATTGTTGGGCATCCACTCAGTTTCCAGTTTCTGGCCACTAAAAAGAGGGCTGCCACAGACATTCTTGCACATATAGGTCCCTTTTCCTTCTTTATGATCTCTTTGGAATATAAACCTAGTAGTAACACTGTTGGATCAAAGAGTATGCACAGTTGATAACTTTTTGAGCATAGTTCTAAATTGCTCTTCAGAATGGCTAGATGTATTCACAATTCCACCAACAATGTATTAGTGTCCCTGTTTTCCCACATACCCTCCAACATTCCGCATTATCTTTCCCTGTCATTCTAGCCAATCTGACAGGTGTGTAGTGGTATGCATCCATATTTTTAAAGGAAAACTTAAATACTTTATTTGCAATAGGCAGTAAAACTATATTTGTAAGAAACATCAACATTCTCTCTCAGAGTTAAAATAAATAGAACCATAAAATAAATAAGAAAGCAGTTAATTAGGTGACTAAATCTTAGAAATTTTCAATATATAATCAACCTGTGAAAAGAAATGAATAGGAATAAAAAAGTGTGTATCTTCTCAACTGTGCATGAAACTTTCACAAAAATTGATCCATGTATTACGTGGTCTTCTTTTTCTTCTTTAAATCTATATAAGAAGAAGGTTCTCTCTGGGGGAGAAGGTTTCTCGAGGAGATTTTCTGGAGGCAGCCTTAGTATCAGTTCAGATCAGTAATTACCCCAAATGCAGCCAGCTGGTAAAAATACAAATGTTTATTTCTCCTTCCAAGTCTTGTCTCTTTCCTTGTGCCCGGATAGCTAGATTCTTAGAGGCCTATCTCTCTGCTTGGTTCCGAGATCTCACTCCGAATGTCTCCAAATCCAAAGGTTTGTCCTTCAGCCTCTGCCTCTGCTTTCTTCAGCCTCCAGCCAGCACAAAGATGAATCTGTCTTTCTTGCCTTATGAAGTAATTCTCTCCTGGCTCTAGCTCAACTCTGACTCATGGCTTCTTCTGACTTGACGCTCTCCTCTCCATGTAATTTGGCTGAATTCTGTCCAAGAGCCTCTGTCTGTTTCTTTTATACGAGAGAGAGGAATTGTGAGATACAAAAGAGAGGGATTATGGGTTTTCTCCCATAGTGCTCTCTGGCCCTAAGAGCTTCAATGGAGGTGTGAATTCACAAAGTTACACAGTTAACTTTGTGAATCTCCCATACTTGTGAACTCCAATGAGTAAAGGTGTGAACACAAGCATTGTATCAATTAGTTCTACTTAGTACCTTGTTTTAGGTTCTGGCCCAAAACATCTTCTTGAAAGATCAGATCAATAATCTATCAATTCTAATGAGTTAGCAGTTTGTAAAGATTCCAACAGTATTCGAGCCCCCAAACCCAAAAAATCCAGAAAGCAAAAATACTAAATGAAATCTTTTCAGATCATAATGAAATTAATTATCTTCTGCAAAAGAAGCTCCAATTAAAATTAATTGGAAACTAAATAATTCAATTCTAAACAATCACTTATTCAAAGGACAAATCATAAATAATTGCCCTTAAAAATTGTGTATGAAGAGATGAATTTAACATCAAATACTATAAAACATTTAGGGAAAAAGTAATCCTAATACTAAATAAAGTATTTGAACAAATAGGTAAAGAAGAATCTTATAAAATTTCCTTTATGACACACTATTGTTTTGATAAACAAGGGAGAGCAAAAACAGATAAATTAAAATTAAAAATTTGGGTCAAATTGTCAAATTTATTAAAAATTAAAAGATTACTTTTAAGTTGTAACAATGAGACTATAAGAATATATCCAAAATATAGTATGACCAGGGAGGATTTATACCAGGAATGTGGGAATAATTTAATATCAGGAAAACTATAAGCATAATTGCCCATATAAATAACAAAATGAACAAAAGTTATATGTTTCTATCTGTTAAGTCCGATCTAGCTCCCTGGAGGCCTCAGGATCATGCAGAGTCAGGATGAGTAAAAGTCTTTGGTCTTTAGGGGTAGATTCAGGCAAACTGCCAGGATTTTTGCCAAAGATCTTTCCTCAATTCTGGAGTCCAGAATCTTTACTTTTCTCCTCCTTGTCCTACCACCAACTGAGTCTCTGGCCTCTGTCATCCCACCCTCTAATCCTTGCCTAAGATTATCTTAACCCTAAGCATTGAGTAAGCACCAAACAGAGAGAAGAGCCATTTTTCCAAACATATGCTAATAGAGTCGTGAATCCGTAATTAGCCTTAAGTGATTGGTTGTCTGATTCAAGTACACCTTCTCATAGTTTCTGCCCTTTACTTATATCAATAGATGTAGAAACATATTTTAGCAAAATAAAACACTATTTTTTAAATTAAAAACACTAGAAATCCTAGGAATAAGTGGGAGCTTCCTTAAAATTATAACTACTATCAATCTAAAAAGAGGACAAATTTTACCTGTAAAAGATATAAACTAGAATTCTTTCCAATAAGAACAGGGGTGAAATAAGAATTTCCATTATCATCACTATTTTTCAATATCCTATTTAGAAATGTTGGTTAGAGTAATAAAAGAAAAATAAATTGAAATAATTAAAATAGTCAGTGAAGAAGCAAAACTATCATTCTTTTGCAAATGATTAATATTATACTTAAACATTAAAAAAAATAGTTGAAACAATGAAAAAAGTTTACCAGAGTTGCAGAATATAAAATATACTCACATAAATCATCAGCACCTCTATATACTGCCAACAAAACCCAGTAAGAAGAGATAAATTCCATTTGAAATAAATGCAGACAACACAAAACACTTGAGTCTACCAGCTAAGACA
Organism: Antechinus flavipes; assembly: GCF_016432865.1. Classification (NCBI taxonomy): domain Eukaryota; kingdom Metazoa; phylum Chordata; class Mammalia; order Dasyuromorphia; family Dasyuridae; genus Antechinus; species Antechinus flavipes. The sequence continues at coordinate 101,554,897 of NC_067398.1, read as the reverse complement.
AATGCAGATATTACATAAATGCAATTACAAAACATCTTTCACACAAATAAATATAGATCTAAACAACTGGAGAAATAGTAGTTACTCATGAGCAGGCCAAGCCAATATAACAAAAATGACAATTCTACCTGTTAATTTACTTATCCAATGTCATACCAATCCAACTACCAAAGAATTATTTTATGCAGTGATAATAATAAGACAAAAAAATTCCTTTGGAAGAAAAAAACCTCAAATATATTAAGAGAATGAATGAAAACATATGTGACAGGAATACAAGCAGTACCAGATTTCACTTTGTTTTATAAAGAAACATTAATCAAAGCAATCTCATATTGACTAAAAAATAAAGTGGTGAATCAATGAAATAGATTAGGTACATAATACACAATAGCATTAGACCATAAATGCAAACTTTGAATGTAAGAACTCACCACTTGACAAAAATTGCTGAGAATACTAGAAAGCAATTTGCCAGAAACAATGCACAGACTTAACATCTCACATTATATATTAAAATGTATAAATAATTTGTACATACAAAATTATATGAAGAGTAAATTAGTACAGCATGGGAAAATTTGCCAAACAGATCTATGAATCAGGAAGAATTTATGACCAAACAAAAGATAGTTGATTAGAGTAATTAAAATGGACAATTTTAATTATAATAAATTAAACAAGATTTTACATAATGAAACTAATGTTAATAATATTAGAAGGAAAACATTAACTAATGCAAAATGAAGTGAGCAGAACCAGTAAAACATTTTATACTATAACAAGTATTACATTTATGATCAACTATGAAAGACAACTACTGATCAGTATAATTTATTTATTTTTTTATGTGGTTTTCTTTTATTTTTCTTTTTTAAAATTTTATTTTATTTTATAATAACTTTTTACTGACAGAACCCATGCCAGGGCAATTTTTTTTTTTTTTTACAACATTATCCCTTGCACTTGCTTCTGTTCCTATTTTTCCTCTTCCTCCCTCTACCCCCTCCCCTAGATGGCAAGCAGTCCTATATATGTTAAGTATGTTGCAGTATATCCTAGATACAATATATGTTTGCAGAACTGAACAGTTCTCTTGTTGTACAGGGAGAATTGGATTTAGAAGGTAAAAATAACCCGGGAAGAAAAACAAAAATGCAAATAGTTTACAATCATTTCCCAGTGTTCTTTCTTTAGGTGTAGCTGCTTCTGTCCATCATTTATCAATTGAAACTGAGTTAGGTCTCTTTGTCAAAGAAATCCACTTCCATCCTCATATAGTATCATTGTTGAAGTGTATAATGATCTCCTGGTTCTGCTCATTTCACTTAGCATCAGTTCATGTAAGTCGCTCCAAGCCTCTCTGTATTCATCCTGCTGATCATTTCTTACAGAACAATGATATTCCATAACATTCATATACCACAGTTTACCCAGCCATTCTCCAATTGATGGGCATCCATTCAATTTCCAGTTTCTAGCCATGATCAGTATAATTTAGAAAAAAAAAATGTTACCAATTGTTATAGGCTGACCCATCCTGAGTTCAGAGGAAACACCTCCAATCCTTAATTCAGTGCAAAAGTCTCCCTGACCCAGAAATTAGGGTGAGTACAAGAAGGAAACTTTGTAAATGGCTAAAATAGTATTCTAGTTAAAATGGGGTGAATGTTTAGAAAGGAGATTTTGCCACCAGAAGGAAAATTTCTTGAAAGCTTGGTTAAACTCATTAAAAGCCAAGGTTTGATTGTAACTTGGGAGCAGATCATTGAACTTTTAGAAACATTACAGTACATACATATCTCCTTGGTTCTCTAAGGAAAAAGAATTAAATCCAGATGAGTGGAAATTAGTAGGAGAGCAACTATGTGAATACTACAATGATAATGGACCTGACTCAATTTCCAAAGAAACACTTTATACATATAACTTAATACAACTGGCTTTAGGAAATTATATAAGTTATAGAATAAGGAAAAAGAAGAAAGAACAGGAGAGGGAGGATCCAGACAAACTAGGTGAAAAGCATGAAGAATCAGATAAGAATGGAATTAAATACAATTCTGCGTCACAGCAGAAGCCATTAGGGCATTCCCCATCTCATGACCCTCCCCCCTCAATTAGCCCTTCATGGGTGGAGGGAGAAGGAGGAGGGGGAGAGGCAGTAACACAAAGAAGTTTACTGGAACATATCTAGCATTTTCTCCACCTTTATGACTTTATTCATTTGTGTTGTTGTTGTTGTTGTTGTTGTTGTTTTTAAATAGGTAAAATGGCTTCCCCACATCTTAACTTGTTGAAATTCCATGTGCATTTCATTATCAAGTTCAATCTCACTTCTTATTAAGTGACTGCTATATGCCAAACCTGGGACAAAATGAGAAAAATGAAATAGTTTCTTTCTTGAAGGAACTTGTATTTTGTCTAGAAACCTATATATATGTGTGTGTGTATGTATATATATGTGTGAAGATATAGTAATGTATTTATAAATGCATGCAATCATAATTATACATACATATTATATATTCATATAAGTATTTATGTGTGTACATATACATACAAAGAAAAAAGTGGTAGAAGCAACATCTATTTTATGTAATAATTTAGATTTGTTTCCTTTTTAAAAATGTTTTTTCATATTTTTTCAATTATATATAAATATTTTTAATTTTTTTAAGTTTTAAGTTATAAATTATCTCCTTTTCTCTTTTTTCCCTGGAAAGGCAAACACTTTGGTTTAGTTGATTTCTTACCTAACTTTAATCAGTAAATGGGTGTTGCCTAACTGAGGCAAACTGAGCCCCAAGAAAGACACTAATTTAAAAAGGCCAGTCTCCCACTAGATCAGGGCCATCTGTAGCCATCTTGAACTATATCTTGCCACTGGACTCAGATGGCTTGATACAAGAGATTAAGGCTGGTGATCTTGCACAGCCCTACCTCATTCAAATGCAACTCATTTAAAAGTCAAAGCTAATCTTCCTGATATCATGATCCTTTTCAAGAGTGAAGGATAAACAATAATCCCTTCCTCCAAGAAGTCCCTCCTGATTTTATTAATTGATATTATTTTCTCACTCTTTTAAATTCATTTGTATATTTATGATTATCCTCTTTTGTTTTATGGTGATTTGTGTGTTTAATTTTCTTTCATAATTGCAAACTACTTGCAGCCTACAAACAATTAAATGAAGGAGACAGACAATATTAGAAACATGGAAGAAGTACTTAAAGAAGAAAAACAAAAAATGGGATAATAAAACTAAGTGATTTAATAATTGATTTTTAATTTTTAAAACTATTTTTATATCTTTTAATCACTAATATCCCTTATGACATCCATCTTATTTCCTCCCCTCCCTAAAGGTTCATCCATTATACAAATTATAAGATAAAGAAAAACAATTTACATAAATCCAACCAACACATAAATCAAACTTAATTTTACATGGAGTTTTCTACACCTATATCCTACTTCACAAACTCTTTTGCAGGGTCTGTTTCCTCATTATCAGATTGGTTTGGAGATCCCTTTATGTGTCTAAAGTTTTATGATATTAAATAATAGTTAATTGATCTTCAGTTCTAAACTAGGAGATTAATTATTACAGTTCTTCATTGGGACCAAGCTTGGTTATTTTAATTTCATATTATTTTCTATTTCACTGTTGGAATTATATTCATAATCATATATATATATATGCATATAGATATATAGATATATAGATATAGATATACACACACATATACATATATATGACACATATTGTTTTTCTGGTTCTACTTAATTCTCTTTTCATCAGTTCATGTAAGTAGTAGTATGTTTCTGTATATTTATCGATTTTAACCTCATAGTAATATTTCATTATATCCATGGACCACAATTTGCCTAGCCATTCTACTTTCTTGTAAATTATTGTAATCACAAAAATCCATTCCATATTTTTTTTTTGCTAAATGTTATGTTTCTTTTAATAAATGACTTCCTTGGAAATATATTTTTTGCATTGGGATGTCTGGGTAAGGGAAAGATATGGTGCTATTGGTTCAGATGGGTACTTTTCAGTCACTGTTAGAATCTAGTTACAAATTGTCTTTGAAAATGTTGGGTCAAGTCACAGTGAAGCTGAAAATTTCAAAGAGTTTAATATTGCAAATAAATCAAGGATGAGGAGTACTTATAAAAGGCTAGTGGATGCTAATTATCTTCTATTCTTTTGTTTCTTCCAAGCATATCTCCTTTTGCCCTTTTTATGTGCACCTCTCCTTTTATTGCACTAGGGACTTTTCAGAGTTATATAATGAGAATAACTTTCTTCTTTCTGGTTGATACAGAATAAGCTTCCATTTAAAGATAGGGAAGGATAAGATTGAGTTCTTTTGGGTTTTCACTAATTAACCCTACCTGTTTTTTCCATCCAATTGCACAATTCCCAACCCACATTTCCCCTTCTCAATTATATTCTTCTAATGAATACATTTATTTGCTGTGGATCTCTAATGAACATGAATTTATTTGATTCCTTTTTCCTATTTATTACAGTAAAAGCAATTATATCTGTTTTATCTTATTGTCAACCAGAAATCCATTTATAATATTTAGTTAATCTCCAAATAATGAAAACTCAGTTTTAAAATTTTAACATTTAAAAATGATCCATTCAACGGACACTTCTCCATCTTTCCACAATTTTGAGTAATTAAAATTTGATAAACCCAATTAAGCCTCAATTAATGATTTTAAAAATCTACCATAACCCAAGTAACAATCAAATAAAAAGATACTGTGCTGAACTGACACCAAGTTCCTGGTGTGTGATAGTGCCTATACTATCCCTTACATAGACAAACACACACACACACTCACACACTCACACACACTCACACACACACACACACACACACACACACACACACACACACAATTTTCCCAAATGCATCATTCTGGTATGGAGTTACCACTGAATTTTCAAAATCTGTTTCAACAGAGCTCAAGTTTAGACATGTTCTAGCAAAATGAAAAGACTCACTATGGGCCCAGTGACAGACTTTAAGTTTAATGTTCCATTTATGATTAAGGTAAAGGAATAATCACAAAAAGTATGACCACCAGATGATGAATGTTTAAAGGGTTTTGGCCATAGCGATTTCAAAAGCCCATTTACTGAGGTATGGAATATTGGAGACTTTCCCCAATGGAAGGAGTGTCCACACTGATACAGTCACAGATTCTTATAATGTATGTTCACGGAGAGCATAAAGGAACTTGCCAGTCTTTTCTTTGGTTATCTAATAAAAGTTAGTGCTAAGACTGGCATTTATAATTGGTAATGATTCATCACAGTTCAGAAACTTCATGGTTTAAGATAGTTTTGCCATAACAAAAATAAAACAAAACACAACCACTTAACTTTCATATCACTAATAAGATTACTTTTGCCATAAATTTGAGATGGGAATTTTCCTTGATCCTCAATAGAAATGGGTGGGCCATGAGTAATAGCTAATTTTACTTTTTTGACATTAGATTTTATTGATATGTTGTTTATTTTTTTAAACATAATTTTTTCATACGTTTTATTCATATTTCATGATATATCATGGATATCTGTGTAAAAGTAGAATAATATACTAGGAAATATAAAAGGCTTAAAGCCTTTGAAAGATATAAATAAAATAACTTTATTTTTTTTTTAATTTTTTTATTTAATAATTACATTATATTTACACTCATTTCTGTTCCGATTTTTTTTTCCCCTCCCTCCCTCCACCCCCTCCCCTAGATGGCAAGCAGTCCTTTATATGTTGGATATGTTGCAGTATATCCTAGATACAATATATGTTTGCAGAACCGAACAGTTCTCTTGTTGCATAGGGAGAATTGGATTCAGAAGGTATAAATAATCCGGGAAGAGAAACAAAAATGCAGATAGTTCACATTCGTTTCCCAGTGTTCTTTCTTTGGGTGTAGCTGCTTTTGTCCGTCATTTATCAATTGAAACTCAGGTCTCTTTGTCAAAGAAATCCACTTCCATCAAAATATGTCCTCATACAATATCGTTGTCGAAGTGTATAATGATCTCCTGGTTCTGCTCATTTCACTTAGCATCAGTTCATGTAGGTCTCTCCAAGCCTCTCTGTATTCATCCTGCTGGTCATTTCTTACAGAACAATAATATTCCATAACATTCATATACCACAATTTACCCAGCCATTCTCCAATTGATGGGCATCCATTCATTTTCCAGTTTCTAGCCACTACAAACAGGGCTGCTACAAACATTTTGGCACATACAGGTCCCTTTCCCTTCTTTAGTATTTCTTTGGGATATAAGCCCAATAGAAACACTGCTGGATCAAAGGATATGCACATTTTGATAATTTTTTGGGCATAATTCCAGATTGCTCTCCAGAATGGTTGGATTCGTTCACAACTCCACCAACAATGCATTAGTGTCCCAGTTTTCCCGCATCCCCTCCAACATTCATCATTATTTTTTCCTGTCATCTTAGCCAATCTGACAGGTGTGTAGTGGTATCTCAGAGTTGTCTTAATTTGCATTTCTCTGATCAATAATGATTTGGAACACTCTTTCATATGAGTGGTAATAGTTTCAATCTCATCCTCTGAAAATTGTCTGTTCATATCCTTTGACCATTTATCAATTGGAGAATGGCTTGATTTCTTATAAATTTGAGTCAGTTCTCTATATATTTTGGAAATGAGGCCTTTATCAGAACCTTTAACTGTGAAAATGTTTTCCCAGTTTGTTGCTTCCCTTCTAATCTTGTTTGCATTAGTTTTATTTGTACAAAGGCTTTTTAATTTGATGTAATCGAAATTTTCTATTCTGTGATCAGTAATGGTCTCTAGTTCATCTTTGGTCACAAATTTCTTTCTCCTCCACAAGTCTGAGAGATAAACTATTCTATGTTCCTCTAATTTATTTATAGTCTCGTTCTTTATGCCTAGGTCATAGACCCATTTTGATCTTATCTTGGTATATGGTGTTAAGTGTGGGTCCATGCCTAATTTCTGCCATACTAATTTCCAATTATCCCAGCAGTTTTTATCAAATAATGAATTCTTTTCCCAGAAGTTAGGGGCTTTGGGTTTGTCAAACACTAGATTGCTATAGTTGACTATTCTGTCTTGTGAGCCTAGCCTTTTCCACTGATCCACTAATCTATTTCTTAGCCAATACCAAATGGTTTTGGTGACTGCTGCTTTATAATATAATTTTAGATCAGGTACAGCTAGGCCACCTTCATTTGATTTTTTTTTCATTAATTCCCTTGAGATTCTCGACTTTTTATTGTTCCATATGAATTTTGTTGTTATTTTTTCTAGATCAATAAAATATTTTCTTGGAAGTCTGATTGGTATAGCACTAAATAAATAGATTAGTTTAGGGAGTATTGTCATCTTTATTATGTTCGCTCGGCCGATCCAAGAGCACTTAATATTTTTCCAATTATTTAAGTCTGACTTTATTTGTGTGGAGACTTTTTTATAATTTTGCTCATATAATTCCTGACTTTCCTTTGGTAGATAGATTCCCAAATATTTTATGGTATCAACAGTTATTCTGAATGGAATTTCTCTTTGTATCTCTTGCTGTTGGGTTTTGTTGGTGATGTATAAAAATGCTGAGGATTTATGGGGATTTATTTTGTAGCCAGCTACTTTGCTAAAATTATGAATTATTTCCAATAGCTTTTTGGTAGAATCTCTGGGGTTCTCTAGGTATACCATCATATCATCTGCAAAGAGTGATAGTTTGGTTTCCTCATTGCCTACTCTAATTCCTTTTATATCTTTCTCGACTCTTATTGCCGAGGCTAGTGTTTCTAATACGATATTAAATAATAATGGTGATAGTGGGCAACCTTGCTTCACTCCAGATCTTACTGGGAAAGGTTCCAGTTTTTCCCCATTGCATATGATGCTTACTGATGGTTTTAAATATATGCTCCTGACTATTTTAAGGAAAAGTCCATTTATTCCTATGCTCTCAAGTGTTTTTATTAGGAATGGATGTTGGATTTTATCAAATGCTTTTTCTGCATCTATTGAGATGATCATGTGGTTTTTGTTTGTTTGGTTATTGATATAGTCAATTATGTTAATAGTTTTCCTAATATTGAACCAGCCCTGCATTCCTGGTATAAATCCTACTTGGTCATAGTGTATTATCCTGGTGACAATTTTCTGTAATCTTTTTGCTAATATTTTATTTAAGATTTTAGCATCAATATTCATTAGGGAGATTGGTCTATAATTTTCTTTCTCTGTTTTCAGCCTACCTGGTTTAGGTATCAGTACCATATCTGTGTCATAAAAGGAGTTTGGTAGGACTCCTTCAATCCCTATTTTTTCAAATAGTTTATATAACATTGGAGTTAATTGTTCTTTAAATGTTTGGTAGAATTCACATGTAAATCCATCTGGTCCTGGGGATTTTTTCTTAGGGAGTTGATTGATAGTTTGTTCTATTTCTTTTTCTGAGATGGGACTGTTTAGGATATTTACTTCTTCCTCTGTTAGTTTGGGCAAGCTGTATTTTTGGAGGTATTTTTCTATTTCATTTAACTTTTCGAATTTATTGGCATAAAGTTGGGCAAAGTAACTCCTAATTATTGCTCTAATTTCCTCTTCGTTAGTGGTGAGTTCTCCCTTTTCATTTTTAAGACTAACAATTTGATTTTCCTCTTTCCTTTTTTTAATCAGATTTACTAAGGGTTTGTCTATTTTGTTGGTTTTTTCATAGAACCAACTCTTAGTTTTATTAATCAATTCAATAGTTTTTTTACTTTCAATTTTATTGATCTCACCTTTTACTTTTAGAATTTCAAGTTTAGTGTTTGACTGGGGGTTTTTAATTTGTTCCTTTTCTAGCATTTTTAATTGCAAACCCAATTCATTGACCTTCTCTTTCTCTATTTTATACAAATAGGCCTCTAGAGATATGAAATTTCCCCTTATTACCGCTTTGGCTGCATCCCATACATTTTGGTATGATGTCTCATTATTATCGTTTTCTTGGGTGAAGTTATTAATTATGTCTATGATTTGCTGTTTCACCCAATCATTCTTTAGTATGAGATTATTTAGTTTCCAATTATTTTTTGGTCTACTTCCCCCTGCTTTTTTGTTGAATGTAATTTTCATTGCATCGTGGTCTGAAAAGGATGCATTTACTATTTCTGCCTTACTACATTTGAGTTTGAGGTTTTTATGTCCTAATATATGGTCAATTTTTGTATAGGTTCCATGAACTGCTGAAAAGAAAGTGTATTCCTTTCTGTCTCCATTACATTTTCTCCAGAGATCTATCATATCTAGCTTTTCTAGTATTCTGTTTACCTCTTTGACTTCTTTCTTATTTATTTTCTGGTTTGATTTATCTAATTCTGAGAGTGCAAGGTTAAGATCTCCCACTATTATAGTTTTACTGTCTATTTCTTCTTGCAGCTCTCTTAGTTTCTCTTTTAAGAATTTAGATGCTACCCCACTTGGTGCATATATGTTTAATATAGATAGTGCTTCATTATCCATGCTACCCTTTAGCAAGATATAGTGTCCTTCCTTATCTCTTTTAATTAGGTCAATTTTTGCTTTAGCTTGATCTGAGATCAGGATGGCTACCCCTGCTTTTTTGACTTCACCTGAAGCATAGTAGATTTTGCTCCAACCTTTTACCTTTAACCTGCATGTATCTCCCCGCTTCAGGTGTGTTTCCTGTAAACAACATATTGTAGGATTCTGGCTTTTAATCCATTCTGCTAACCGCTTTCTCTTTATGGGGGAGTTTACCCCGTTCACGTTTATGGTTAGAATGACCAATTCTGTATTACTTGCCATCTTGTTAACCCCGGTTTATGCTTTCCTCCCTTCTTTCCCCTTTCCCCCCCTTCCAAGTATTAAGCTTGTGAGCACCCCTTGCTTCTCACAGCCCTCCCTTTTTAGTATCCCTCCCCCCTCCTTAGAGTTCCTCCCCCTATCTTACCCCTTTCCCTCCCAGTTCCCGTATTCCCTTCCGCTTAGCTTATTCCTTCCCTTTCCACTTTTCCCTTCTCACTTTTCAATGAGATGGGAGAAGTTTCACCATAGATTGAATATGTCTTAAGATTTTTCACTTAAAGCCAATTCTGAAGGCAGTAAGATACCCACTATATTCATCCCCCTCCATTCTTTCTCTCAGATATAATAGGTTTCCTATGCCTCTCCATGAGATGTACTACCCCCACTTTACCCTTTTTCTGGTACAATGTCCTTTCCACATCAATTTCTAGAACAAGGTATACATGTATTCTTTATACATCTATATAGTCAAAATATAGTTCCCAAGATTAATCTTTACCTTTTTAGATTTCTCTTGAGTTCTATATTTGTAGATCAAACTTTTTGTTAAGTTCTGGTTTTTTCATCAGAAATAGATGAAATTCGCTTACTTCGTTGAATGTCCATCTTCTTCCCTGGAAAAAGATGCTCATTCTCGCTGGGTAAGTTATTTTTGGTTGCATACCAAGTTCCTTATCCTTTCGGAATATCATATTCCAGGCCCTTCGATCTTTTAATGTGGATGCTGCCAGATCCTGGGTGATCCTTATTGTGGCTCCTTGATACTTGAATTGGGTTTTTCTAGCCGCTTGCAATATTTTTTCTTTCACCTGAGGGTTCTGGCATTTGGCCACTATATTCCTTGGTGTTTTGATTTTAGGATCCCTTTCAGTGGGTGATCGATGAATCCTTTCAATGTTTATTTTTTCCTCTGTTCCTATGACTTCTGGGCAGTTCTCTTTGATAATTTCCTGGAAGACAGTGTCCAGGCTCTTTTTTTCATCATGTTTTTCTGGGAGTCCAATGATTCTCAGATTGTCTCTCCTGGATCTGTTTTCCAGGTCTGTTGTCTTCCCCAGAAGGTATTTCACATTTTTCTCCATTGTTTGATTTTTTTGGATTTGCTTGACTGATTCTTCTTGTCTCCTCGAGTCATTCAATTCCACTTGTTCAATTCTGATTTTCAGTGAAGTATTCTCTTCACTCACTTTTTTAAAATCTTTCTCTAATTGTCCAATTGAGTTCTTTTGTTCTGTGGAATTTTTTTCCATTTCGCCAATTTTGTTTTTTAGAGAGCTGTTTTCTGTTTCCAGTTCACTAATCCTATTTTTCAAGGATTTTACTTCTTTATCCACTCTCTCTTTAACTTTCTCCAGGCTCTTTTGCCAAGCCTCCCTCTCCTTTTCCCAAGCCTCCCTCTCCTTTTGCCAAGCCTCACTCTGCTTTCCCCATTTTTCTTCTAGCTCCCTTGTGAGAGCCTTTTTAATCACTTCTATGAGGTTCATCTGTGCTGAGGAACAGATGATTTCCTCCTTTGGGGAATCACCTGGGGACTGCCTGTTTTTAGTCTCCTCAGGATTTAGAGTCTGCTCTCTATCTGTATAGAAGCTGTCAAGGGTTAAAGTCCTCTTCAGCTTCTTGCTCATTCTGTCTATTAATCAGAGATAAACTACCAAAGAAAAACAGAAAAAACTGGAGTCTTTCTTTGGGGGGGGGGGCTGGGTGTGTTATCGAGCTTCCTCTACAGACTGCAGGTGGCAGCAGTGAGGCACTAGCAGGACTGTGCTGCGCCTGCGCTCTGAGATCCCAAAGCGTGCTGAGTCACTGAGGGGGGGGAAGGGGGGGTGGCCAGGCCCTGAGAGACTCCAGCTGTTTGCGGTTGTATTCTTCAGCCCCGGTGTTTTTAGCTTCTCTGCTGGGCTGTTGACTTGCTGCCGGAGGAAATTATCCAAACCTGTAGCGAAGCTCTCCCCGCAGAAACGGCTACGATCACTCTCCACCCCCTCTCCAGTCTGCTCCCGTGCTCTCACTGCTGCTGCCCGCCGCCTGCGCCCGATCTAAAACCGCCCCAGCCCTCCAGTAAAGACAGACCTTTCTTGGCGGATCTCAAGGATGGCTTCTCTTGGTAACTATTTGTGGGTTTTTTTCAGTCAAGCATTGATTCAGAGGCTTGTAATGAAGTGGATAGTGAGAGAAAGCGCGGAGCTTATGCAACTGTGAGCCTCCTCTCCGCCATCTTAACCGGAAGTCTAAAATAACTTTAAAAACATTTGTCTAGTCCTCATATTTCTAACATATATATTTGATATAAATAAGCAATAGAAAATTTCACAAATGTCATCAAAATAAGTCTGATCCTGTTATTCATAGTCAACATATTCAACAAATAGAAAGAAATCTCTTTGCAAAAGGGAAATGATATAGATTTTTAAAAATAAATTTGCAAATGAGTGTTCTTTATTTAATAAGCTTTGAGGAGCTTTTTCACCAATAAATTCATTGTCATAATTCATTCTTTAAACATGTTCTTTATCAAGAACATTTACATAGTAGCACCCAAGAGATGATGTAGGCCTGAGGCAGAAACTGAGAAAATCTTGCAAGATAGGTCAGTGAAGAGTAAGAATAAGAAATAAGTAATTTGTCAAAGAGAGAAAAACAATAATTAGAGTTGAATCAAGCAAGAAAAAGCTGTTCACTCTTTTTATCTAGCCAAAAACTATAAAATTCCAAGGTGGAAAAGATAATTAGGTTGACTAGGTACCAGGCAGGAGAAATAAAACTTTAACATTTCTGTCAGAATAATGCTTTGGAGTTATAGGAGAATATCTCCACAGCATTGCCACCAAACCAATTGTTCCCACGAGTCCTCCTTAAATTCCAATGAAATATTTAACAGTCATATTGTTTGAGTTAGAAGCTAGAATAATCAAAGCCCAAGACAGTATTTGTCAAAGGATCAGATCTTCAGGTTCTTTGGTCCCTTGCTTCCTCTACCAGATGGCCTTGCCGATACTGTTTTTCAATGTTTGTCATCTGATTATGACCCACATCCTATTTGTCTTATTGTTTCTTCCCATATACCAAAATTTGATTTTTTTGTTTTTGTTTTTCCAATTTGTTTCCCTCTCTGCATTTTACCTTGAAACTAAATAAATGTGTGTGTGTGTGTGTGTGTGTGTGTGTGTGTGTGTGTGTGAATGTGCTTTCATATTCAATACCAATTCTGCACAGCAGGAAGCAACATCTTCTGTGAATTTCTGCCAGGAGGGGTTGCCAGTGGGAGGGAGAAATAACTTAATTGATACAAGGAAGAATGTGAAATACCAATAATGATGTTAAAACAAATTCCAAAAATTAAGTTTCCAAGTAACACTATCCCCACCAATTTAAATCCAATTATTGCATTGTGAAGGTCAAGATTTTATATGCCCAAGTGTTCTAATGGAAATCACCCCAAAGAAGTAGGTAATTTTATAATAGATCTACTCAGTCTGTAAACAAGAATCAAACAACAGTTTGGTTTGTGAATCATCATAAAACCCCTCAGATCTCCTTTAATTCACTATTTTTAGAATTTGATTTTTTGACCTATTGTCTATTTAGTATGGTTCCTCACTAATTCCAGACCATTTTTTCATATCATTCCTTGTTTCTCAAAAAAAAAAAAATCCTTATTATTCTTCCAAATTCTGTTGTGCATGCCCATGTGAAAAGACACTAAAACATGGAAACATTCTCCTGATGTTATTTTGGAGATAATTATTAAATAATGTAGAACTAAAATGAAATCTATATCATTAAACCCTGAAAATTACAATTTATTTAGCACTGTACTATTAGCACTGAAGATATAGAGAAAAAAATGAAAAATATTTCCAATTTTTATGGAATTCATTTTACTGGAGGGAGGGTATGATGATATCATATTTACACAGAAAAAATAAGTATAAGATGATTTGATGAAAAAGAGCATTGAGAACTAGAAAAATTGAAAGAGGTCTGCTTGAGAAGATGAGCTTCAAAATAAGCCAAAAAAAAAAAAAAAAATCAAGACCTAAGGATGAAAAGGGTGCAGGTAGAAGGATTAATATTAAAGTCATTCAGTGGGAGAAAAAAGTTAAAAAGACAGTTATATTTTTGTGAAGGCAAAAAAAAACAAATAAACAAAACAAAACAAAATAAAAAAAAAACTTAGGAATTTACTTAAATAACACATTTTATTGCCTAAATAATGGAACTTAGAAAGGCAGTGATTGATGGTTAGATAATCACCAGTCTAAAAGGAAACCCAGAATCAAAGAATGAAAGTCAATGGTATATTATATAGCTAATTATTAGTATGAAATGTGGGTATCTTAACAAGAAACATTTTGTCTTAGAAAGCAGATAAGTAGACCTACCTTGCTCATGTTATTAATCACACCTTCTTCAATTGCAAATGTGGCAAGCAATATTTGCTTGACTTGTCTTCATTAATACCATTGGAGATAGCTTTGATATTTTAAAAGAATAGTCATTTTTCAAACATTAACAAAACGATAACATTTTCCATTATAATTAGAGAAAAATGATAACACAATGACTAGACTAATCCTTATTCTAACAGAGAAGACTACCTGCACCAGAAACTTCAAATATATATTTTAAAAAGGTCACTGTGCTAGGTGCTAAGAGATGAAAGCTGAAATAAAATGGGGATCTTGTCCCTGAGGAGTTTACTGTATGGTACAGACAGTAAAAAAAAAAAAATAATAATAATAACTAATTATTAAATTAATTAATTAAAATAATTGCTAGTTAAATAATAACTACAATGAATGATATACACAATACTCAAATGGATTTGTGATTTCATTGATTCAGAATTTTCTTCCAAACATGAAAATAAACCTCACCACTGTGTATAATTCTTATCTATGTTCCTAAAAGTTTTCCATAGGTGAGCTATTATGCTAGCAGCCTTAGTCACTTTCTATTAGGGCATAGGGAATGTGTCAGTGAATTATTCTGACTGGCCACTACTTACGCCATCTGACTAAGCCACTCTTCCTACCTGAAAATTGCTCAATGATATTTTTCCCCCTGTTTTTAAAAGTTTTTCATTGAAACTCTAAGGACTTCCGGCCAAGATGGCTGAGAAGAGGCACACAGCTGTGTAAGCTCCATCTTTTCTCTCAGAATTCATTTCATGACAAGCCTCTGAATTAATGCTTGACTGAAACATACACACACACACACACATACACACACACACACACACAAAGAGTTACCAAGAGAAGACATCCTTGAAATTCACCAAGAAAGGTCTGTTTTTGCACGAGGGCAGGGACGGTTTTAGATCGGATGCAGGCTGAGGGCAGGTGGCAGCAATGAGAGCCTGGCAGGCAGCTCACAGCCGAGCAGACCAGAGTGGGGTAGGGTGTGATCTCAACCATCTCTGTGGGAGGACCTTTGCTACAGCATTGGATACTTTGCCCTGGCAGCAAGCCAGCAGAGAATCAGAGAAGCTAAAAACACCCGAGGTGAAGAATACAATTGGAAATAGCTAGTCTGAGAGGACCTGGCCACCCCTCCCCCACAGTGTCTCAGCACACTCTGAGTTTCAGAGTGCAAGCACAGCACCAGTCATCGCTGTCCTGTTAGGGCCTAGCTGCTTCTCCCCGCAGTCTGTAAAGGAAGCTCGGTAACACCACCCAGCCCCAAAAAGAAAGCAGATTCCTTTTTTTTTTTTTTTTTTTTCTTTTTTTTCTTTGCTAGTTTGTCTTTCATTCTTCTCTGACAAAATGAGCAAAAAATTTAAATGGACCTTAGCCATTGACAGGTTGTGTAAGGTTAGAGAGCAAATTCTAAACCCTGAGGAAACTAAAAACAAACTGTATCCTGGTGAATCCCCAAAGGAGAAGATCATCTGTTCCTCAGCACAGATGAATCTCATAGAAGAAATTATAAAGGCTCTCACAAGAGAGCTGTAAGAAAAGTGTAAAAGGAAAAGGAGGCTTAGAAAGAGAGTCTGGAGAAGTCATCCCACTCATTTAAAGACAGAATGGATAAAGAAATCAAATCCTTGAAAAATAGGATTAGCGAACTGGAAACAGAAAGTAGCTCTCTAAAAAATAAAAGTGGATGAAATGGAAAAAAATTCCATAGAACAAAACAACTCACTTAAAAACTCAATTGGACAATTTAAAAAGGATATAAAAAAGTGAGTGAAGAAAATGCTTCATTGAAAATCAGAATCGAACAAATGGAATTGAATGACTCGAGGAGACAACAAGAATCAGTCAAGTAAAACCAAAAAAATCAAACAATGGGGAAAAAAAATGTCAAATACCTTCTTGGGAAACAATAGACCTGGAAAATAGATCTAGGAGAGACAATCTGAGAATTATTGGACTCCCAGAAAAAAAGAAAAAAAAAAAAAACTGCCCAGAAGTCATGGAAACAGAGGATAAAATAGACATTGAAAGAATTCATCAATCACCTACTGAAAAGGATCCTAAAATCAAAACCCCAAGAAATATAGTGGCCAAATGCCAGAACCCTCAAATGAAAGAAAAAATACAGCAAGCAGCTAGAAAAAAACAATTCAAATGTAGAAGAGCCACAATAAGAATTATCCAGGATCTAGCAGTGTCCAAATTAAAAGATTGAAGGGCCTGGAATATGATATTCTAAAAGGCTAAAGATCTCGGTATGCAAACAAAAATAACTTACACAGCCAGAATGAGCATCTTTTTTTTCCAGGGAAGAAGATGGACATTTAACAAAATGAGCGAATTTCACCTATTTTTGATGAAAAAAACAGAACTTAAGAAAAAATTTGATCTACAAATATAGAACTCAAGAGAAACCTAAAAAGTAAAAAGAAATCTTGGAAACTTTATTTCTGCTATAAAGATATATAAAGAATACATGTGTACCTTGTTCTAGAAACTAGAGGTGGAAAGAACATTGTACCAGAAAAAGGGTAAAGTGGAGGTCTCATAAAGAGACAAAGAAAACCAATTATATCTGAGAGAAAGAATGAAGGGGGATAAATATAGTGTGTATCTTATTGCCATCAGAATTGGCTTAAAAAGAAAAAAATTAGACAAATTCAATTTATGGTGAAACCTCCCACTTCATTGAAAAGTGGGAAGGGGAAAGTGAAAAAGGAAAGAATAAGCTAAGCAGAAGCAAATATGGAAACTATGAGGAAAAGGAGTAAGATAGTGGGAGGAACTCTAAGGCAGGAGGAGGGATACTAAAAAGGGAGGGCTGTGAGAAGCAAGTGGTGCTCACAAGTTTAATACTGGGGAGGGTGGCAAGGGGGAAAGAAGGGAGAAAAGCATAAACAGGGGTTAACAAGAGGGCAAGTAATACAGAATTGGTCATTTTAACCATAAATGTGAATGGGGTAAACTCCCCCATAAAGAGGAAGTGGTTAGCAGAATGGATTAAAAGCCAGAATCCTACAATATGTTGTTTACAGGAAACACACCTAAAGCAGGAAGATACATACACAGAAAAGGAAAAATGTTGGAGCAGAATCTACTATGCTTCAGATGAAGTCAAAAAAGCAGGGGTAGCCATCCTGATCTAAGATCAAGCTAAAGCAAAAATTGATCTAATTAAAAGAGATAAGGAAGGGCACTATATCTTGCTAAAGGGTAGCATAGATAATGAAGCAATATCAATGTTAAACATATATGCACCAAGTAGTGTAGCAGCTAAATTCTTAAAAGAGAAATTAAGAGAGCTGCAAGAAGAAATAGACAGCAAAACTATAATAGTGAGAGATCTCAACCTTGCACTCTCAGAATTAGATAAATCAAACCACAAAATAAATAAGAAAGATGTCAAAGAGGTAAGTAGAATACTAGAAAAGTTAGATATGATAGATCTCTGGAGAAAACTAAATGGAGACAGAAAGGAGTACATTTTCTTTTCAGCAGTTCATGGAACCTATGCAAAAATTGACCATATATTAGGACATAAAAACCTCAAACTCAAATGCAGTAAGGCAGAAAAAGTAAATGCATCCTTTTCATATCACGATGCAATGAAAATTACATTCAACAAAAAGGCAGGGGAAAGTAGACCAAAAAATAATTGGAAACTAAATAATCTCATACTAAAGAATGATTGGGTGAAACAGCAAATCATAGACATAATTAATAACTTCACCCAAGAAAATGACAATGATAAGATGTCATACCAAAATGTGTGGGATGCAGCCAAAGTGGTAATAAGAAGAAATTTCATATCTCTAGAGTGCTTATTTACATAAAATAGTGAAAAAGAAGGTCAATGAATTGGGCTTGCAACTAAAAATGCTAGAAAAGGAACACATTAAAAAACCCCAGTCAAACACTAAACTTGAAATTCTAAAAATAAAAGGAGAGATCAATAAAATTGAAAGTAAAAAAAAAAAAACAACTATTTAATTAATTAATAAAACTAAGAGTTGGTTCTATGAAAAAACCAACAAAATAGACAAACACTTAGTAAATCTGATTTAAAAAATGAAAGAGGAAAATCAAATTGTTAGTCTTAAAAATGAAAAAGGAGAACTCGCCACTAACAAAGAGGAAATTAGAGCAATAATTAGG
Organism: Antechinus flavipes; assembly: GCF_016432865.1. Taxonomy (NCBI): domain Eukaryota; kingdom Metazoa; phylum Chordata; class Mammalia; order Dasyuromorphia; family Dasyuridae; genus Antechinus; species Antechinus flavipes. The sequence continues at coordinate 101,536,456 of NC_067398.1, read as the reverse complement.
AGTTACTTTGCCCAACTTTATGCCAATACATTTGACAATTTAAATGAAATGGAAGTATACCTTCAAATGTATAGCTTGCCCAGATTAACAGAGGAAGAAGTAAATATATTAAACAGTCCCATTTTAGAAAAAGAAATAGAACAAGCTATCAACCAACTCCCTAAGAAAAAATCCCCAGGACCAGATGGATTTACATGTGAATTCTATCAAACATTCAAAGAACAATTAACTCCAATGCTATATAAACTATTTGAAAAAATAGGGGTTGAAGGAGTCCTATCAAATTCCTTTTACAACACAGATATGGTACTGATGCCTAAACCAGGTAGGTTGAAAATAGAGAAAGAAAATTATAGACCAATCTCCCTAATGAATATTGATGCTAAAATCTTAAATAAAATATTAGCAAAAAGATTTCAGAAAATCATCATCAGGATAATACACTATGACCAAATAGGATTTATAGCAGGAATGCAGGGCTGGTTCAATATTAGGAAAACTATTAGCATAATAGACTATATCAATAACCAAAGTAACAAAAAACATATGATCATCTCCAGAGAGGCAGAAAAAGCATTTGATAAAATCCAACATCCTTTTCTAATAAAAATACTTGAGAGTATAGGAATAAATGTACTTTTCCTTAAAATAGTCAGGAGCATATATTTAAAATCTTCAGTAACCATCATATGCAATGGGGAAAAGCTGGAACCTTTCCCAGTAAGATCTGGAGTGAAGCAAGGTTGCCCCCTATCACTTTTATTATTCAATATTGTATTAGAAACCCTAGCCTCAGCAAAAAGAGGCGAGGAAGAGATTAAAGGAATTAGAGTAGGCAATGAGGTAACCAAACTATCAATCTTTGCAGATGATATGATGGTATACTTAGAGAACCTCAGAGATTCTACTGAAAAGCTATTAGAAATAATTAATAACTTTAGCAAAGATGGAGGATACAAAATAAATGCTCATAAATCCTCACCATTTTTATACATCACCAACAACATCCAACATCAAGAGATACAAAGAGAAATTCCATTCAAAATAATTGTCGACAGCATAAAATGCTTGGGAATCTATCTACCAAAGACAAGTCAGGGATTATATGAGCAAAATTACAAAAACTTTCCATACAAATAAAGTCAGATTTAAATAATTGGGAAAATATCAAATGTTCTTTGATAGGCCAATGACAATACTCCCTAAAGTAATCTATTTATTTAGTGTTATATCAATCAGACTTCCAAGAAAATATTTTAATGATATAGAGAAAATAACAACAAAATGCATAGGGAAGAACAAAAGATGAAGAATATCAAGGGAATTAATGAAAAAAAAAATCAAATGAAGGTGCCCTAGCTGTACCTGATCTAAAACTATATTATAAAGCAGCAGTCACCAAAACCATTTGATATTGGCTAAGAAATAGATGAGTTGATCAGTGGAATAGGTTAGGTTCATAAGACAGAATAGTCAACTATAGCAATCTAGAGTTTGACAAATCCAACAATTCTAACTTTTGGGATAAGAATTCATTATTTCACAAAAACTGCTGGGAAAACTGGAAATGTGTATGGCAGAAATTAGGCATGGACCCATACTTAACACCATATACCAAGATAAGATGAAAATGGGTCCATGATTTAGGCATAAAGAACGAGATTATAAATAAATTAGAGGAACATAGGATAGTTTCTCTCTCAGACATGTGGAGGAGGAAGAAATTTGTGACCAAAGATGAATTAGAGGTCATTATTGATCATAAAATAGAAAATTTTGATTATATCAAATTAAAAAGCCTTGGTACAAACAAAACTAATGCAAACAAGATTAGAAGAGAAGCAACAAACTGGGTAAATATCTTCAGAGTTAAAGGTTCTGACAAAGGCCTCATTTCCAAAATATATAGACAATTGACTCAAATTGATAAGAAATCAAGCCATTCTCCAATTGATAAATGGTCAAAGGATATATGAACAGACAATTTTCAGATGATGAATTTGAAACTATTTCTACTCATATGAAAGAGTGTTTCAAATCATTATTGATCAGAGAAATGCAAATTAAGACAACTCTGAGATACCACTACACACCTGTCAGATTGGCTAAGATGACAGGAAAAAATAATGATGAATATTGGAGGGGATGCGGGAAAACTGGGACACTGATGCATTGTTGGTGCACTTGTGAACAAATCCAACCATTCTGGAGAGCAATCTGGAATTATGCCCAAAAAGTTATCAAACTGTGCATACCCTTTGATCCATCAGTGTTACTTCTGGGCTTATATCCCAAAGAATTACTAAAGAAGGGAAAGGGACCTGTATGTGCCAAAATGTTTGTAGCAGCCCTATTTGTAGTGGCTAGAAACTGGAAAATGAATGGATGCCCATCAATTGGAGAATGGCTGGGTAAATTGTGGTATATGAATGTTATGGAATATTATTGTTCTGTAAGAAATGACTAGCAGGATGAATACAGAGAGGCTTGGAGAGACTTACATGAACTGATGCTAAGTGAAATGAGCAGAATCAGGAGATCATTATGAGTGCAAGGGATAATGCTGTAAATAATTACCCTGGGAAGCCAAGATGGCAGAGAAGGCACACACGACTCTCTAAGCTCCTCTAATTCCCCTCATAACTAACTATTTAATTCAGCCTCAAAAATAGCTCTTCACTGCTTAAATTCATGAAGATTAGAAGCACTGCAACTTACCAGCAGAAGTCAATTTGGAAGATCACCAGGAAAGGTTCGTCCTGAGGGGCCAGGAGCAGACTAGCACAGGCAGCGAGAGTCTAAAGTCCTGAGCAGACCAGGGGCGGGGGTGATCCCTGTGGCTAGAGAAGTTATAGAGAGGACTCTGCTATAGGCTAACTGCTCTGCCTTGACTACAAAGCAGTAAACTGGCAGAGAAGTTAAAGCCTAAAACAGAGGGTATTCTAAAAAAAAAAAAAAAAAAAAAAAAAACAGAATCTAACAAGATCTGGTTGTAACCACTCAAACCTGGAAGTGACTTAGGCAGACTTTACTGCAGCCCTGCAGCCACACCCTGCAGTTCGGGGCTTTTGTGGGGTCAGTTAACAAATCTGCAGGACGGGGTGCCACAGCCTAGACAGCCTCTAATCAGCAGAGTGGGGGGCTGGGCCTGGGGCAATAGAACTTCCCCAGCAGACTATGCTTCCCAGAAAGACACTTCCAATCCCTGCAAATCCATTCACTACTCAACTGCTAATACCCACAGCCCCAGGGCAGGCTTTGGCTTGGGGTAGTGAAACTCTCACTGCTCAGCATCTAGCCCCAGGACAGTAGTTATCACACACACAGCAGGGGTTCTTTGCAGGACACTTTCCCAGCTCCGCCCTGCAGGCCTGAGTTACTCCTAGGTGGGGAACTCTTTCCCAGAGCACTCCAGTACCTCCCTGCTTTTTGTAGCCGGCTTGCAGGACAGCTACTAGTCCATACACCTTTCACTGCTCTGTAGAGGAAGCTGGTAACCTCCTGGCTCTGAAGGCAGACACTACAGGCTTTAACAAAATGAGTAAAAAAATCAAAAGAATGATTGCTAATTTCTACACAGAAAGAGAAGAGCTTTTCAACCCTGAAGAGACTAATAGCAGACAGTCTCCAGACGATTGTTGGTCTCCAATACAAAAGGCTCTCCTAGAAGAGACTATTAAAAACCTTAAAAGAGAGCTAGAAGAGAAATTGGGAAAGGCACATAACTCATTAAAAGAAAAATTTGATAAAGTGGAAAAAGAAAACAACTTCCTGAAATGTGAATTGGAAAAGGTAAGTTCATATGGAAAAACAAAAGGTCAAGAATTTCAAGGGAATTAATGAAAAAAAAAATCAAATAAATGTGGCCTAGCTGTACCAGATATAAAATTATATTATAAAGCAGCAGTTACTAAAACTATCTGGTATTGGCTAAGAAATAGACTAGTTGATCAATGGAATAGGTTAAGTTCAAAGGACAAAACAGCCAATAACTTTAATAATATAGTGTTTGACAAACCCAAAGACCCCAGTTTCTGGGATAAGAATGCATTATTTGACAAAAATTGCTGTGAAAATTGGAAATTAGTATGGCAGAAACTAGGCATTGACCCACACTTAACACCGTACACCAAGATAAGGTCAAAATGGGTTCATGACCTAGGCATAAAGAATGAGATTATAAATAAATTGGAAGACCTGTGGAAGAGGAAGGAATTTATGACCAAAGAAGAACTAGAGATCACTATTGATCACAAAATAGAAAATTTTGATTATATCAAATTGAAAAATTTTTGTACAAACAAAACAAATGTAGACAAAATTAGAAGGGAAACAATAAACTGGGAAAACATTTTTACAGTCAAAGGTTCTGATAAAGGCCTCATTTCCAAAATATATAGAGAACTGACTCTAATTTATAAAAAAATCAAGCCATTCCCCAATTGATAAATGGTCAAAGGTTATGAACAGACAATTTTCAGATGAAGAAATTAAAAGTATTTCTAGCCATATGAAAATATGCTCCAAATCATTATTAATCAGAGAAATGCAAATTAAGGCAACTCTGAGATACCACTACATACCTGTCAGATTGGCTAGAATGACAGGGAATGACAATATGGAATGTTGGAGGGGATGTGGGAAAACCGGGACACTGATACATTGTTGGTGGAATTGTGAACACATCCAGCCATTCTGGAGAGCAATTTGGAATTATGATCAAAAAGTTATCAAACTGTGCATACCCTTTGATCCAGCAGTGTTTCTACTGGGCTTATATCCCAAAGAGATACTAAAGAAGGGAAAGGGACCTGTATGTGCCAAAATGTTTGTGGCAGCCCTGTTTGTAGTGGCTAGAAGCTGGAAAATGAATGGATGCCCATCAATTGGACAATGGTTGAGTAAATTGTGGTATATGAATGTTATGGAATATTATTGTTCTGTAAAAAATGACCAGTAGGATGAATACAGAGAGGACTGGCCAGACTTACATGAACTGATGCTATGTGAAATGAGCAGAACCAGGAGATCATTATATACCTCAACAATGATACTGTTTGAGGATGTATTCTGATGGAAGTGGATCTCTTTGTTAAAGAGAGCTAATTCGGTTTCAACTGATGAAGGATGGACAAAAGCAGCTACACCCAAAGAAGGAACACTGGGAAATGAATATAAACTGCTTTCATTTTTGTTTTTCTTCCCGGGTTATTTATACCTTCTGAATCTAATTCTCCCTGTGCAACAAGAGAACTGCTCAGTTCTGCACACATATATTGTATCTAGGATATACTGTAAGCTATTTAACATGTAAAGGACTGCTTGCCATCTGGGGAGGAGGTGAAGGGAGAGAGGGTAAAAATCGGAACAGAAGTGAGTGCAAGGGATAATGTTGTAAAAAATTGCCTTGGCATGGGTTCTGTCAATAAAAGTTAAAAAAAATTAAAAATTAAAAAAATTACCCTGGCATGGGTTCTGTCAATAAAAAGTTATTTTAAAAAAATTTAAAAAAAAATTACCCTGTCATGAGTTTTGTAAATATAAAGGTATAATTATTTTTTTTAAGTTTTTCATTGGTCATAAGTTGATGCCTCCTAATCACAATAGTACTTGGTAAAGGTAATAGAATTATAAATTGAATGCTAGATGAGGTCTCAGGAAAATGGATGAATTAAGAAAAAATTATGAAAGCAATGACTTTTGAATTAAACTTGAAAGTATGGATAAGAATCCAACGTATAGAAATAGGAAGGAATGGAATTCTAGTCATGAGGAACAGTGTGATTCAGGTCTTCAATATCAAAGTCTGGATCTCTAGACAATAAAGAGTGAAAAAATATCTAATTTATATACATACAATTCAGAAACCCTGAAAAGAACATATTTCTCTTCTAAATAAAGGCAGATGTTCCTACCTGATTCCTTTGCATATTGCTATGATTTTACCTTGGGAAGAGTCACTGTTGTAAAAGCACTCTATCAACAATTATATGAAACCTGTACTTTACAAGTAGGATAGAATCCCAGTGAAACAATACAAGGATGCTTTTTCTAAAAGGAATCAAATACAAATAACTTGTCTTTCAGTGATGGTTAGAGATAGAAAGGATAAAAAGAAGATCAAGAAAAAGTTTTCAGCATTTCCTTGACAAAGTAGAGAATTTCACTTGTGATTTTTCAGAATTTTTTTTTTTTTAATGAATCTGACAGTAATTATTCACTTGATAGGCCAAATTGCCATTTTTCTTTGCATAAAAGTCAAGTGTATAGCTACTATTCCCCCAAGCATCTGGTATCCTTTAAACACAAGTCAATGGGGGATAATTCTATGAAATAAAAGCTTTCCATCAGAGTAAATTTGAACTGCATAATGTATGCAAAAAACAAGCAGAAGAAATCAACCTTTTCACTCTTCCCATATGATAACACATTATTTATGTCTATTGCTTTTGTAAAGCCTACATTTGGCCTAAGCATGGCTTTGTTACCACAAAATACTACTCTTTTAAATATCATATTTCTTAACATATATTTTATGAGCATGGCACCATTACAAAAAAGACAAGTCAAAACACCTGAGTCAGATTCCCAGTTCAGATACTTAATAGTTATATGTTCATGGTCAAGTTCAACTTCCTGGAGTCTAAATTTCTTATTGTGTAAAATGAAAATAATTCTTGAAGTGCTTACTTTTCAGAATTCCTATTGGCAGAGCACTTTTTGAACTTTCAAATGTAATAGTAATATAATTTTACTCTGAAGCTTTGTTTTTATAGATGTCTTAGAGTCTTAGAGTCAAAATCTTAGAGAACTGTTTGGCATTCTGAAGAATGCCACTTAGCTATTACCATAGACCTAGAATGTATGAAAATTAGGACTTAATATGATATTTATTAACCTCAAGGTTAGTTCTATATTCACTCTTCCATGGCCATCTTTGCTATGATGATCACCACTACCACCACCATCTTCTTTGTCAGATAGAAACAATCCTGCAGTTAGTTTCTCATCTGCTGTTGTTGTTATTCAGTCATAATGCTGTAATTCTTTGTGACTCCTTAGATCATATCACACCAAGTCATTCTATCCTCCACTATCTCACAAAGGTTATGTTCATTATTTCAGTGATACTTTCTATCCATCTAATCATCTAATGACACCTTTTCCTATTGCCATCAGTCTTTCTGACATCAAAGTCTTTTCCAGTGCACTCTATTCTATCATTATGTGGCCAAAACATTTAAGCTTTGACTTCTGTGTTTGACCTTCTCAAGAATAGTCTGAATTAATTTAAGTATTGACTGATTTTATCTCCTTGATTTCCAAAAGACTCTCAAAAGTTTTTTTCCAGCACCATAATTCAAAAGCATTGATTATGTGGCACTCAGTTTCACTTATAGTTCAATTCCTGCAGCCATACATTGCTCTTGCTATTATTTCTTATAGTTAAGAGTCTGTATATTGTTGAAGAAGCAGAAAAATACTTCCTTTTTGAAATTTAATGATAATAATCAGAAGCAAGCTTATCTTCTTAAGCTTATTGAAAACATTCTAGAAACAACTCTAATATTATTAAGGTGATGGAGATATTTACCTTGTACTATTCCCACATGTTTGGTCTGTTGTGCTAGATCTCTATATTTTGAAAGCTTTTCATTTAAAGTGCTATGGATATTGTGGGTATTGCATATGATTGCCTCTATTACAAACATTATACTTAAATTTTCATAAATCATCATTATAACTGGGCAATTATGGGCCAAAGTTCAATCTAGGATCATACCTTGATTTTAGGAGAATTCAAGTTGAATTCTCAAGAATATTTTGAAGTCTGTACTTGTAGTATGGAAATTTGTTGTCTATTAGTTTATGAAAGATAATAAGTTTCTGATATATAAATATAATTACTAGGTCATATCTCACAAATATTAAGCAAGTGCTAAATTATTATTGTTTGGGGAACATAATTTTAGCCATCAGAAATTCCAGAAGTTACCCTTAAGAAATTCATATTTAGTGATCTACTAAGTTTATTTGAAGAATAGAAACTGTACAGCATTTTGCAGAGTACAAAAGTTTCCTCCTCTTCCCTCTCCTTCTCCTCCTTCCTTCAAGAAAACATTTCTCATTAATAACAACAACAAAAACATGGACATAAGATTGAGATTTGTTAAAAAAAAAAAAAAAAAAAACTTTGCAAGTATATATCATTTGATTGTCCCAAAAAAGCTTATAAAATAGGTCCTATTATGATTCCTATTTTGTTAATGAGAAAACTGAAGCTCAGAACTAAAGTGATTTGTGTAATAGAAACAGCTTCTGATTCCAATTTGTTTTGATTCTAACTCTCATGTTGTTTTCACTTTTTCTGACCTTAAGCTTTTTCCTTTTTCTTTCCTTCTCCCTTTACCTCTTCCTCTAATTTCATCATATATGCATGTTTAATTATGTTTTAAAATTTAATCTATTTTAATTGTTAAAAGAAACATGAAAAGTGTAAGGAATCCACTGCTTTTCCATATGCAGAATCTCCCGAATGTGAAATTGTTGCAATGTGCAACTGAACATGACATGTTCATAATCATGCTATCCTAAGGACTATTACTGCCCTTTTACTAAGATTTACAGCCCTATAAACTTTGCAGGACATGAGGCCCCAAGATGTGCATATTTGATTGATTAATGGGTAAAAATACTCCCAAATGTTAGTTGTGCAAATAGAATGTTTTATGCTCAAGTCCCAAGGCAACCCTTAGAGAATGTAATCATCTTTCAGTGATGTACATCGAAGTAAACAATGGAGGGATTGCTCTACTATCTAGTGAAAAGATCATGTTTTGCTTTGAATATAAGGAGAAGCTTATGTCTCTACGTCTTCTGTATAATGAATCTGTTTGCTGAACCCCTCCTGCAAAGCAAATAAAACTTAAAGCAGCCAAATACAAACAGATTCATCATTCAAGAAATTAAAATTAACTTCTTTCCATTCTTTATAAGTTCATCTTTCTTTCTCCTCCCCATCCAAAGAAAAAGAAATAGTCATTTATTCACCCAAAGGTAAAATGATTTCAATATGGACAGAATATGCATATGGATGAATTTTTCTCTCCAAAGCAAAAGGGGAAAATATTATTCAGGCATCATAGAGTCTTTTTGCCTATACATATAATGATTTAAATACAGGCAGCTGCTTAGCCTCTCTTGATTTCCATGGTGGATTAGACAGTAAGAGAAATATCATTTCTGATGAAGATAAGCACCCTTTGATGTTTGTTTTTCTCATGATTCATTCATTTTCATTTACTTTGATGCAAAGCAAATACCAATTTAGAATGGATATGTGTCAACATATCACTTTGAAGGTATGTGACATTGGACCATAAGGGTAGGTTCTTAAACCTTGTCTTCAGACAAGGTCAGTTAACGAGAGAAGAAAAGGATTGTAGATTAGAGTTGAAAAAGATTGTGAATCGGTGAATTTCCCCATGCTGAAAGAGGCTGAGATAACTTCGAGGTCCAGACCTCATGGAAATCACCAATGAAGTGGGTGGAGACACAAATTGATAAATGAAGAATATAACAAAATAAAAAAGACTGAAATTTCAAATGATCTCAGGAAAAATACTCAATTAAACACCTTGAACATAAGCAGATCAATCAGTCATCCCTGTTAGTCCTAAGTTTTTGTCTCTAGTGAATCCTGAAAGGACAAAACTAACAATGGTTAGATGTTTATCTTTATCTCTCAGGCTTAATGGAGTGCAGTATGCCCTGCATACATACAGCTATCCTGCACCAATTCTTCTTGTTCCTCAGTCCTCTAACTAAATTCCATTGCAAAAGAGAGCCTTATTGTCAAACTATGCCAACTTGAGAAACCTTTTGTTTGTGAAGAGGAGAGAGTGGAATAAAGTTGGATTCTGTTGTTAAATGCATTAGACTTTAGAGATTAATTATCTCTGCTGTTAGTTCATTGAATTGCTATTAGGCTACAGTTCTTGGTTTCCTAGATCAGATGTATCAAACCCTAGACTATTTCTCAAGTATAGACAAACCAGAATAGAATGAAACAACATCTATAGCAAAAATAAATACAACAGAAGGTAATTTTAATAGTCAATAATTCTATTTTATAGAGCTTTGAAAAGTCCTAAAGATCGGGGCAAGGGGAAATTTATGTCATCATTTGCTTATATGACCTGAAAGTCAAATAGTATCAAGATCACAATTTCTGAGGCAGTAGATATAGTGGATAAAGATCAGTGTCTGACCTGCATCAGTTAAAAAAAAAGTTTCTCCTCTGGGAATTTTTTTTACACCAGTGAAATCACAAATTTAGTTTTGTCTTCATCAATATTTTAGTGTTAGAATTTAAAAACAATTCTTCAACAAGTTTTTTATTTATTTATTTTTTTGTCTTGCCCTATTTTGTTTTGTCTTATTTTCTGTCACAATCATTTTTTTTATTATTTTTTTTTTTTTAGTTTATCCTCTTCTGCATTTAGTTTTACTGGTCTTAGATAAAATTTTTTAAAATTCAAAATTGGACAAGACTTTAGAAGTCATACAGTGAAACTCATTATTTTATAGATGTAGAAACAAATCTACAGAGGTGAAAAGATCTACCCAAGCTCACATAGATAAAAAGAAGAATTAACTCTCAAACTTTAATCTTCTGATTCTATATATAATGTTCTTTCCATTGTAGTAGTAATAGCAACAGCACTACTAGCAATGGTGGCAGCAGCAGCAACAGTAATAAATATATCAGTTATTATCATCACTTATATAGTGCCTACTATGTGCCAGATATGATGCTAAGCATTTTAAAGTTATCTTGTTTAATTCTCACAACAATGCTGAGAAGTAGGTGTTATTATTATCTCTATTTTACAACTAAGAAAACTAGGGCAAATTATGAGGTTAAGTGACCTGCCCACATTTACCTAGTCAGTTAGTGTTCTTGACTCATGTTTTTTTTTTACCTGGAATCTTCCTGACTCCAGGTCAAGTGCTCTATCTGCTAGATTACCTAGTTATCTCCATGCAACCATTTCTTCCTAGCAGCAAAAGAAAATTTGTTTAGTGAAACAATTCAGGAAAACACCTATATGTGACAGGATTCAATACATTTTGTTTCTATAGTTTCAAGAACAGGCAAGTATGCTTCATCTTATGTATTCAGGGACCAAGTTTGACCATTGAATTTAATCTGATTTGAACTATCTCTTAATGTTATTCCCATTTATATTATTATAGTAATTGTCTGAAAAGCACTTAAGTGATTTTTATATTTTAGGTACTGAAGATGTAACTAGAGAATAAGAAAATCCCTACTTACAAGCAACTTAACATTCTGATCAGAAAGATAAATACATCTACAAACATAACATAGAAAAAGTGTAGTCAATTAAAATAAATCAATATAAAAAGTAGTCAGGTTCAGGGTAGTTTGGAAAATAGAGACACTAACAGATGGAAGAGAAAGAATTTATATAGAAATTCAGCTAAGTTTGAAAAAAGAGAAAGATTCTATGAAGTGGAAATGATGTGGGAATTTATTTTAGGCAAAAGAATAGCTAAAGCAATGGCATGTAGATATAAGGTTGAAGTATAATGTGTAAGGAACAGAGAGTAGGACCATTTGGCTAGATCATGAAATGTCGAATGGGGAATAATATAAAATTAACTTAGAAAGTTAGGTTAGATCCAGGTTGTAAAGACTTTTAAAAGCTTAAATATTATTTTAGAGCCAATAGGAAATCACTATGATGAAGCACCAGGTTCTGGGAGAGCAATTTGGAATGTGAAGAACTCAAAAAAGACCTTATCACAGCCATAAAGAGCATTGTAAAGAGGCATGCAGGCAAATCAAAATTATCTACCAGCAGGTTGTATGTAAAGGGGGCCATTTAAAGACAAAGAGGAAGGTAGGATATAGAGAATTAGGAAAGATCCTAACTCAGAACAGACTTGCATATGCATTACATCTACATCAGCAATTGCATGATGGGATATCAAGAATGGGGTAGGTTAATATAGGATCATAAAGGTTCTTTGATCATATTTATAGAGCAAAAATTATCATCTGAGCCTGCTCAGGGGAGGAGGTAGTCCCTTATTTGCAGGATTCTTTGATTTGAGCAAGCTTTAGTCCTACACACAAGATAATAGTCCCAAGAATACAGCTTTCTTTTGTGTTCAGGTGTATGTGATAAGATTGTCAATGGGAACTGCATGGATTATTGACTTGGTGCTCACATGGTCAGATTTATATGTAAATTAAGTTACTTTGGGTGTGGCATGCAGGATGGATTATAGTGGGATGAGAGAAGACAAGGACATTAACTAAAAGCTGATATAATAATGGAAGTGATAAGGATCTGAATTAAAATGGAAGCTGTGTGAATAAAGAGTACAAGTCATGATGAGGAGAGACTTATTGTAGAGAAAGAAATAGTAAGATTTTACAATTGATTGGATTATATGAGGTAGGGGAGAGTGATAAGTTAAGAATAATGCTGTGTATACTTATTTTGTATTTAATTTATACTTTAATATATTTAACATCTACTAATCATCCTGCCATCTGGGGGGAGGGGAGGAAGGAGGGGAAAAATTGGAACAAAAGGTTTGGCAATTGTCAATGCTGTAAAATATATATATTGTATATATTTTATACATATAACTTGTAAATAAAAAGCTATTAAAAACCAACAACAACAACAATACAACCAATAATAATAAAAGAAGAAGAAGAAGAAGAAGAATGCTGAAATCGCTAGAGCTAGGAAGACTGTAGAAAGTTTTAAAAATAGTCTGGTTTGAAAAGATAATGGCATCTGTTTTTGCCAAGATGAGTTTGATTTGTCTCTAATATATTCTGCTTGAAATGTCCAATTGATAATTGTAGAGGTAAAATAAAATGTAGATAACATATTTTAAAACTAAATGAATGTGAGACCCAAGGAAATCCTTAAGTATGGATTAATAGCTCCATTTTATATTTGAGTTTCACATCACTACTCTTAAGGAATCTACCTCAACTCATTCCCATGGCATGATTACTGTGTTTCTTCAGATTTCAAGGGATAACCCTGAGAGTTTAGAAAAGCTTCCGTGGAGACTATGGCAGGGCAACAACTGGAAGGAATAAAAAAAATCATTATACTGCAACAATAGATCATATGAAATCAAATAATATTTATTTATAATACACCTAGGCAGGACAGTTAAAACTTCCTTCATGAGCATACAGCAACCAATAAGTAGGAAGAAAGGAGAGAGTTAGTAGAGTGTAATCTAAGGTTACATTTTAATAAAAGATGAATACTGGTAGGACAAAAACACCAAGGACTCAATAGTACCATTGTAGTATTGAAATGGCTAATGATGAAAGTTATCCTTTATGTGAGAAATCTTTTTAACTCATAACCAAATTTTACTACTATTGAACTTCAATAAGATTGTGTCTATACATAACTAATATGAGTGATTGAAGGCACAATATTTTTGTTAAAGAACCATAAAAATTGCAGGTATTCATGATGGTGAAGACAAAACATAAGTTTTTTGACCAAATATATCCTAAAAGAATCCTAAATCCTAAAATTATAATTGGACTAAATATCTCTGTTATGCAAGATAGAGCATTAGTTCCCTAATATTGATTAAACCATGTCATTTTTCTATCAATCTCTTCAGAATTTAAGTCCCTTAAAAACACTAATGAAAAGGCCAAGGTATCACTAATAAATATTATATATTATTATCATTACTATTAACAATAATTATTGCAGTACTTACAAATTATCCGTCATCATAAGACAACTGCCAAGAATTTGTAGAAATCATTTCTTTTTCAACCAAACTTTTAAATTTTATATTTACTATCAAAAAAGTGCTAGGATGTAAATACTATCAGTACCATTAATCCAATTTATACATGAAAAATAGGTTAAAAGAGACTAGCTGACTTGCTCCACGAATTAGAACTAGTTAGCAATAAAATATAAAATAGAATAAAAATGTTTAACATCACCATTCCACTATTTGTTTTTTTCCATGAGGACAAATTAATTTTATAATCATTTCATGATGTTCAAAAATAAATTAGAAATTTCAGTGGAAAACACAATATAACTCCTTTTCCTGTCATATATCAGACAAGCAAAGTATTGATCATCACTTCATTTTTTAAAACTTGCTTATGTGGAGAAATGGTTCTCAGAACTGCCTCCTCTGAAATACGGTTCTTCTAAAAATGATCTTTCATTGCCAGAAATGCTAATTTGCCAGGGCTATATCATCAGTCGAGGAAGCTCTTCTGTTTGGAGTGATGTCACAGCATGGCAAGTTGGCAATTATTTGAGGAGTTATTTCAATAACGGCATAGCCTTTTGTCTGATTAATGAAACTGCCAATGGATTTATACCTCCTGTTAAGGAAATGTATCACTGGAGATTTGCTGAATGGTTTGTCATAAATTTCAGGCACCTGAGAACTTGAGGCAGAATGTGATTAGAATGGTTATTTTCATCTGCACCCTTTCACTAAATTCAGTTCTCATTATCTACTGCTCCCACTGCCTGCACTGAAGACAGAAAGAGAAAGAGAGGAAGGAAGAAAGCTATCTGTGACAAAGTATTCTACTCACTAAAGCCATTCATTCACACAATCTAAATTTTATTCTGGATATAGTTCAAAATTTCCAAAGAATCAAGCTGAAAGACTCAAAAAGGACTAAGATTAAAGAAAAGAGTTTCTTGGGTCCCTATTATGTTCCTAGTGACCAAGGGTAGCTATCCTAAATGATGGTGAAACTCAGCAATATGACTCAGCAGGCCATGAGTTATGGCCCAAATATGTCATGTATTGTTAGCAGAGAGGCCTTGAGCTGAGTGCTATCAGATGCACAGGGTGTGAATTATTGCCCATAACTCAGAATGGGAGGTACATGGATGTGATTATAAAATAGCAAATATTTATGTTGTTCCTCTTAAAGGAAAAAGACACAAAAAAATTCCTCTTTAAAAAGAAGATGGATCAAAGCAATTTTAGACCTCCAAAATAATCTTTGTTCATTTCTTTGACCTTCACAAAACAAATTATATAAAATTAAATATCTATCATTTTAGCTTGCTTAAATAAATGTTCAGGAATTAAAAATAAAGCATGCAAGTATTATGAAAATTAGTTCTATTACACTCCACTAAAAAAACACTAGTATATAATATATACTGTGTGATATGTCTTGATATGTAAATGAGAGTAATTTCAAATACTTTATATACTATATACCTTTCCAGAACTTTTTATATACTATATATATATATATAGATAGATAGATATATAGATATAGATATAGATATAGATATATATAGATATATATAAAGCATTTGAAATCACCCTCATTCACATATGAAGATTTAAAGATTCTATATGAAGTGTCTATTGTATACATATTACTTAGATACTAATGAAGCTAAAAAGTTTATATGAAACAAAAGTCCCTACTTTTATGGAGTTTAAAGTCTAGCAAGAAAGCAAACATGATTATGATCACCTCCTATATCATGGTATTCTTTGAGAATAAAGGACAAACAACAACAACAATCGTGATATACAATAGAACATGATCACTGTATTAGATAGGAGCAAACAAATGCCATAAAAAGCCAGAAGGTAATGATCACTGCAAGGAATGGAAATATCAGAAAGAATTAAATAGTACTTGTCAAATAAATCAATTCAACATCAGTGTAAAGAGACCTGGACTTGGAGTCATGAGACTTAGATTCAAATGTTGATTCTGTTGCCTACTAGTTGTGTGAACTTGAACAAGTCATTTAACTTTCTCTGAGCTTTAGTTTCCACATTTCTAAAATTAAAAGATTGGGGAGGACTTTGTTTAAATCATTCCCAAGCCTGATTCAAATTTATACTCTCCAAATTATCCAATTTCAGTTGATAATACCGTCATTTCCTCAGTAATCAATGCTCAGAATCTTACTCTTAGAATAATATTCTCCTATTGGGACACCTAGCTTCAGATCTCTTCAAATCAAAATGATTTTCTTGAAAACCAAGATTTGATCATATCAGAGACACCCTTAATTATTCATTAATCTCCAGTGGTTAATAATTATTTCTACTGAAATATCCAAACTCGTTTGACTTTTAAAGCTTTTTCCCAAATTGATTCTAATTAGTATTTTCCTATTCTCTCCTACATTAATTCCCTACATGCACACAAGATCCAGCCATTGTGGTCTAGTTGCACTTCCTCAAAAATAAGCTTCCATATTTTATTTCTATGCATTTGTACTTGCTGGCCCTACACCTAGAATGCTTTGTCTCTTCTCCTTCATCTCCTAAAATCCCTTGATTCTTCCAGGACTTATTACAAATACCAACTTCCACAAGAGACCTTTTCCATCCCCTTTTTTTAGTACTTCCCAATAAGGCTACCTTCTAACTAAAGTGTATAGTGTATGGCCTATTTATGTCCATGTTTTCTGTCTACCCCATTAGAACCCAAAACACTTAATGACAAAGACTACCTCATTTGTTATATTTCTATCCCCAGCATAAACTTGGAAAATAATAGGGATTTAATAATGCTTCTTGATTAATAAGTCTACTTCTCTTCAATCACAATCACCCATCTTTATTAGTTTTCTCATTACTCTTCCTCTAGACTAATGAAATAGATTCTTATTAGTGCCCCTTCCTACAAATACCTCTTTCTTAATTCATCCTTATCAGTAGCCTAAGTGGTTCTTTTTGTTTTTAGTTTTGTTGGGTTTTTTGTTTTGTTTTTACACTAAATATATTTATAGATTATCCCCATGTTATAGTTCTTTTGTAATAAAGTAAAATAATTAAGTAAAACAAACAAAAAAAAAATACAGTAGATGTAACATTCATACCATTTCATACCTATCCTTTATTATTTAAAAAAAATAGAATCTATTTCCTTGCCCTCCCACACCCTACCCGATTGGAAAAATAGGAAAAGAAAACAAATTTCTTATAACAAATAGGCATTTCTATACAAACACAAACACAGGAAAAACCTCTTGTAAAAAGTGAGATTTTAACTGGGACTTCAAAGAAGTAAAGGAAGCCAGAAGACTGAGATAGGGAGGAAGAGAATTCTAGGCATGGGAAAAAGCCAATAAAAATGTTCAGATCTAGGAGATAGAATTTATTGTACAAGGAATAGCAAGGAAACTACTGTCATTGTGTCACTCAATATATTGAGGAAGTGAAGGGGCGTAAGGAATATAAGGTCTATATATAAGGTCTGATTGAGAGGTCTGATTATGAAGAACTTTAAAAACTAAATAAGCAAAATAACTTCCTGGTATTCAGGGCCTGCCACAATATGCCAACCTACTTTCACATTACTTCCTACTACTCAAGACTCCAACACATTATAATACTGAACTGCATTTGTAGGGGAAATTATTTTTGGTGCAATCCCTCCACCAGTGAAGTACAAGTGAGTTTTTACCCATATATGTATAAATTAGTGCTATTGTAGGCTCATTTAAGAAATTGTTTGAAAACCCTAATTTTAATCTTTAGATTTAATAATTTTAAGAAGAGAAAGAACAGGAACTATAAGCATTTTAGGATATATTTTTAGATGTACTAAATCTACTTTGATAGCAGGACCCAATTGCATTGAAAATTCATGTCAGCATCAAATCTCCCTCCACGTTCCATGTATGAATGAGTTGAGTGTTATGCTTATGAAATCCCAAAAGTAATAATCCATGGAAATCAAATCAGTAAAACTGATTTGCTATTAATTTTATGTAAAATTTAATTAATAATCACTGCATTATGGCTAATAAATGTAACACTGGGAAAACGGAAACAAAACAAAGAGAAGAATCAGCAGGCAGCTTAAGCATATTATGTTATCAGTGAATGAGAAACAAAAGGTTTGAGAAGCTTTTAATGTCAGATGTTTCCTTTCTTGTATCTAGGAATCCACAGAGGAAAATGTGGAAAGAGGGGAGATGATAAATGTCTTTGTGATATAAATGTGACATATCTTTTGTAATGAGAAATTTAAGGATGAGCAATACAGCCTGAATCCTTTGACTTTTGGCTTTGTGGAAAAGCTCAAGCTGTGAAGAGTCACAGAACTTTGAAACCAGACATGGAGTTTTCTCATGTTCCTACCAGCATCAAGTCCATATACTTTAGGAAACATACTAAAGAAACAGGGGATATTCAGAATAGAGTGCAGTGACCAGGATAAAGTAGGGTCATAAGACGGATTAAAGGAACTGGGTTAGAAGAGATTACTAGACAAGAGAAAACTGAGGGACAAATGTCAACTATCTCGATATATTTGAAGTTCTGTCATGAAGAAAATGTATTTGATTTTTTCTGCTTGACCTCAGAAGGAAAAACTAAAAACAAACAAGAAAAGAAGTTGCTGAAGGTAAGATTCTATAAAGACATAAAGAAATATTTTTTTTAAAAAAATTAAAGATGTCCACAATGGGAACAATGTCAAGGAAAATGCACTTTCTTTTGCAAATGACCTCTAATAAGAGCTATTTTTTAAATAAGGGCTATTTGTCAGGATTGATTCTTATTAGGATCGCTGGCATTAAAATGTAAGCTTCTTGAAAATAGAGACTATTTCATGTTCTTCACTGGTATCCTCAGGATCCAGAACAATTCCTGTTATATAGCAGGTGCTTAATGAATGCTTATTGAATGATTTAGTTTAATTGAATGATACTTCATGAAAAAGTACTTTGCAAGCATTTTAAAAATGCTTCCTATGCCATCATTATGCTATTGTTGTTTTTGTTATTTTGTAGCAGATGCCATCTTGCATCAGTCTCAACTTTCATTTTTATCCATTTGTATTTCTGAAGGATCAAAGTTTCCCTCTAGCACTATGCTAAAGAATCACCACCCAGCTCCAGTTTGTGTTGACCAAGGTCTAATATAAGTATCACTTGTGAAAGGAACACTAAGACATTCCCCCAGGTGGGCTTAACATTATAGAAAGCTTTGAGAAAAAGTGTCTACTGATAAAGGGACAGTCTTCCTTAATCAGCATTCAGGTAGAGTGGAGGTAAAATGATAAGGTAAAATGATAAATCAAGGACTCTACAGTAGACAAGTATGTCTCAAAGCTCCTTCAGTGTGACCTTGAAAAAGTCACGTATTTTCCATAACCATCAGTTTCCACATTTATAAAGGGAGAAGTTTTGATTAGATAGGTTATCAGGTCCCATACATCTCTAAAACTCTTATGATCCTCTTCTTTAAAAGCTTTATTTTGTAATTATTATTACATGTACATCTTATTTATTTTGAATTGCAGAAACCATAGAGATTCTCACTCTCACTTTATAGATTAAAAAAAAAAAAATCTGAAGCAGCAAGATCAAGATGATTGAACAGAGCCCAGAATCTACTCAAAACTGCTTAAAGAATGTGGAGCAATAAAACCTCTTATCTGTTGTTCTTTATTTGTTTTTTCTGAAAAAGCTAAATCCTAACTGCTTGTCTCCTTGCCTAAATAACAATCCTTAGTGGCTCCTTTCTTATCTCTTTTACAATTTACATTATCAACACCTGTAAACTGAAGCCTCAAATTCTCAATATAAAATTCTCTACCTCTAATTGCTAGACTCTCTTAGAGACCAATCTATTTGATACGCTATTTATGAAGTCTTTTGTGATTATATCCTTTCAAACCAATTATGAATCATGACCATCACTCACTCCAAAATGGCTTGGGGAGTATTCTTGGAATATGGTAGAGTATCTATTTATCTATTATTGACCACCGAAGCTGTTCACACAATAAGATGTCTCAGTTCTCAGACTACTATTAAAAAATTCCATTCAAATTTTCTTAGGGTCCTAGATAAAAAAAAAAAAAAAGAAGAAGAAAAAGAAGAAGAAGAAAAATAAATTTTCCTTATTCAAAAATATGGATATTGATTCCCCATTCCCAGTTTTTCAACTAATCAGAAATAACTCAGCTGAATAAAATGTCCTTTCATCTGAGAGCTTCTAAAACACACTATTCCATTTAAACAACTTTTCAACTAGCCTCTTCCTTCCCCAAGTCTCCTCTCCCCTTTCTTCTTCTCAGGTTCTTTTTTCCCTGCTGCTGGGAGTAGGTTATTATGTCCTTAAGTGAGATCCTCCTAATCCTCAGGGATTTACCTTTTAATTAAAAATCATAACTCTTCCAATTTTCTCTATTATATTGATAGTCTCTTTTTAAAGCAATACCTCATCCTACAAAATGTGTATATACTTTCTCATTTCCTTAATATTACCATCATAAAACACCCTCCTCTACCACCACCTCCCCCCCACATACACACATTTATACAAACAAATTAGGAGTTATACACATCATGCCTCAATTATGAAATCTCCAACTAGGCAAAACTCTCCAATTTTGTGCCTTTGAAATTGTATTTTCTCACACACACACACACACACACACACACACACACACATACACACGTATATATGTGTATGTATGTAAAAGCTTTTTCTCTGCCTTTTCATAACATGATTGTTCCTATAAGTAGACATCATTTAACATGGTTAAAAAAATTTTTAAATTTAGGCCAAAGAATATTTCCTTTCCAAAACTGTTTAAAATCCCATCTGAAAGCTTCTTCATACAAATATTTTAGTAGTTTATATTAAGAGCTAATTTTTTTTGCTTGCTTAAAATATCAAAATGTTCATCTATAACTTTGGTAATCTTTTATATTCATTGATATCAATATACATCTCTTCTTACCACTACACACCTGTCAGATTGGCTAAGATGACAGGAAAAAATAATGATGAATGTTGGAGGGGATGCGGGAAACTGGACACTGATGCATTGTCGGTGGAGTTGTGAAGGAATCCAACCATTCTGGAGAGCAATCTGGAACTATGCCCAAAAAGTTATCAAACTGTGCATACCTTTTGATCCAGCAGTGTTACTTCTGGGCTTATATCCCAAAGAAATACTAAAGAAGGGAAAGGGACCTGTATGTGCCAAAATGTTTGTAGCAGCCCCGTTTGTAGTGGCTAGAAACTGGAAATTGAATGGATGCCCATCAATTAGAGAATGGCTGGGTAAATTGAGGTATATGAACGTTATGGAATATTATTGTTCTGTAAGAAATGACTAGCAGGATGAATACAGAGAGGCTTGGAGAAACTTACATGAACTGATGCTAAGTGAAATGAGCAGAACCAGGAGATCATTATACACTTCAACAATGATATTGTATGACAATGTATTCTGATGGAAGTGGATTTCTTTGACAAAGAAACCTAACTGAGTTTCAATTGATAAACGATGATCAGAAGCAGCTACACCCAAAGAAAGAACACTGGGAAATGAATGTGAACTATTTGCATTTTTGTTTTTCTTCCCGGGTTATTTTTACCTTCTGAATCCAATTCTCTCTGTGCAACAAGAGAACTGTTCGGTTCTGCAAACATATATTGTATCTAGGTTATACTGCAACATATCTAACATATGTAGGACTGCTTGCCATCTAGGGGAGGGGGTGGAGGGAGGGAGGGGAAAAATTGGAACAGAAGCGAGTACAAGGGATAATGTTGTAAAAAAAAAAATTACCCTGGCATGGATTCTGTTAATATAAAGTTATTATAAAATAAAATTTTATATATATATATATATATATATATATATATATATATATGCACATCTCTTCTTTTGTGGAAAAATTTTTTTCATCTTTTCCAACATTAGCTGCTCCATATTAAAAGCAAAAAAAAAAAAGACCTTTCAAAGAGATAATATACTTTACATCAGGAAGAGAGTAAACAGATTGTTGGAAAGATAATGAAAACACTTACAACAGTTTCTGTTGTAGGAATTCTGTCCTTTACTGCCTGGGGAAATGTCCTCAGCCCTAAGAAAGCTCTTCATCTTATTTCCCCCCTATGCTTAACTTTTTTTTTTTTATTTAATATTCAGATGATTTGTGGATGCCTTGGAAGAATATTTTAAAAATTAAATGTTTGTAGTATTACAAAAGAAATCAATTATAATGAAATAAACTTAACAAAAAAGTTCAAAGACCCCAGTTTAAGCCAATCCCAAGGGAAGCCTGGGGAAAAAATTGAGAAAGAAAGTCATTTGCAAGTTAATCATTTACTTCTGATTTCTAGTCAAATAAGGTCTCTATATTCATTTAATCTCAAAATTATTCTCAAAGTTTACAATCCTCAAAGACCATCTAATAGAATCATTACCTGAACAAGAATTCTCTACACCATGCGCCTCTAAATATACATCTAGCCTTAGCTTGAATAGTTTTCCACTTCCAGTAAAGGCACTCCAATAGCTCTAATATTATTATTTCTAATAGTTGGGGAGTTTTTCTTTGTATAAAACCAAATTCTGTAGCCCTGAAACTGGTATCTATTTCTCCAAGTGTTTGCCAACTCATCAAACATCATTTTAGATCAAGCTAGAAGTTTGTGTCACATGTCAGCCTTTTAAATTTTTGAAGAAAGACATTTTGTCTCCAAATCCTTAATTTTTATTGATGCTAAACATTACTTCTCCTTCAGCCAATCTCTAAATTATAAAATGTTAAGACCTTTCCTTCTCATTCTTGTTTCTCTTTGTATATTCTGCAGTTAAGCTTTATATTTCCTATTTAAAAGGTGGCATCCATAACTGAGTACAGTAGTATAAGTAGGATTTGACCAGAGCAAAGCAGAGATGGACTGTCACACTCCCATTTCTGGACCCTATGACTCCCAAGATCACATTAACTTACTAGATTGCTATATCCTAATCATGACTGATATTAAACTTGCAATCCATTGAATAAAATGTTATTGATATATGTGTCTGCAAAATTGTTTCTACAAAGTATTATTTTTTTTAGCATTTATCCCTATTAAATTTTAACTTCTTAAATTTGGCCCAGGGTTCTAGCTAGGGAATTTTACTCTATCATTGATATGCATAGATAGTACAGATTAGCATGGATTAGCTGTCCTTCCTAACTTTGTGTTATCTGAAAATTTCACAAGATATACAATCTATGCCTCTTTTCAAGTTATTCAATAAAACTATTTCAAATGTATTAAGTGAAAGCAACAATTTACTGTGATACTGCTGACCACCCATATATCTCTAGTTACCATGACTGGAAAAACTCATATACTAGAAAAATCAAGTTTATTTGTGGATTTTTTTTAAAGATACATAACTATGTTTTAAGGTACTGTGTACCATATTTATGCTCTGATTTATATATTTCCTAACATTTGAAATCTCATTTATGTTAGGGCATACCTGAATATGCAATCTTAAAAATCAAAATTTAATAGATAATTCTATGCTAAAAAATTTAGGTCTTACTTTGGTGAAATGTTGAGTCAGGAAAAGAAGATTAGGAAAAAGAAAATACATACTGTGTGTTCAAAATTGTATCTAAATGGTTTTTTCTCTATATTTTTTTCTATGTATTACTTTTTAAATGAAGCTCTTAACTGCTGCTTGAATACTAATAATCCTTCCACTAAACTCTACTTTTAAAAATATTTATGAATACAGCATCTGATACATATCAAACCTAACCCTAACATCATCACATTACAAATAAGAGGTTTATAAGAGAAGAAATTATTTATACCAAGTTTAATCTTTCCAAAGACACACTACTATGTAACCTAATAAAACATCTTAAGCTGCTAGAATGAGTAGGAGAGAATTTCTCCTTGAAAGATTTATTAACTAACTCTTTGAAATATGAACCCCATGTAAAAGAAAATGATTGCTTCCTTGTTTTATGCATATCTGAGTTTCACAAGTGGGAAGAAGGCTGCCTGCTACCCCTTTTTATCTTGGGTTTGGTGTTTTATTTTCAAGTTCCTCTGATTATTTCCACAAGGCTTTGAGTGTAGGGAAATGGGATATGACATCCTCACTTCAGAGGCCCTAAATGCTTATTAGGGGATGCCTGAGAGACAGCTATTTCACTGTGGAAAAAGAAATACAATATAACAAATTTTGCAGAGCTAACTCAAAATATTGATGTGTAATTATTAAAGCCCATGCCTTTCCAAATATGGAAAGACTGGGGATTCATTTTGGTAAGGATAAAATTAACACTAACACCAGCCCACAGCATGAAAAATAAAGCAGGATTTTGGAAACATAAAACTGCAGAATCTTTCTATCTTTAAAGAGTGCTTTTAGGGGAAAGTCTGTTTGGGAACAATAAATCAAGAATACAATAAAGTTGCCATTAATATTCCTTTAAAAAAAACAAATAAACCACTGATAATAAAATAGATATTTACATTCACAGTGTGAAATATGGATCCAAATCAGTTACATAGCTTGAAAAGTCAGTTGTATAATTCATAAATCAGTGACAAAACTAATAAATTAGTCACACATCTTCCATATTTGAACTAGAACCTGAAATCTAGCTGCATGTTTTATTTAAAACTCAATGTACTATATAAATAAATCATTTAAATGTACTTCTAAATAAAACTGTAAATAAAAAGAATAGCAGGCTGCAGGAAAGAGTATGGAAGATGATTGAATGATCTTATGTATCCAGATTACATACAAAGAAATGGCTTGCAATGTGAGGGACAGAGGAAGGATACGAAAAGAAATAGACAAGAAGTTATCCAAGCATGTGTTATTCTTCATCAATATTTAGTGATTTATTCCCATGTCTATGCTGCACTTTGCTGGGTGTGAAGAGGTTGTTCTCCATCAGCACTGGGGCCACTGACTCATGTAGAATGGGAAGTAGGTCAGGAACAGAAAGAACATGGTTGTCAAAAAAAAAAAAAAAGAAAGAAAGAAAAGAAAAAAAAAAGGAAAAGTTACTTAAGTTATTTATAATAAAGTAGGAAAAGAAAATACTCTCACTTTAGAACCCATCACTAAAATCAGGCAAGGACTAAGCCTAAATACAGCTTATTTCAGTCCTCAAATTCTAATAATCACAGTTTTTGTTTTTTTTTTTTTTTTAACTGTTATTATTGCCTACTTTTTAAAATCCATTTTCTCACTTTGGATACCAGGGTTAAAATAAATTAGAGTTCTCACTTCTGTTATTTCTCCCTTCTAAAAAAAAACAAACAAATAAGCAAACAAACAAAAACTATTTGGTGATTAAAGGAAATTGTGTCCATACCCTGCTGACTTCTTTTCTTTTTACCTTATTGCTTTTCTACATTTTAATGGTTTGTCTCTGCTTATCTTTCTCTGTCTCTCTCTTCCCCCCTTTGTTTCTCCTTCTCTCCCTCCCTCTTTGTTTTTCTCTGTGTCTGTCTGATTGTCTTTCTTCCCCTCCCTCTCTTTCTGTATGCTTCTGTCTTTGTCTCTCTGTCTCTGTCTCTCTCTTTGTCTCTCTCTATCTCTGTCTCTCTCTCTCTGTCCACCTATCTGCCTGTCTGTTTGTCTGTTTCTCTCTTTCTCCCTCTTTCTCTTTTTCATCTCACTTCCACAAACACGTTGATTCCCAATTAATACTCAACTTTTATAACATGCCATTACATGCTGGGAAAACAGAAAATGAAAAACATAGACTGTGGATCTAATTTTCTCAAAAAGCTTACAATCTAATAAAGTGAATGTAATATGTAAAAAAATAAGCAAGAAATGATATCTAAAGTATTAAAGGAAAGAAGAAGTCAAGGTAACATACTAAAGAAACATTTTGATGTAAATGGATGGGGATAAGAAATGACTTCATGAAAAAGGAAGTATGTGAGCTAGGAAAATATCAGAAGATGGGAAGGAAAGTCAACAAAACACATGGTGGGGGACATTTTACACTTTTTGGCTATTGAGTAGATATTCCTCTTACACATCTTACTCACTGATCCACCAGAAAAATAAATCACCTGAATATCTTACAATATGTCATGCTGATGACCAGCATAAGTCTCTAGATGAAATTTCCACAGACTATATCCCACTTCTCTCTAGGAAAGCTATATTCACATCATACTAATTATAAACTAAGCCATACTTAAACTCATCTAACCTATTACATTTAATCAGCATCAGTCTATATTCATACCTTTTTCCTGTCATCCATGAGGAAATCAAAACTCACTTTAGCATTTTGAAATCTTGCCTTCTGCCATAATTCAGCCTACTATTTTTTCTCTAAACTTCTTGTTTTGGAAACAATAATAAAATCAATACTAGGACTGCTGTTGGAAACATCATCATAATTGATTACCCTGTGGTTCTACTTACAATCTCTGTGACTATCCAGTACCAAACTGAAATTGTCTTTCCTGGAAACCACTCCCTTATACACATAGTCTCTCTCCAGCTGGAGAATTTCTGCTCTTGATGGCAGAAACTGTTTTATTTTGTGTTTGTAGGACTAGCACCTAGCAACACTTGCTGAGAAATAGTAGGAACTTAATACTCATTCATTAATTTATTCACATAGAATTTTAAGTTGTCATAATAAAGTATTGTTGCATCCAAATATGGACAATCATTCTCCACCTTCTTAAACCTCATTTGGGATTTTCTTGGTAAGAAGATTGAAAAGTAAATTATTTGCTTTTCTAGCTCATTTTACAGATGAGAAAGTGAGGCAAAGAGAATTAAAGGATTTACCAAAGATCACATAGATGGTAAGTATCAGCGACCAAATTTGAATTCAGAAATATGAGTCTTCCTTTCCAAGTATAGTATTCTATATATTATACTACCTAGCTTCCCTCCCTCCTTAGTTACCATTTTGAGGAATCCCATTTAGCCTTTTACTTGTAGCAATAAGAAAATATAGAAATTTAATATTAACTCAAAAGTTAATAAAAAGTCAAACTTTCTATTTTAGATCTATATTCTTGTGTTAAAAAAAGCAAGCCACGGGACAGCTAGGTGGTATAGTGGATAGAGCACCAGCCCTGAGGTCAGCAAGGAACTGAGTTCAAATCAGATACTAACACTTCCTATTTGTATGACCCTAAGCAAGTCACTTAACCCTAATTACCTCAAAAAACCCAACCCCCCAAATATATATATACTATTTTTAATTGAAAATGTATGATTATCTAAGGTTAGTTTACTTTTTTCAGGCACCAGACTCAGAAAAAGAGTTTTATTTTTAAATTAACAGTTTGTGCCATTCAATCATTCTTAGATCAGGGTCAGATAATACAAAGTTCTATTAGTTCTAATCAATTAATTGTTCCCTTGTGCTTAGCAATGATAGTAATACTGCCTTCAAGTTGCAGGCTAGGCATTATTTCATTTGATACAATCAACAACTTTGTGAGTGAAAAGTAGTACAAGTACATCATTATTAGAGACTTCTAAGAAAAGGCTGAAGACACACTTGTTACAGAGTTTAAAAGAAGGATTCCTACTCATATATAATTTCAACTAAATCATTATGAAACCCAAATGCCTTCATCTCTCTTTTAATTTGGAGAACCTGAGCTTCCAAGACACTAACTGATTTGTCCAAAAGCACATAGCTAGGTAACGGCAGACCTGTCTGACTCAGGCCTTTTCATTCCAAGATCAGAGACCAGCATTTTTTTTACTATACCATACTGATGAAGAATAATATGTTGCTACTCTATTAGACAGTTTGTCCATTTACCTACAGCATCACAAATATTTTTTAATAATAATAAATGGAATAATTCTATAACAAATATAGTCACAAAATATATAAACTAAAGATTTGCATAGGTCCAAGATTCTTCAGGATTCATAAAAGCCTCCTCTGGGACACATAGGTCACTTCCCAGGAGGATGAAGAGGAGAAGGAGGAAGAGCAAGAGGAGGAGGAAGAAGAGGAGGAGGAGAAAAAAGAGGAGGAGGAGAAGGTGACTGCTGATACTCACATATTTTTGTTCATCCTTCATTCTCTTTATTTGTCTGGCATTCTGAGAAAATGGCAGAATAGGTAAGAAATTTCCAGGCTCTCTGGATTTCTTCCAGAAAGAGACAGAAAAACCACCACAGAATTAATGAAGAGGGGGAAAAATAACATTAATGTAGGACAAAATTTTTTTAAGTTGTCTTCTTATGACAACTTCAAAAGACATCAAACAAGATAGTTCTTTCATCTCAAGTGAATAAGATTTCTTTCATACCAACTGAATTAGATTTAAGTGAGGCAGGTCTTTGCAATATTATCAGCTTCATTCTTTCCTAAAGAGTTCAGTGTCAAGAAAGGAGCCAAGATGACCAGTAATGGCCCCCTCCCACCCATGTTATTATTTCTTTGGATAAAACAATGTAGTGTGGCGAATAGAAGGCTGATTTTGGACTGAAAAACATCTAGTTCACATTCCATCTCTGTCACTTATTAACTATACTCATGGTCAAGTAAATACTTGACATATTTAAAATTCTAACATAACACTGAACAATTAAACAAGATGATTACAATGTAGACTGGTGGAAAAAATTCCCTACTATAGATTCTTTGCTGACAAAATCAGAAATCCTCAGAGTATTCACATATTAGATGAAGGAACATACAACATGCATATCAAATTTACATGTGAACAGCTTAGAAAAATAGAGCACATTTACTAAAATGAAATTTAATAAAAATAAATGGAATATTCTACCTAAACTTAGGTTCCAAAAAAATCAACAGTGAAATTACAATACATGGGAAAAGTATTTAGAAAATAATTCTTGGATTTCCGGCCAAGATGGCGGAGAGGAGGCACACTGATATGTAACCTCCGCGCTTTTCTCTCACTATCCATTTCATTTCATGCCTCTGAATTAATGCTCGACTGAAAAAAAAAACCATACAATTAATTACCAAGAGAAACCATCCTTGAGACTCGTCAAAGAAAGGTCTGTTTTTGCGCGAGGGCGGGGACGGTTATTAGATCGGAAGCAGACTGTGGGCAGCAGCTGCAATGAGAGCAAGGAAAGCAGCTCAGAGCAGAGCAGAGCAGAGAGGGGGTGGGGCGTGATCACAGCCGTCTCTACTGGGAGAGCTTTGCTACAGGATTAGATACTTTGCTCCGGCAGCAAGTCAGCAGCCCAGCAGAGAAGCTAAAAACACCGGGGGTGAAGAATACAACCCCAAACAGCTGGAGTCTCTCGGGATCTGGCCACCCCTCCCCCACAGTGTCTCAGCACGCTCTTGGAGTCTCAGAGCGCAGGCGCAGCACAGCCGTCGCTGTCCTGTTAGGGCCTCACTACTGCCCCCAGTCTGTAGAAGAAGCTCGGTAACACCACCCAGCCCCTCTCCCAAAGAAAGCAGCCTCCATTCAAGGGTTTTTTTTTCTTCTGTTTCTTTGATAGTTTGTCTTTGATTATTAGACAGAATGAGCAAGAAACTGAAAAAGACTTTAACCCTTGACAGCTTTTATACAGATAAAGAGCAGACTCCAAATCCTGAGGAGACTAAAAACAAACAGTCCCCAGGTGAATCCCCAAAGGAGGAGGTCATCTGTTCCTCAGCACAGATGAATCTCATGGAGGAAATTAAAAAGGCTCTCATAAGAGAGCTAGAAGAAAAATGGGAAAAGGAGAAGGAGGCTTTGCAAAAGGAGAGGGAGACTTGGCAAAAGGAGAGGGAGGCTTGGCAAAAGAGTCTGGAGAAGTCAGTTAAAGAGAGAGTGGATAAAGAAATCAAATCCTTGAAAAATAGGATTAGTGAACTGGAAACAGAAAATAGCTCTCTAAAAAACAAAATTGGCGAAATGGAAAAAAATTCCACAGAACAAAAGAACTCAATTGGACAATTAGAAAAAGATCTTAAAAAAGTGAGTGAAGAAAATACTTCACTGAAAATCAGGGTCGAACAAATGGAATTGAATGACTCGAGGAGACAAGAAGAATCAGTCAAGCAAATCCAAAAAAATCAAACAATGGAAAAGAATGTGAAATACCTTCTGGGGAAGACAACAGACCTGGAAAACAGATCCAGGAGAGACAACCTGAGAATCATCGGACTCCCAGAAAAGTATGATGAAAAAAAGAGCCTGGACACTATTTTCCAGGAAATTATCAAAGAGAACTGCCCAGAAGTCTTAGAAACAGAGGGTAAAATAGACATTGAAAGAATTCATCGATCCCCTACTGAAAGGGATCCTAAAATCAAAACACCAAGAAATATAGTGGCCAAATGCCAGAACCCTCAGACGAAGGAAAAAATACTGCAAGCAGCTAGAAAAACCCAATTCAAGTATCGAGGAGCCACAATAAGGATCACCCAGGATTTGGCAGCATCCACATTAAAGGATCGAAGGGCCTGGAATATGATATTCCGAAAGGCTAAGGAACTTGGTATGCAACCAAAAATAACTTACCCAGTGAGATTGAGCATCTTGTTCCAGGGAAGAAGATGGACATTCAACGAAGTAAGCAAATTTCACCTATTTTTGATCAAAAAGCCAGAACTTAACAAAAAATTTGATCTACAAGTACAGAACTCAAGAGAAATCTAAAAAGGTAAAGATTTATCTTGGGAACTATATTTCGGCTGTAAAGATGTATAAAGAATACATGTATACCTTGTTCTAGAAACTAGATGTGGAAAGGACATTGTACCAGAAAAAGGGTAAAGTGGGGCGACTACATCTCATGAAGAGGCAAAGAAAGCCTATTATATCTGAGAGAAAGAATGGAGAGGGATGAATATAGTGAGTATTTTACTGCTTTCAGAATTGGCTTTAAGAAAAAAATTTAGACAAATTCAATCTATGGTGAAACTTCTCCCACCTCATTGAAAAATGAGAAGGGAAAAGTGAAAAGGGAAGGAATAAGCTAAATGGAAGGGAATACGGTAACTGGGAGGGAAAGGGGTAAGTTAGGGGAGGAACTCTAAGGGGGGGGAGGGATACTAAAAAAAGGGAGGGCTGTGAGAAGCAAGTGGTGCTCACAAGCTTAATACTGGGAAGGGGGGTAAGGAGGAAAGAAGGGAGAAAAGTACAAACCGGAGTTAACAAGATGGCAAGTAATACAGAAGTGGTCATTTTAACCATAAATGTGAACGGGGTAAACTCCTCTATAAAGAGGACGTGGTTAGCAGAATGGATTAAAAGCCAGAATCCTACAATATGTTGTTTACAGGAAACCCACCTGAAGCGGGGAGATACATGCAGGTTAAAGGTAAAAGGTTGGAGCAAAATCTACTATGCTTCAGGTGAAGTCAAAAAAGCAGGGGTAGCCATCCTGATCTCAGATCAAGCTAAAGCAAAAATTGATCTAATCAAAAGAGATAAGGAAGGACACTATATCTTGCTAAAGGGTAGAATGAATAATGAAGCAGTATCTATATTAAACATATATGCACCAAATAGTGTAGCATCTAAATTCTTAAAAGAGAAATTAAGAGAGCTGCAAGAAGAAATAGACAGTAAAACTATAATAGTGGGAGATCTCAACCTTGCACTCTCAGAATTAGATAAATCAAACCACAAAATAAATAAGAAAGAAGTCAAAGAGATAAATAGAATACTAGAAAAATTGGATATGATAGATCTCTGGAGAAAATGTAATGGGGACAGAAAGGAATACACCTTCTTTTTAGCAGTTCATGGAACTTATACAAAAATTGACCATATATTAGGACATAAAAATCTCAAACTCAAATGCAGTAAGGTAGAAATAGTGAATGCATCCTTTTCAGACCACGATGCATTGAAAATTACATTCAATAAAAAACCAGGGGGAAGTAGACCAAAAAATAATTGGAAACTAAATAATCTCATACTAAAGAACAATTGGGTGAAACAGCAAATCATAGACATAATTAATAACTTCACCCAAGAAAACGATAATAATGAGACATCATACCAAAATGTATGGGATGCAGCCAAAGCGGTAATAAGGGGAAATTTCATATCTCTAGAGGCCTATTTGTATAAAATAGAGAAAGAGAAGGTCAATGAATTGGGCTTGCAACTAAAAATGCTAGAAAAGGAACAAATTAAAAACCCCCAGTCAAACACTAAACTTGAAATTCAAAAAATAAAAGGAGAGATCAATAAAATTGAAAGTAAAAAAAAAACTATTGAATTAATTAATAAAACTAAGAGTTGGTTCTATGAAAAAAACAACAAAATAGACAAAGCTTTAGTAAATCTGATTAAAAAAAGGAAAGAGGAAAATCAAATTGTTAGTCTTAAAAATGAAAAGGGAGAACTCACCACTAACGAAGAGGAAATTAGAGCAATAATTAGGAATTACTTTGCCCAACTTTACGCCAATAAATTCGACAACTTAAATGAAATAGAAGAATACCTCCAAAAATATAGCTTGCCTAAACTAACAGAGGAAGAAGTAAATATCCTAAACACTCCTATTTCAGAAAAAGAAATAGAACAAACTATCAATCAACTCCCTAAGAAAAAATCCCCAGGACCAGATGGATTTACATCTGAATTCTATCAAACATTTAAAGAACAATTAACTCCAATGCTAAATAAACTATTTGAAAAAGTAGGGATTGAAGGAGTTCTACCAAACTCCTTTTATTACACAGACATGGTACTGATACCTAAACCAGGTAGGCTGAAAACAGAGAAAGAAAATTATAGACCAATCTCCCTAATGAATATTGATGCTAAAATCTTAAATAAAATATTAGCAAAAAGATTACAGAAAATCATCCCCAGGATAATACACTATGACCAAGTAGGATTTATACCAGGAATGCAGGGCTGGTTCAATATTAGGAAAACTATTAACATAATTGACTATATCAACAACCAACCAACCAAAAACCATATGATCATCTCAATAGATGCAGAAAAAGCATTTGATAAAATCCAACATCCATTCCTAATAAAAAACACTTGAGAGCATAGGAATAAAAGGACTTTTCCTTAAAATAGTTAGGAGCATATATTTAAAACCTTCAGTAAGCATCATATGCAATGGGGAAAAACTGGAACCTTTCCCAGTAAGATCTGGAGTGAAGCAAGGTTGCCCACTATCACCATTATTATTCAATATTGTATTAGAAACACTAGCCTCTGCAATAAGAGTCGAGAAAGAGATTAAAGGAATTAGAGTAGGCAATGAGGAAACCAAACTACCACTCTTTGCAGATGATATGATGGTATACCTAGAAAACCCTAGAGATTCTACTAAAAAGCTATTAGAAATAACTCATAATTTTAGCAAAGTAGCAGGATACAAAATAAATCCCCATAAATCCTCAGCATTCTTATACACCACCAACAAAATCCGAGAGCAAGAGATACAAAGAGAAATTCCATTCAAAATAACTGTTGATAGCATAAAATATTTGGGAATCTGCCTACCAAAGGAAAGTCAGGATTTATTTGAGCAAAATTACAAAAAAGTTTCCACACAAATCAAGTCAGACTTAAATAATTGGAAAAATATTAAGTGCTCTTGGATAGGCCGAGCGCATATAATAAAGATGACAATACTCCGTAAACTAATCTATTTATTTAGTGCTATACCAATCAGACTTCCAAGAAAATATTTTAATGATTTAGAAAAAATAACAACAAAATTCATATGGAACAATAAAAAGTTGAGAATCTCAAGGGAATTTATGAAAAAAAAAATCAAATCAAGATGGTCTTGCTGTACCTGATCTAAAATTATATTATAAAGCAGCAGTCACCAAAACCATTTGGTATTGGCTAAGAAATAGATTAGTTGATCAGTGGAAAAGGTTAGGTTCACAAGACAGAATAGTCAACTATAGCAATCTAGTGTTTGACAAACCCAAAGATTCTAACTTTTGGGATAAGATTTCATTATTTGATAAAAACTGCTGGGATAACTGGAAATTAGTATGGCAGAAATTAGGCAAGGACCCACACTTAACACCATATACCAAGATAAGATCAAAATGGGTCCATGACCTAGGCATAAAGAACGAATTTATAAATAAATTAGAGTAACATAGGATAGTTTATCTCTCAGACTTGTGGAGGAGAAAGAAATTTGTGACCAAAGATGAACTAGAGACCATTACCAATCACAAAATAGAAAATTTTGATTATATCAAATTAAAAAGCCTTTGTACAAACAGAACTAATGCAAACAAGATGAGAAGGGAAGCAACAAACTGGGAAAACATCTTTATAGTTAAAGGTTCTGATAAAGGCCTCTTTCCAAAATATATAGAGAATTGACCCTAATTTATAAGAAATCAAGCCATTCTCCAATTGATAAATGGTCAAAGGATATGAACAGACAATTTTCAGATGATGAAATTGAAACTATTACCACTCATATGAAAGAGTGTTCCAAATCACTATTGATCAGAGAAATGCAAATTAAGACAACTCTGAGCTATCACTACACACCTGTGAGATTGGCTAAGATGACAGGAAAAAATAATGATGAATGTTGGAGGGGATGTGGGAAAACGGGGACACTGATGCATTGTTGGTGGAGTTGTGAACGAATCCAGCCATTCTGGAGAGCAATCTGGAATTATGCCCAAAAAGTTATCAAACTGTGCATACCCTTTGATCTAGCAGTGTTTCTATTGGGCTTATACCCCAAAGAGATACTAAAAAAGGGAAAGGGACCTGTATGTGCCAAAATGTTTGTAGCAGCCCTGTTTGTAGTGGCTAGAAACTGGAAAATGAATGGATGCCCATCAATTGGAGAATGGCTGGGTAAATTGTGGTATATGAATGTTATGGAATATTATTGTTCTGTAAGGAATGACCAGCAGGATGAATACAGAGAGGCTTGGAGAGACCTACATGAACTGATGCTAAGTGAGATGAGCAGAACCAGGAGATCATTATACACTTCAACAACAATATTGCATGAGGATGTATTCTGATGGATGTGGATTTCTATGACAAAGAGACCTAACTGAGTTTCAATGGATAAATGATGGACAGAAACAGCTACACCCAAAGAAGGAACACTGGGAAATGAATGTGAACTATTTGCATTTTTGATTTTATTCCCGAGTTATTTTTACCTTCTGAATCCAATTCTCCCTGTGCAGCGGGAGAACTGTTCGGTTCTGCAAATATGTATTGTATCTAGGATATACTGCAACATATTTAACATATATAGGACTGCTTGCCATCTTGGAGGGGGTAGAGGGAGGGAGGGGAAAAAAACAAAACATAAGCGAATGCAAGGGATAATGTTGTAAAAAAATTATCCTGGCATGGATTCTGTCAATACAAAGTTATTATTAAATAAAATAAAATTTTGAAAAAAAAAAGAAAATAATTCTTTTTTGTAAGAAAAAAGAAAATTTAAGTATTTGTGTATACTATAAGTTCAATACTAGTTAGCTGAGTAATAGGCTGATAAAATAGGCTGATAAAACATAAAAAAACTACTACTTCAGACTATATTTGAAAAGCATAATGTTTTAAAAAATTAACATTATATTCTAGTTATATTAATGTTATATATTATATTGAGTTTATAATATATAATATTAAAATATAATATAATAATATATAATATTAATTTATATTCTTTAATACTCTGAACTAGTGTGAAATCATCAATCACCAATAACATATTTCTATGGTGCTAGGTCAATATGCTAAGTAATTTACAATTATTATCTCATTTGATCCTTGAAATGACTTTGAAAGGTGAATGCTATTATACACTTCCTTTTCCAAATAAGGAAACTGAAGTAGAGAGGCCAAGTGTCTGGCCCAGGGTCACACAGCTAAGTATCGGTGGCTTAATTTGAGCTTAGTTCTTCCTAACTCCATATCCAGTAGCCAATTTTCCTCCTCATTTAGATATTACATTTAGAGTATTTTATTCAGATTCTAGTTGATACCATGTAATATATTAAGATATGAGCCACTTGGATAATTAGAGAAGAGTCAAATATGGACAATATGAGGATCAGTTGATACAAATAAAGTTTGATATTGATTTTCTTACTTAAAAGTACTTTATTAAAAAAGTAAAAACTAAGAATAAGATTTTATTTTGTTCCAGTTACATGTAAAGATAGTTTTCAACAGTGATCTTTATAAAATTTTGAAGTCCAAATTATCTCCCTCCCTCTCCAAAACAACCAATCTGATATAGATTATACATGTAAAACATATTAAATATAGTCCCACATTAGTCATGTTGGGAAAGAAAAATCACAATGAAAGGGAAAAAAAAAAAACAGAGAA
The DNA here is from genome assembly GCF_016432865.1 of Antechinus flavipes. NCBI lineage: Eukaryota > Metazoa > Chordata > Mammalia > Dasyuromorphia > Dasyuridae > Antechinus > Antechinus flavipes. Next base: position 101,500,312 of record NC_067398.1, on the reverse strand, counting down.
GAGAAGAAACAAAATGTAAAAAGAGTGAAAATAGTATGCTTCAATCTTCATTCAGATTCCATATTTCTTTCTCTGGATGTGGATAGCATTTTTTATCACAAGTCCTTTGTAATTGTCTTGGATCGCTGTATTTCTGAGTAGAGCTAAGTCTTACTTTATTATTGTACAATGTGTGCAAAATGTTCTGATTCTGCTCACTTCACTTAGCATCAGTTGTATATCTTTTCAGGTTTTTTTCTGAAATCTGCCTTATTTCGTATAGCACAATGGTATTACATTAACTCATATATCACAACTTTTTCAGGCATTCCCTAATTGATGGTCATCTCCTCAATTTCCAATTCTTTGTCAATGTAAAATGAGCTGCTATGAGTATTTTAATGCATGTGGGTCCTTTTCCCTTTTTAATGATCTCTCTGGGATACAGACTTAGTAGTGGTATTTTGGATCAAACGGTATGCATAATTTGATAGTGCTTTGGGCCTAGTTCTAAATTGCTCTCAACGATGGTTGGATCAGTGCACAACTCCCCCAACAATGTATTAGTATTCCAGTTTTCCCACATCCTCTTCAACATTTTTCATGATCTTTTTCTGTCATCTTAGCCAAGCTGAGTGATTGAAATGGTACCTCAGAGTTATCTTAATTTGCATTTCTCTAATTAATAATGATTTAGAGAATTTTTTCATATGACTAGATATGTTATTAACATAATCGTTATTTATACACACATATATTTCCTATGAAGGTTCTTTCCAAAACTTTATATTCTCAGTTCTATGATTATGAGTATTTCCAATCTGGGAACAAATAGCTATATTCCTCAGATAATTTAAGTAAAGTTTAAAATTGATGTAAAAGAGTGTAGATGGGTTGCATGTTTGCCTTATAACTACATAAATAATGAAAAGAAATGAAGTGTAAGGGTTATCTACTCCTCTGATTTCTGAGAATCTCCTGAGATAAAATAATAGCAAGGAAAACATTAACCTGCCAAGTATAATGACCCAATTACACATCAAAACATAGAAACTATTCATTTCCACTTACTAACAAAGGTTGTGAGTAACCATAAATATATAAATACTAAACCTTGTTTGGCATTTTGCATATAGCTTACAGCATTTTGCGCATAACAGTTGTATTTTTGAAAGGTGCTTAGTCATCTCCCAGACCCTGTTGTTCCTTTGTGGATAAATCATGCTATTTATTTCAGCCTTAGAGCACCAATTAATTTCTATTAGATTTCCAGTAATTTTACTGTTTATTTCAGAAAAAAAAAAGTATTAAGGGACATAAGTTAATATGTAGTAGATGAGAACAGGGTCAAAATTCTTCTGCCTCCTTAAAAAACATCATTTTATTGTTGTAATGCTGAGGAAGATTTACATGGATAGGTCCATACAGATTTTGTACTAAACCTTAATGATATCCATATGCTTCTTCTCTCTTTTTTTTTTTTCCTTCCACTTTGGTGGTATCAATAGGTAGAAGTCATGCCTCCTGAACTATTTTAGCTAGATAAATCCTACAATATCTTACATAAGGAACCTAATGATTGTTTTATTGTCTTGATTGTAAAGTATAGGCTAGCTCCCTGGAAGGCCTCGGGGGTCAGCCAGAGTCAGGATAAATTAAAATCGTTGGTCTTTAGGGGAAGAAGTGAAGGAGGCAGGCAAACTGCCATGAGCCTTACCAAAAATGTATCCTGGATTCTGTAGTCCAGAGTCACTAGCCTCTCTCCTCCTCGTCCTGCCACCAAATGCCTCTGGCCTCTCTTTCTCAGCCCTCCAATCCTTGCCTATAATTATCTTAGCACCAAACATTCAGCAAGCACCAACAATGAAAAGAGCCATTTATCCAAATATGTGCTAATAGTCATTGTCTCACATCAAATAAATAATTAGCCTTAAGTGCTCGCTTGTCTGACTCAAGTATACCTTTTTGGAATTTCAGGCCTCTATGCTTGATACCTTTGCAACTTTATTATCATTAAACTTTATCAATAACTTTAGTGAAGATTGCTTAAATTCATTTGAAATCATATCTTTTAAAGAGAGCTAATTCAGTTTCAATTGATCAAGGATGGACAGAAGCAGCTACGCCCAAAGAAAGAACACTGGGAAATGAATATAAACTGTTTGCACTTTTGTTTTTCTTCCCAGTTTATTTTTACTTTCTGAATCCAATTCTCCCTATGCAACAAGAGAACTGTTCGGTTTTGCACACATATATTGTATCTAGGATATACTGTAACCTATTTAACATGTAAAGGACTGCTTGCCATCTTGGGGAGGGGGTGGAGGGAGGAAGGGGAAAAATCGGAACAGAAGTGAGTACAAGGGATAATGGTGTAAAAAATTACCCAGGCATGGGTTCTGTCAATAAAAAGTTATTTTTAAAAAATGAAATATTCTATAACCTGTGTTGAAGTTTACTATAACTAAAATGCATTATTTTTTTTGTTTTTTTTTAAGCAATTTAATTAAACTAATCTTGATTAAGCCCCTAAAATGGAAGACATTATGCTAAATACAATCCTATTTGTAGTAAACTTAGATTTATCTGAAAAATCCATCAATCAATAAGTATTTATTAAGTGATGACTATGTGCTAACATGCTATTAAGTTCCCCATCTAAGTGCCAAAAATATAAAAACTGAAATTAAGAGGCTCCTGTCCTATAGGACATGTATTATCCCATTATACCATGGAGAAAATTAAGTATATGGAGATATAGATAGATAGATAGATAGATGGATATATATATATTATATATATATATATATATATATATATATATATATATAGAGAGAGAGAGAGAGAGAGAGAGAGAGAGAGAGAGAGAGAGAGAGAGAGAGAGAAATACACATATAGATGTGTATGTATGTATAAAATACATAGAAAATAAATATGGATTCATCTTAGGAAAGTACTAACATATCTGGGAGATAAAAAATTTCATGTATAAATGTAAGAGGACTTGCCAACCCACCCCCACCAGCCTTGCTCAGGTAAACTGAGGGAAGACTTGTAAGGGTGAACAAGATGGTGTTTGGGATGAATGGGTCCCACCCGAGAAGCAACGTGGCAGTTCCCAAGAGAGGTGTGCCAGATCTGGGATGAGAGAACAATACCTGAATACCTTATTAGGAAAGGAATGCTCACCTTGTACTTGACTGTAGCTTCCTGTAGGGAATCATATTTCTGCTATAGGATAGAATGTGATTATGTTAAACTATAGGAAATAGAGGCATATACAAAGAAGATAAAATGGTTTGCTGTCCTTGTAATAAATGGAGTCTCACAACATCCTGGCTCCCACCCCTCATTACTCATGGTCTTCCCTATTCAGGTGAGCAGGCATTGCTGGTCATATGAGACCTACCTCACTCCGGAGTTTGGGCCCAAAACCCAAACATATAAAGTAGCATTTGAGCTGAAACATGAGATTCTAAGATGTGTAGATCAAGAAAAAATGGCTGCAAATATAGAAAACAAAATCATGAAAATAAAAGATAGTTTCATGTATGGAAAATAACTAGAATACCAAATTCAAGAAAAACAAAAACAGAGGATAAAAAACCACATGAAATTTCATTAATGAATATCAACATTTAAAAGCATTTAAAAATAATTTAAATTAAATTATGGCAAGAAGACTACAGTAATATATTTTGAAGATCATACATCATGACCAGGAAGACTTTGTACCACAAATGAAAGAATGGTTCAATATAAGGAAAACCATTAGCATAATTGACCATATAAATAATGACAGGAATAAAACTCATATGATTATGATAATAAAGGTAAAAATTGTGATCACTGAAACCCTGCAACATGTCTTAGGGTTTATAGGTTAGATTTCTTTCTTAAGGACCACACTTAAAATCCAAATCATTCTGTCTCTCATTTAGTGGTCAACAATAGGGCCCCACCTAAGTCTCACTTCATCATTGTTTGAGATCTAATGGATCAAAGGGAATACAAATTGCAAATGTTTCAGTTTTGGGCAGACATCTTAGGGGTCTTCCCTTCCCAGATTGATTTTTGTTACTAAGTAAAAAAGACCTTTCTTTGCTCATTTTGTTGTGTCAAAACAGATGCAAGACAGGATCTTACAGCAATTTAATGTGGAACTTTATTAAAATGTGTGTTTGCAAGTGGAAGTCCCAAATCAAGTAGACCCAAATGGAAGGAGAGCAAGATTTTAAAGAGAAAAACTACAAGAGGTGGGGGTCCTTATTGCCATAATCATTATTCATATAGAAGCAGAAGCCAGACATTAATTCCTCATTTGGGGGCTACCAGAATGTCCTTGAGCCTCATGAGACCCAAGATGTTCTAGGAAGTTAGAGAAGGAAGAGGTTAATTTTTTTAAAATAGCCCTTTGGGGAGGGGGGAGTCAACAATTTTGGGTTGTTTCACTGGTCATGGAGAGGCCAAGAAAAACAGAGGACAGGATCTTGTACTTGAATTTCCCACCCAAACTTAATCACTGGAAGATTGTTGCCTCAGTCAAACTGAGAAATGGGAAAGATGACTTAGATGATTATAGAGGAGAGAGTGAGACTGGTGCCTTTGCACATCCATCTCTCACTTAAAGCCAATTCATTTGTAAGTCATGCAGCATCTTTCTGATGCCATGGTTCTCTTCCAAAAATGAAGGCCAAATAACAACATTTGCCAAAGTAAGGGAACTTATCTACAGTATTCACAACTTTTCCATTTGTAGTAACTGATGGTTCAACATATGGATGGTGTGTTGCTGACTGACAGAATACCTTTGGTTTTTTGGTGTTATTTGTTAGGCCAAAATTAGCACAAATAGCAGATTTTTTGTTGCATCTCAACATCATGGGCAGCAAAAGGGATAGCCAAAGAATCTTCAGTTACATTGGAACCCTGAAGGTCAAATATAATCAAGTGGATCTTAAAGATAAGCCAGAAAAAAATACATTTATCATTTGATATTGTATTTATCAACAAAAAGCATCATATTAATTTTGTTTCTTCTGTATTTTTTAATTTGTAGGCTTTTATTTAAATTTTTAAGTATTTATTCCTTGCCACCTCAATTAGAACATGTGTTCCTTGTACTTCGTAGGCTTTCCCACAGTGCATGAAGAAATACATTTGTGAGGTTTTTGCTTGTTTCTTTATATTTGGTTGTGATTTTGAATTTAATATCTGTTTCTATATTGCTCATTTAGCAATTCATTTAACCTTGTTTGCCTCAGTTTTCTCATCTATAAAATTAGTTGGAGAAGGAAATGGCAAGTCACTTCAGTATCTTTGACATGAAATACCCAACTATACTACTATTCACCTCAAGGTGTATCTTCTGCACCTGTTCTTCCTTTCAAGTTTTAATACACTTAATGAGAGGCTGCTTTTAATATGTCCTGTGAGAATCATATGTAAAAGTTAAATGCCCAAAATAGGATCATAAAAAGTCAGGCACAATTGAAATGACTGAAGTACAGCAACAACAAGGGTTTAATGACCTTTAAAACTTCTTCTGGTTCTATGATCCTCTGACCTGATGTTCTGACACTCTTTCTCTACCTCCCCAATTTTTTCAGGATTGGAGGGAAGTTAGAAGCTCACCAACATTTTAAGACTGGCTTTCAACTTGGGAGTCCCAACACTGCAACTGAGGTCCTTTGCCAACAACTCACAGGTGCACACCACATGAGCAGATGAAAATAGCATTGCCAGAGATGTGATAACAGCTGTGTGTCTATAGTACATTCACCTCAAGGTGCACCTCCTGCATCTGTTCTGCCTTTAAGGTTTTAATACACTTAATAAAAGACTGCTTTTTATAATACTGTGAGAATAATTTGTTAAAATGAAATGAATTGTATTTGTGGTCACTTTGAATGCATTTTAATATTTATTTACCTTTATACTTGTTCCCCCTCTACAGCAAAATGTCCCACAAGGGAAGAGACTGTAATTTTTATATTTTTAGCCTCAGTAATTTGCATTGTCCTGAAAACATAGCAGAATTGTTAATAAATATTAACTGAAATGAATTACATGAAACAAATTACATGAAAATTTCATTTAAGTGAATAGTAGCTTATATGTAGACAGGAATATACAATAGTCAAATGACCTTCACATGACCAATCAAAAATACAAATTTTTAAAGCACTTAAAATTATAAGCATCTACATTGCTTTCTATTATAGTAGTTCCTTTGTCAACTATCAAGCTTCACCTTTTTGAAGTTTGAAAGAATGTTAGAGGTCATTCAGTTCAATCCCATCAAAATCCAAATAAAAAAAAAAAATAGACTGACATTTTAAAAACATGGCTTGACCATCATCATATATCTTGTTGGTGTCAGATAAAGTATTTGAACCTAAAGACAGGAATGTCATTATGCTCAGGAAAATAATGATTTGATCTTAAGTCTCTGTTACTATTTCCTTCTCTATCATTTATAAAGGAAGCCAAAAGAATGTTAGGATTGAAAAATGGAGGGAGAAGAGGTGAAAGTAGATCTAGAGATCCTGGCTAGTTCTGGTTGGATAGTCTGGTCATTCTGACTGAATGAGGCAATTCAACATTAAGCAAGAAGTCATAAGTTTTAGAGCTAATTCAGAATCAAGTTTTTGACAGAAACCCTATTCTTCAGGATTAGGTAGTAAATGTTTAAAAAATACATTTATGCAACAACTACTCTGGACTATTCTGTGATCAAAGAAGCTTGGTGCCAGAAAAAAAAGAATTTCTTTTTTGGAGTCAAAAGGCCTATTTCAGACAAAACTCTGGTATCAGAAGTAAATCTTGTAAGAAGAAAAGCCACAAGATTTTTCTCTAGATTAAAATGAATTTTCTTTCTAAAGAGCTATCGCCTAAGTCCTGACTTTATGTTAAAAGGGGGCTGGGGAGAGAGTAGAACCCCATATCAGGATGCCAACTGAAGCTGGAAGCAAGAATTTCCATGTGGGATTCAGCCAAAGAAGAAGACAGATATGAAATAACAAGGAGAGAGAGGATTCTGGGAAGATCATGGAGTAATTAGAAAACTGACAGCTCTCTCCAAGTTTCTTCCAAAGAAAAAGATAGAACCTTTTTTTGAATAATATAAAGTAGTAAAAATAAATAACAGTTAAGGTAAGGCAGTTTTTCTCCTAAGGCAACCTAAAAAGATTCCAAAAAAGACCTGAAAGCTTGGGGCAGAAGCTTGGACAGAATAAGTATAACCACTTCTACCAACTCTGCAGAATCAACAAACAAAAAGCCTTGCAGACAGCTGGGATCAAGGAGTAGCCTCAGTTTTAGAAGCTTTCATTTCACAAACAATGGGACAAAGTAGAAACAGTTTGATGTACTGACCATGTACATCCCAGACTATGCTGCCACTCTGGGGAAGGAGTTGGCATGAACCTATTGAGTGCTGCAACAGAGGGTTCAAGACCCTGCTGGTTGAAGATATTTGCAGATTAGCCAATCCCCTGATTTCACTTCCAGGAAAAAGTATACAACTTTTGGAGCCAAGAGTGGGACAGCTTGGAATAAGATCATTTTCCAGACAGCATGACCAGACACTGTAGAAGTAGAAACTGAGCCCAGAGACAGACCATAGAAAATAAGCATAAGAAAAACATGAGTCTTGGGACATTATTCCCCATATGCCAAAACTAAAATCTGATCACATCAATAGCTGCTAAATTATATTTTAAATAAGCAAACAAAGGAGAAAGATGCTAATCATAAATAGCTACTATAGGGATAGAGAAAACCAGTATTCATGTTCAAAAGAAGAAATAATGAAAGTAAAAAAAAAAATCCACTCTTTTTTTTTAATGAAAAATGTCAAGTGATTCCAAATAAAAAAAAGATTTCTTAGAAAAAAAATTTTAAATCAATAAAATAATAAAGGAGAGATTGAGGAAAAATTAGAAAACATAGTTTAAAACACTAATGGGATGGGTTTACCCATAAAATGGAAATTGATAGCAGATTAAAATTTTTAATTCAATATATTGCTTTCAATATATTGTTTTATAAATATGAGAGATACACACAAACAAAATTAAAGATAAGGAGAAGAATTTATTGTAGAAAAAAGCAAGAGTAGAATTCATGATTTCAGACAAAATTAAAGCTAAAATAGATTTAATAAAAAGAAAAAAATAAACTATACTATGTACCAGCCAATATTATTCAATATTTTAGACCATTTAAAATAATTAGACAGTATAAAATACCTGCAAGTATACCTGTCAAAATAAAGGAACTATATGAATATAAAATACTTTTTTAAAAAAAAAAATAAAGTTAGATTTAAATAATTAATAAATAAATAATTTGAATAATAGATTTAAGTAATTAAATAAATAATAAGTAATGTGTGTGTGTGTGTTATAAGCCAGAACTCTGTACTTGAAACACAGATTCTTACAAGGTGCTAACTCAGTGGAATTGATAAGACAATAGTTATCTAGTTTAGCATGGTGATTAATAGTTCTCTAATTCAGTATAATTGATTTAATCTTATAAAAAATAATGGTTTTCTAATGATATAATGATTGGTTTATACTCAGTATACTGGAAATGATCTAATTATAATAGAGCATATAAGCTGGGACAAATTCAGGCAGGGTCAGACTCAGAAAAGACAGGACTGGAGGTGAGCGCTCAATAGTACTATCAGATTGTAAAGCATATTATGAGATGAGAGCACTGCTGAAATATGAAATGGATAATTCTGATTATTTTAAATTAACATTTTCTAGTACAAATAAAAGCTATGTACCCAAGAATAGAAGGAATGCAGAAAAATGAGGGAAAACCTTCCTAGACAATCTCTTAGACAGAATGTGATTAGATTGGAATTTGGAATATTACTGTCCTCTAGAAAATGATAAACAGGTTAATTTAGAAAGCATCAAAAGACTTGGATTGTATAAGAAGATTCTATGCATCTTCCGAGAAACAGATAAAAAATAGAAATAAGCATAGTACAATCTTATGTGTGTGTGTATGAGTCAATCTGCGTATTTATATATATGTTTCTTAATATCAATGCATGTGTATGTATACAACTTATGTGTATATTTTATCTATGTTATGTATATATGTATGCATATATGTGTACATGTGTGTATGTGTGTATACATGCCTAATTGTAGCCTTAAGAGGGAGAAGAAAAAAAAAACAGAATAAAAGAAAATCTATAAATGAAAGAAAATCTGAACAACTCTGAAAATAATGTGTAGTATTTATTATATAGTTTTTCTTGCCATGGAATATTTATTGCTTTATATTAAATTCTTTCTTAAATTCTATTGTGTATATGGCAATTTTTTTTCTTTACCTCTTTTTTGCTTAAGTTTAAAATAAATTTTAAAACTTTTTTTTTAAAGAGGGAAATAAGATAATCAGTGGCACACAGATGCACTTAACATCAACTTCTCTAAAAATTAATTAAATTCTATACCTTTAATCTTTTGACAGTCTTTTTAGCAATATAATTCAAGCTAGAGAACATACTGAAAAAAAAAGATCCCTCCCTTTCTTTCATTTACTTTTAAAAGTTCAGAGGGGAGTGGGGTGAGTAGATTTTTTCCCCCTTTTCAGTTTGGGGGACTGAATACATTATATTTTTAAAATTCTGATTTCATGTAGCAAATTTCCTCCAATTTATATTGAGAATAAGTTTTTTTTTTTTTTTTGGATTACACTAGTTTTGGAAGGAAAGATAATTTAGAAAAAATTCATAGTGGTTTATAATTTAAAGATTTAATTGAGCCAAGAAAAAACAAATGCTGTTGAGAGGTGATACATGACATTAAGATCAGAGGACCAAGCCAGTGAAAGAATATTAATCTTGTAGTGAGAGTACTGTGGTAGTTTATGCTGAGATTCCATTCTAAGTAACAATTTTAGAACACTCCCCTAGGAGGAACATGGCCACTGATGCTTACCCACCTGTCTTTCAGACTCTGATACTCATCTAAGAGACAGATGCATTCACAAAGAAGAAAATTTCCTGCAGTGCCAGCAAAACAACTTTTTTTTTTCAGATAGATTAGAGTTTCTTTAGCAAATAACATTAATTGTAATATTGTATCATTTTATTGGGGAGTACAGTTTCTGGCCTCTTGCTACCTTCTAATTGTAATGACTGCTTTACATTGCAATACTTTTAATATTCCCCTTTATCCCTTTTTCTGGGTTTACATAAAAACTTAACCAGATTGAGTTAGAACTTCCATAATCCCACATGATTTTTTGTCTCTTTAGCCTTTCTCCTATTCTATAATTATCTTTAATCTTTCATTTAATAATGCAACGAATTGACTTTGCAAATATAGATGATTCTGAAATTACTTCTATAACCATATATTAAAGTTATAGTATGTTTAAGTGTTTTTCAATTGTGGCCAACTCTTTGTGATTCCTTTGAGGTTTCTCTTGGCAAAGATACTGGCATGGTTTGCCTTACCCTTCTCCAGATCATTTTACATATGAGAAAACTGAAAAAAAAAAAAAAAAAAAAAAAAAAACAGGATTAAGTGATTTGTCCAGGGTCACACAGCTAGTATCTGAGGCAGCATTTGAACTCAGATTTTTCTGACTCCATACCCAGTACTCTATCCATTGCACCATCTAGTTTCCCATTATGGCACAGAAACTTTAAGAAGATAAGGCTTACAATTTTTTCCATTATCTAAAATAATTTCACGATCTTGTTGAAGAAATTATGATACAAAGTGTTAGCGGCAATTAAGTAACTCAGTGTTTGAGTATTAAGCCTGGAATCAGGAAGATCTGAATTCAAATATCGTCTTAGTTATTAGCTGTAACTTCTATTTGTCTCAGTTGTTTCAATCCTAAAATGGGAGTAGTCATTGGTCCTATTCTCAGAATTTTCATGAGGATCAAATGAGAGAGTAATTGGAAAGCACTTGGTATACCAAGTTTATATACAAAAAAAAAAATATGCATGGGCAATTTTTCAACATTGACCCTTGAAAAAATTTCCATTCCAACTTTTCCCCTCTTCCCTTCACCCTCTCCCCCTAGATGGCAGGTAGTTTCATACACGTCAAATGTGTTAAAGTATATGTTATATTCAATTGTATAAATATTTATACAATTATCTTGCTGCATAAGAAAAGTCAGATTTAGAAAGAAGGTAAAAATAACTTGAAAAATAAAACAAAAATGCAAGCAAACAATAACAGAAAGAGTATAAATGCTATGTTGTGATCCACACTCATTTCCTAATGTTTTTTTGATGGGTGTTGCTGATTCTGTTCATTACTCATCAAGTAGAACTGATTTGGATCCTCTCATTGTTGAAGATAGCCACTTTCATCAGAATTGATCCTCATATAGTATTGTTTTTGAAGTGTATAATGATCTCCTAGTTCTGCTCATTTCACTTAGCATCAGTTCTTGTAAGTCTCTCCAAGTCTCCCTGTATTCATCCTGCTGGTCATTTTTTACAGAACAATAAATATTCCATAACATTCATATACCACAATTTACTCAGCCATTCTCCAAGTGATGGACATCCATTCAATTTCCAGGTTTTAGCCACCATAAAAAGGGCTGCAACAAATATTGTTGCACATGCAGATCCCTTTCCCTTTTTTAATATCTCGTTGGGATATAAGCCCAGTAATAACACTGCTGGATCAAAAGGTATGTACAGTTTAATAACTTTTTGGGCATAATTGCAGATTGCTCTCCAGAATGGTTGGATTTGTTCACAACTCCAGCAACAATGCATCAGTGTCCCAGTTTTTGCACATCCCCTCCAACATTCATCACTATTTTTTCCTGTCATCTTAGCCAATCTGAGAGGTGTGTAGTGGTATCTCAGAGTTGTGTTAATTTGCATTTCTCTGATCAATAATGATTTGGAGCACCTTTTAATATGACTAGAAATTGTTTCAATTCTTCATTGGAAAATTGTCTGTTCATATCCTTTCACCATTTATCAATTGGAGAATGGCTTAAGTTCTTAGAAATTAGAGTCAATTCTCTATATATTTTGGAAATGAGGCTTTTATCAGAACCTTTAATTGTAAAAATGTTTTCCCATCTATACTTACTTTTAATGTAGGTTGACTATCAAAATACATTTTGAAAATTCCAATCATGATCTTTACAGGATTTCTTTATCCTGTACAATGGACATCAGCAAATAAACTACAATTAACCTCATGGAGATCTATTTGCTTATTTTTGCTGTGAACATTGAAGTGTTAGATAATTAACTGTTCAGTGATATTATGGTTCTCTTTGCCTTGGCTGTAGAATGAAAGCAACACTGCCAACTTTGTATTCATCTTTCAATGGAAAAATTATGAACCATTCTTCCATTTAATTCTGGAAGTCTTCCAATTTATTTTGTAGTGACAAGTGTCAGTACAAATTAGGTAAATATAAATCTCCTCCAATATGCCACTCTTTGATCTCTGAAAAATGTTTACACATCAAGAGAATCATGAGGATGATAACTTGATCCCAAGCCTAAGTCCACATAGATAAAATGGCTTCATTCCTCTAATGAACAAATGAAGCAGAAAAAAGCTGGCCAAAACAGCTACAGAGATAGTTAGATTTGTTTGTTTTGGGCTGACTTGACTGATTTAATGTTACTTCTATAACCTTCCATCTTGTTACCTAATCTTTAATGTACTGATTCAGATTTCTTAAATTAACTTATTACTTATTTAACTAAATTCTCCATAAAATATTTCTTATATGATCCCATAAAGAAAATTTTTCCTGTAAGAATCTCTAGAAAACCCTAAATAAAAGCAATTCATTAAAGAGTCACATGCTGATGAATAGATGTTAAAATTTCCCTGAATTTTTCATTAGTTCTGTCTTACTATTAGGCTAAAGCTAACAATCATGTGAGAGATTTGTCTGACTATGTATCAGACATTTTTTTTAAAAGTTATGTTCAATTTCTCCTTTGTTGTTAGGCTCTCTAAATTGTTCTTTGGGCTGATTCATTATATTCCTCCACATCCCTTTAAGTTTCATCTGATAAGTGATCTCTCATTTTCCAACATTGTTCATTCCTCCATATATTAATTTTGTTTTTTCTGGTCTGTAATTTTCACTCACCCAAATGTCTCTATCTTGAATTGCTATTTTTCGGCTCAAGATCCTCACTTTGATATGTTGTGGAAAAGCATTTGTAAACTATCAAGGAAGAGATTAAATGGCTTGGAGCAACAAAGCTCTGAAAATGATTCCATGTGAATCTAGATCAATTGCAAGCTCAGGTTTTATTCATTTTCATTAGTGTTGATCTCAAAATGTTTTCTAATAATGTGTTAATAGAACAGGGGAATAATAGATATGTCATCAAGTCAAGGCTTCCCTCTCAGTTTAGTTCAAAATTCCTTTAAGTGTCTCCTAGTGACATGAAAGAGTTAAGTTGTACAGGCCAGCTTTGAAAATTCCTGCTGAGATGTAATGTTTCTCTTGTATTCAAACTGAGGATACTGTGAGTTGTTAACAGGCTGCAAAATTGGTTGTGAAAAATTTCTTTAAAATATTATCGTCTCATATAAAGTCAAAAAGTTTTGGGGGGTTCCTGCCCACATTGGCTGGTATATTGGTCATTTAGTCAATAGATTCATTTTCTCTATCTATGTTTATGACACATGTCCAGCATGGCTAATGAGACTAAGGGCAAGAATCCTGTTTTCTTTATTTCAATTCCCTTACCATTCTATTAGAGTACATTTGGTTCTTTGAAGAACCTCTATTGAGGTTTTGTTGAGCCTCTAACTAAAGTATTTCATTTTGGAGAGAGAGGGAGGGTGAAATTGGGCAAGGTCAAATTGAATGAGAAATGTGATAAAGTATTATGGAAATATTTTACAGTTAATATCTACAACTTAGGCTATTTAATGTTTCTCCAACATCTCTTATTCTGCAACTTTACTATCTTTTTGCAACAAATGGACTGCTATATATAGAAGAAAACTAGCATACCTGAAACAGTAGGTCATCCTGAAAAAGTCAAAGAAGGTTTACTGTGACAGACAGATCAAACCTTCACCACCACTTTGACCACCATAGATGTTGAGAGAAACTTGTCAGGATCCTGAGCCCAAGAACTTTGGGAAGATAAGTGCTAGTACTACTCCCCACCCACCTACTCCTCCCCCCCACAAAAACAATCACCAAAGCTGCTTCTATCCTGATTCCAATATTATCATTGGATAGAAAAATCATTATCGATATAGAATTTATTTTCCTCACCACTAGCAACAATAACTGCTGACCAACTGCCACTGATGGACAGATGGACATGGTAGCTCTGCCAGTGGCAATAAGGCATCCTGATATAAAATTACTGCCACGACTTTGCCCTTCAGATAATGCAGAACCTAAGGAATAGAAATTATTTTTAGCACAGTATTGTCAAGCATTATATTGGGAAGTTACCCTTGTAGAGGTATAGCCTGGAGATTGCTCCTGTATGTGTTACACATACAACTACTGAAAACTAAGAAAAGAAAGTTCTTGTAGCCAATGTCAAGTGGCATAGTTATAAACTGTCATGATTTATCACTAGAAATGATAATAAAGAAGAGGCACTGATTTTTCACTTTGCCATTCAATGCAAGCTAAGGATCATGGGACTTTCCCATTTGTCTTGCTACTGAAACATGTTTTGACTTCTTTGCATTTTTCTATTTGTATTTCTATAGTACAGTTTTGTGCTTTGCACATAACAAGTGCTTAATAAATATTTTATTCATTTATTCAGCCATTCATTCAAATCATCCAAGTCATCTCTTAGAATTTGGGTCCAGTGTTCACTCCCAGCTGTCCTTTATTTTCTCTATATCTCCAAAGAAAGAATTCTTAAAATAGACTCCAATTCAAAAACAGCCCAGGTCAGACTCAGCTATTGAACTGGAAGGGTCTGAGACAGCATAGTGTGATGATAGAAAGAGTTTGAGATGGAGTTAGAAAATGAATTAAATCCCTACTCATCCATTTGCTACTTATATTACTTGGAATGTCATTTCACTTTATTAAAAAAACTTATTGTATATTGTACATTATACACAACAATAAAAAGTTTATATGATGATCAACTGTGATAGATTTGACTCTGTTCAACAATGAGATGATTCAAGGCAATTCCAATAGACTTGTGATGGAAAGTGCCATCCACCTTGAGAGAGAGAAAATTATGGAGACTGAATGTGCATCAAAACATAGTATTTTCACTTTTTTGTTCTTGTTTTTTTCTTTGTTTTCCTTTCTCATTTTTTTTCTCTTTTGATCTAATTTTTTTGGCACAGCATGACAAATGTGGAAATATGTTTAGAAGAATTGAACATCTTTAATCTATATCAGATTATTCAGTGTCTAGGGTCAAATGGAGGAGAAAGGCGAAGAGAGAGAAAAAATTAGAACAGAGAATTTTGCAAAGGTGAGTGTTGAAAACTATCTTTGCATAAATTTGGGAAAAAATACTATTTAAAAAAAAAAGAAATTTATTGCTGATTTTTGTTTTTTAGTTTTGAATTTCTTAAAGAAAGAAACACTTATCAAAAACATTTTCTTTCAACATATATCTAACCATCTATAAGAACTTTGTATTGATTCAAATATAAATTAAAAACTCCTCTATATTTTTATTGAAGCTTTTTATTTACAAAGCATATGCATAGGTATTTTTTCCAACATTGACCTTTGCATAACCTTTCTTTGCAAATTTTCCCCTCCTTCTACCCACCTCCTCCCCTAGTTGGCAGATAGTGCAATACATGTTAAATATGTTTCAAAATATATATTAGATCTAATATATGTGCACATATTTATACAATCATTTTGTTGCACAAGAAAAATCAGATCAAGAAGGAAGAAAAAGAAAGCGCAATGCAAGCAACTAACAGAGAGAGTGAGAATGCTATGTTGTGTTTTCCACCTTGTTCCCACTGTTCTCTCTCTCTGGGTATAGATGGCAATTAGGTGACTTTACCAGAGTCATACAACTAGTAAGTCTATGAGGCCTATTTTATTTTGTTCTTGCTTTGTTTTATTTTTTTTCTTTCCTTTTTTTCCCTTCTCTTAAAAAAGCAAAAATTAATCTTTTTAACTTTTAAATCACTACACAAAATCTAATCCCAACTTGTGTCTAATTTAGGATAAAGAAGATGTAAAAGGCCATAGAGAAACTCAATATTGAAAAGTTGCCTAAGTGAAGAGGAATGAGACTTGCTCTTCTAGACCCAAAGAGTAGACCTAAGATAAGTGGGAAAAATTTTCATAAAAATATTTATTTAGCAAATGAAGGTGGCCTAGCTGTACCAGATCTAAAATTATATTATAAAGCAGCAGTCACCAAAACCATTTGGTATTGGCTAAGAAATAGATTAGTTGATCAGTGAAAAAGGTTAGGTTCACAAGACAGAATAGTCAACTATAGCAATCTAGTGTTTGATAAACCCAAAGATCCTAACTTTTGGGATAAGAATTCATTATTTGAAAAAAACTGCTGGGATAACTAGAAATCAGTATGGCAGAAATTAGGCATGGACCCACACTTAACACCATATACCAAGATAAGATCAAAATGGGTCCATGACCTAGGCATAAAGAACGAGATTATAAATAAATTAGAGGAACATAGGATAGTTTATCTTGCAGACTTATGGAGGAGAAAGAAATATGTTACCAAAGATGAACTAGAGACCATTACCAATCACAAAATAGAAAATTTTGATTATATCAAATTAAAAAGCCTTTGTACAAACAGAACGAATGCAAACAAGATTAGTAGGGAAGCAACAAACTGGGAAAACATCTTTACAATTAAAGGTTCTGATAAAGGCCTCATTTCCAAAATATATAGAGAACTGACTCAAATTTATAAAAAATCAAGCCATTCTCCAATTGATAAATGGTCAAAGAATATGAACAGACAATTTTCAGATGAAGAAATTGAAACTATTACCACTCACATGAAAGAGTGTTCCAAATCACTTTTGATCAGAGAAATGCAAATTAAGACAACTCTGAGATATCACTATACACCTGTCAGATTGGCTAAGATGACAGGAAAAAATAATCATAAATGTTGGAGGGGATGCGGGAAAATGGGGACACTGATGCATTGTTGGTGGAGTTGTGAACGAATCCAGCCATTCTGGAGAGCAATCTGGAATTATGCCCAAAAAGTTATCAAACTGTGCATACCCTTTGATCCAGCAGTGTTTCTATTGGGCTTATACCCCAAAGAGATACTAAAAAAGGGAAAGGGACCTATATGTGCCAAAATGTTTGTAGCAGCCCTGTTTGTAGTGGCTAGAAACTGGAAAATGAATGGATGCCCATCAATTGGAGAATGGCTGGGTAAATTGTGGTATATGAATGTTATGGAATATTATTGCTCTGTAAGGAATGACCAGCAGGATGAATACAGAGAGGCTTGGAGAGACTTACATGGACTGATGCTAAGTGAGATGAGCAGAACCAGGAGATCACTTTACACTTCGACAACGATATTGTATGAGGATGTATCCTGATGGAAGTGGATTTCTATGACAAAGAGACCTAACTGAGTTTCAATGGATAAATGATGGACAGAAACAGCTACACCCAAAGAAGTAACACTGGGAAATGAATGTGAACTATTTGCATTTTTGATTTTCTTCCCGAGTTATTTTTACCTTATGAATCCAATTCTCCCTGTGCAACAGGAGAACTGTTCGGTTCTGCAAATATGTATTGTATCTAGGATATACTGCAACATATTTAACATATATATGACTGCTTGCCATCTTGGGGGGGGGGTGGAGGGAGGGAGGGGAAAAAAACGAAACATAAGCGAGTGCAAGGGATAATGTTGTAAAAAAAATTATCCTGGCATGGATTCTGTCAATACAAAGTTATTATTAAATAAAATAAAATTTAAATTAAAAAAAAAAGAAATTTGTGACCAAAAATGAACTAGAGACCATTACTGATCACAAAATAGAAAATTTTGATTATATCAAATTAAAAAGCCTTTGTACAAACAAAACTAATGCAAACAAGATTAGAAGGGAAGCAACAAACTGGGAAAACATCTTCACAGTTAAAGGTTCTGATAAAGGCCTCATTTCAAAAATATATAGAGAACTGACTCAAATTTATAAGAAATCAAGCCATTCTCCAATTGATAAATGGTCAAAGGATATGAACAGACAATTTTTAGATGATGAAATTGAAACTATTACCACTCATATGAAAGAGTGTTCCAAATCACTATTGATCAGAGAAATGCAAATTAAGACAACTCTGAGATACCACTACACACCTGTCAGATTGGCTAAGATGAAAGGAAAAAATAATGATGAATGTTGGAGAGGATGGTGGAAAACTGGGACACTGAAGCATTGTTGGTGGAGTTATGAACGAATCCAACTGTTCTGGAGAGCAATCTGAATTATGCCCAAAAAGTTATTAAACTGTGCATACCCTTTGATCCAGCAGTGCTACTACTGGGCTTATATCCCAAAGAAATACTAAAGAAGGGAAAGGTACCTGTATGTGCCAAAATGTTTGTGGCAGCCCTATTTGTAGTGGCTAGAAGCTGGAAAATAAATGGATGCCCATCAATTGGAGAATGGCTGGGTAAATTGTGGTATATGAATATTATAGAATATTATTGTTCTGTAAGAAATGACTAGCAGGATGAATACAGAGAGGCTTGGAGAGACCTACATGAACTGATGCTGAGTGAAATGAGCAGAACCAGGAGATCATTATACACTTCAACAATGATATTGTATGAGTATGTATTCTGAAGGAAGTGGATTTCTTTGCCAAAGAGACCTAATTCCATTTCAATTGATAAATGATGGACAGAAGCAGCTACATCCAAAGAAAGAACACTGGGAAATGAATGTTAACTATTTGCATTTTTGTTTTTCTTCCCAGGTTATTTTTACCTTCTGAATCCAATTCTCCCTGTGCAACAAGAGAACTGTTTGGTTCTGCAAACATATATTGTATCTAGGATATACTGCAATATATCTAACATATGTAGGACTGCTTGCCATCTAGGGGAGGGGGTGAAGGGAGGGAAGGGAAAAATAGGAACAGAAGCGAGTACAAGGGATAATGTTGCAAAAAAAATTACCTGGCATGAATTCTGTCAATATAAAGTTGTTATAAAATAAAATAAAATATATATTAAAAATATTTATTTAGGATTCATGCAAGAGAAAAAAATCCTAAAAAGTATAACTGCCTAAATATAAACTGTGTCGCCTCAAAAAGTATTTGTTTGTCTTACTATTCTTTAGGATTGATGCAAGATAAAATATTTTCTAATAACTAGAATTGTCCAAATGAAAACACAGGACTTCAGAGAAGTTTTTTCTTCATATTCTTCAATATGTGAGGAAATTTGGAAACTAAAAGATCAAAATAGGGAGGGATCATTTGAGTAAACATTATTTGAGGGAGGAAGATATATTATGCTACCATAGTGCTATACAGCACATCAAATGAACAGAAGAAGGCATTGGATAAGGAGTTTTAGAAAACAGGTTAAAAATCTGCTGTCAAAACTTTCAATGATGAGTGACTTAGTATATCCAACTGTCTGTTGAAATATTATCATCTCTCTCTCTCCCCTCTTTTCTTTTCTTCCCCCATCTATATTTCTTCTTTCTCTGTCTCTCTAAAACAATAAGGAAAATCTGCTAAACTTTATGGCTTCTTTTATTGGATATTTTATCCTTCAAAATACGGAGGAAATCAAAACAGAAATTGCTATACTTTAAATTTTATTTATTTATTTATTGAATATTTCATGGAGGACTTTTTTGGTGTATTTTTTCCCCTCTGAGAGCATCCTGCTCATCATTTCCCAAAGAACACTAATATAGTGTCATAAACACACACCATAGGTTATTGATCCATTCTCCAACTAATGGGAATTTATCTTTGCCCTAAGAAGAGACTTGCTATGAATACGTTTTGTATGTCTAGATCATTTTCCATTTTTTTTTGTTCTGAATCTCTTCTGGTATTCATGCCAAATAGTGGTGTTGCCAGGTCAAAGAATATGCATGAATTTATAACCCTTTGAGCACAGATCATATCTTTTGATCATTTATCATTAGGAGGATAGCTCTTATTTTATAAGTTTAAGCCAGTTCTCTCCAAGAAACTGCTCCTTTTAACCTCATTTAGTCTAATCAGAAGGTTTTTGTTACTGAAATAGAGATGACAAGAGTCTAAGGTGAAAAAATAAACCTAATCAATTATGCATCTTAAATGAGGAAAAACAGAATTCATATCTTCAGGGAAATAATATTAAGACCCAGTGGTCTAACATTTCTAGGGGGAAGTTGATACAAAATGGATGAAAATCTCAAGAATGAATATTTTAAAGTAGAAATAGAAATGTTTTCCAAGAATAGAAAAAAGAGAGCTAATGTTAGAATGATGTAGATAGAATTTTCCCACTTTCCTCCTGTGGACACTGTAATCCTGTTTGGTTTACTTCTTCCCAAACCTTCCTGATAGTGCACCCTTTCCATTTCTACTGTCAGGTGGATCTTGCCTCATCCTTTTCCTCTCCAAAACAGGGAATAATGAAGATTCTCTGTTCCACTCAAACTCTCAGGCCCATTCTCCACTTCCCAGCATTGGTAGTCTAGTTCCAATCAAATCACATACTTTGCAGAACTGGTGTGGCTATTAATACTATTTATCTGAAAGTCAACAACTGCAAGCCTGATAAAACAGTACCAACAGTTTTTATCATCCATTTTGCTGCTACATCCTAAGATTCTCTAGGTCTTATCTCATGTGCTGCTTCACCCTTCATACCTCTAGGCATTGTCATCCAATTGTAGATAAATGATAAAAATTCCTCGGTCTTTCATCTTTAGAACTTTGCTATTTATCCAAATTATACATGTGTTATCTCCCCCAAATGGAAGATGACCAATTTAAGAGAAGAAACTAACTTATTTTTTAAAAATGTGAGTCCACACTAATATGGCATGTTTGTAAGCATAGCTTCAGGAGTGTTAAAAACCATGAAAAAATGTTACAAAGAAATCTGAGAAAACCAAATAGATGAGATTATGTTTTTGGTTTGGTTTGGTTTATTTGTTTGACTATTTTGAGGAAAAGAGAAGGGTCAAAACCAGACATTTAAAGGGTATAATTGATAATGATGGGAAGATTGAATTGTTGAATTCTTATTTTGTTTCTTATTTCTTTTCCTAAGAGAATGATCTCTTCACTGGAAGAGAATGAATAAAAATAAGTAGATGGATAGAAAACTAGTACAAATGAGGAATAAGCCAGTCAATATATAAGTGCCTTTAATTAAAATTTGATAGGTAGAAACACACCTATGTACAAGTTCCTGTTTGAGGGCTAAAGATATAGTGATAAAAATGAAAATAATGTTATTCTTTTCACAGAACTTACATTTTAATGGAGTAGGGAATACAATATACAAATAAACAAATAAATAAATATGAAAAATGTAAAACAACTGAAGGGACTGTATAAGATCTGGCACCTGAATTAAGCCTCTAAGTAAGCTAAGGTTTCCAAGAGGTTAAAATGAGAAATATGTGAATTCTAGCAATAGGACAAAGCTTGTATGAAGCCATGGGGGAAAAATGAAAGGCCAAATTTCATGAACAAAAAATAGGCATTAAATGAGCATATAAAGGGAATAGTAAAAAAAAATGCATTTTAGAAAGAAGACTGGAACTATCTTGTGGAAGTTTGTATTTTATCCTACAATCTGAAGAGTTTGTATTTTATCCTACAAAGATTTGTTTTTAAGTTGGAGATTGACAGCCATACGCTTTAGAAAAATTCTTTTGGTTGCTTTTTGGATTGGATTGGAGAGCAGAGATCTTGAATAAAAGAACATCAAATAGGAGACTACTGTAATAGTTCCAGGAAGAGGTCATGAAGACCTGAATTTGAGTGATAATTATATGAGTCACAAGAAAGAATCAAAAAACACAGGTTTCAAGCTAAATAACAACATAGAGATTAGAATTTTAAAACTTTTTATAATGAAAACTAATTATACAGTTATTGTCTAGTCAAAATTGCTCAAAGAATTCTCACTATACTATATGCATTAAGTGGTTATATAGACTAGGTTTGAAGACTTACAATAAAGGGAAATTCACTAACACAAAGATAGTCTATTTCACTTTTAAACTAGTATATTTCAAAGAAAGTTTTGTGGGAGGGGGATATTTTGTTTTGTTCTTTCTAAATACTAAATCTGAATTTCCCATTTTTTCAACTTCCACCCATTATTCCTAGGTCTTCCCTTCGGGATGACCCAGAAATAATCCAATACTTCTTCCACATATTAACCTTTTAAATACTTGAAACTAGTCATAATTTCCCTCTTGGACTTCGCTATTAAATGCTAAATAGCCACAGTCCCATCAACTAATATTCAAGAAATATGGACTCAAAATCCATCATATCCTGATTGTTCTCATCTTTATGTTCACTAGCTTGTCCATGTACTTCTTAAAATAATATTTACTCCAAATTTGTCATTTCACCGAGAAGAAAATTAAATTCAGAAAGGTTAAATAATTTGTTTACAATTAAACAGATAATAAGTGGCAGCTTCAGGGAAAATGTTTTTGAATTAAACAATTGTCAATGTATTATATACAGAGAGTGAAGGAAGGTGAAGAGCAAGGGATAAGTTCTAGTCACCAGGATCAATTTAACTTCATCTTAAAACACTGAAACACCTATCATTTTCATCTTGAAACCCATTTGTACTATCTACCATTATTTCCTTTTTTTCTTCAGTTACTAATAGAAAGGTAGTCCTTCTCACTCAGTCCAAACTCTGTTCCTACATAAAAGATTTCATTTCTTCCTATCTTCCACATCAGTTTTCACTTGAAGGTCCCCTTCCTCTCTTGAATATTCAATCTATCCTTATCAACTAGTTCATTCCACAAAGGACTTCAAATATATCCATTTCTCCTCTTCAAAACAAAACAAAAAATAAAACTTTTTTTTCACTATTCCTTACCAGTTCCTCAACCTATCCTCCAATATCCCTCATTTTTTTTTCAACCAAGAGTGATAATACTCCACCATATTATGTACTGATCTGGACAATATTGTGTTAATTTCTTTCTTTCAGTAAATTTAATTCCCTCATCTTAGCAAAGGCTAAGAGTGCCCAGAACACAGTGACTAAGATGTTTAAAGAACTAACAAACTTCCTGTGTAAGAATTAATGAAAGGAAGTGGGGATGTTTAGCCTAAAGATGATCTGTTAATTAAGGGGCACATAATGACTAGTGTGTGTTTAAGTGTTTTAAATGAATTGAAGAACAGCCATTTGAAAAAGGGATTATGCAGTTTTACTGGATCCTAAAAAAATCAGATTTTGGAGCAATAGATGAAAATTTAATAATTAGAGCTATCCAGAAATGGAGCCACTGTACCAGTGATCCCACCTTCTGTCAGTGGGCTCCCCCTGACAATTATATGGGGGGGAGTTGATGAAAATATTTTGATCAAATATAGACCCAAATGAAATAACATTTGTAAAGGGCTTTGCAAATATTAAAGCAAAATGGCCTCTGAAGTTCCATCTTGCTGTTACATTCTGTGCAATTTTATAATTCTAGGTTTAGAATTCTGAATTTTCTTATGCTTTTAAGTTTCATTTATTTTCTCTGTTTTAATATATTCCTTGATCTAACATATGGGATCCATCCAGAAAAAAACTGCAGCTAATCTTTGGGTCTTACCCAATGTTATCCTGGATACTCAATATGCAAATGAATTTTAATAGATATTGGTGAATTTGAATCCAAAAGAATTTAATTATATTTTAGAAATTAGAAAGAAATATTGAAATACAGCTTTTAGATTAATGAGCCTACATATTCAGAAAATGACTATAATTCACTCAATGGTCCAATATTTCAACTGAATGATAAAGTAGTCATTTTTAGAGTAGTTGAAGTTATTATGGTATACTCCTCTATGAATTTCTTTCAACCTGAAAATTTATATTTGATCTGCAAACTTTTTATATCTGTCCTATATAATACTAACTTGTTTCTTCCCATTTAATCCTGGCAATGCTTACCATTTGAAGAGAGTAGAAAACATTACATGAATTGTGATGACCGCATATTTAACATCAGCCGGAGTCAGGAATTCAGGTTAAGGGAAAAATCTTCACTCTTTATTGAAGTGAAGAGGTGAAAAAGGATTGTGATAGCAATGTGGGCAAGAAAGATTGTGATAGCAATATGGGCAACTGCGACAGGAAGCCAGCTAGCAGAGGGAGATCTGAGATGAAGGACCATCGCAATGGCAATGCTAGCAGCTGTGTCAAGACGCCAGCCAGCATTTCTCCTTCCGCTTCCCTTTCCACTCCCTTGCCTCCACCCACCAAAAACATCCTTTCCTATACAACACATCAGGACTTGCACAAAGAGTGGGCGGTGGCCATTCTTTCTTCAAGCATAGCTATTAATAGAGTATGGTCCAATTACTATTTAGCCTCATGTGCTTAGGACCTCAGTGCATCAACTTGAGCCTCAGCCCATTACAATGAATATATTTTCTTTACAAATTTCTCCTATAGAATTTCCCATTAAAATCAACCAAATAAACAAAAGCTAATAAGCATAGTTACTTTGAAAACAAAGTAGAACAAAAGGTGTTTTAGAGAGAAGCTATTTTTTTGTTTGTATTTCAGATCTTAATAAAATGTTTAGCACATAGAGGCACTTGAAAAATACTTATTGATTTTTTTTTCTATGTTGTAAGATCACACTCTGTTACATGGGTCTATTTTTTTATGTCATATACTGCTCTAGTCATTATTTAAAACAAATAAACAACTTTTTCAAAAAAAATACACGTAGGTACAATGCATACAATGAAACAGTGACTGAGTCTGACATATTTTCAGTTTTTCTTGACAAGTAAGTTTTTTGGTCACAATGTATCCATCAACTCAAGTGATTGTGTCACTGACTGACAAATCTCTTGGGAATTAAAAACTGAGATTGTCTAAGTGATCGTAGCAATAGATTTTGGACTTTCTGTTTGTAAGGTTAAGCTAAAGACTATCCAGTTATGAAAGACTCTTAATAGAATTACTAATTTTTATTTGGGAGAAATATTTAAATAAAACTATTTGGGAGGGGAAAAATAACTTGTGGAAACAACATACCTCTACCTGAAGTAGCTTTGTTTTTATGTTGCGTCATGGCTAATTTAAAAAAAAAAAAAAACACTGAAGTACTCCTGTTTATAAGAGAAAACATCTTCATGAAAAGTGATTCTAAAAATGTGTTGTTAGTCTACAATAATACAGGATATATGATACTATAAAAACAGCTAAAAGATTGCATGAAAACTTAGTAACTAATGAATTATTATAAAGAAGTAATATCATAAGAAAAAGAAGATAATTGGGAATAAAAATGCTATTTTTTCATTTATTTTATTGTTATAAAGATATTTTATATCATCTACATTTCTCTTTCCAGAATGATTTGAATGCCTCTACTATACTGGAGATATATCTTTTCCCACTAATGATTAGACTCAGCTTTTCAGGGCAAGTCAATTTGATGGCATCTTGACTTCTTTTGTTTTTGTTTGTTTGTTTGTTTGTTTTTTTGTTTTTTTTTGACATATTACTCTATTCATTCTTGTTGGTATTTGATGGAGCCAAGTTTTTAAGAGATCAGTGATCAATTTTCATTCTGGGGCTATACACATTAGAAATAATTACAAATCAGTATTAAAGTATCTAAACTTAAGAAAGTGTTGACAAAATAGATTAATTTTAAAGGTTTGTATGAATATTTCTTGTTAATGAAAGACCAGTTAATCATTTACCAGAAATATCCTTGTACTATTTTATAAATGTTGCTTGATCTTAGCAGGAGTGGTGGAAGGTTCAAGGGTTCAAGAGATGATGTCATCACCACACTGGAGCCCAGATGACTATAAAATAATTAACAATAATGATGATTACAATAATAATAATAGACAGGAATTTACTTAGTAATTTAAAGTTTGCAAAGTGTTTAATATTTATTATTTTATTTGAGTCTCATTATATGTCTCCTTCATTTTCTAATGGGTGCAGAAAGGTTTCATTTTTTAAAATTTTCTTTCTCTTATATTTGTGGGTTATTTTCATGATAATGTGAAGACTTTTTTGTCAAGTGAATCTTTAAATTTAATCATTATGAGTTTTATAATTTGAAGTATAGTTTTTTTGTTTGATTGCTTTGTTTTTCCCTAGAAATGATTTGTGGATTGATTGGATTGCTATTTCACTTTCCATGTTTAGAAATTCCAGACAATTTTCCTGTATTATTTCTTGCCATGTGGGGCTCACTTCTGGCATGTTTTTAATTTGTGATATTCTTCTAGGTGACATACAATCCTTAAATTATCTATATTGTTTTGAGATCAGTATATTTTGCTTATGTGAAGATAATGCTTTCTTTTAATATTATTTGTTTTCCTTCTCTTCTTCCAGATTGTATATTTTAATTCATATTATTAGGAATTCCTATATATAATTCATATTCCTATGAACACTTTTATTTCTTTGGTGAGCCTTGACATCATAGATTCATTTTTTTTCTTATTATGCCAATTATTTTTTCTATGCAGGGCATAATACTCCTTTTGCAATTTTTTATTTTTCTTTCAAGTCATTGATGAACATCATACTGTGGCACCATGCCCCCTTGGAAGTCAACAGGGCCCTTTGCCTCATAAAATATTGATTTATTTTCCTTTATCTTATAATATCTATACATATTCAAATGGAGACAACATTCTTTTGTTTTTAATATGTTTTATGTTGGTTGAATGCTTGCAGGAGTCCTCAAACTTTTTAAATAGGGGGTCAGTTCACGGCCCCTCAGACTGTTGGAGAGCCAGACTATAGTAAAAGCAAAAACTTTATTTTGTGGGCCTTTAAATAAAGAAACTTAAAACCCTGGGTGAGGGGTTAAACATCCTCAGCTGCCGCATCTGGCCTGCGGGCCGTAGTTTGAGGACCCCTAACTTAGAGTCTTGATTTCAGACAAGTGCTTTTTGATGATTTCAGTATTTTAATTTTTTTATCTCTATCAATCAAATATCATTTATCTATCCATTTATGCCTATCTCTCTCACTCTCTCTCAAAAAAATTTTTTTATATATCCTTAATATTATCTTATAATAATTATATATTAAAAATATATATATATATATATATATATATATATATATATATATATATATATATATACATACACACACATAATGTATACCTTCCTCTATCTATTGATCGATCATCCCCAACTCTTCACTTTTTGATTCCCTTGCCTTTTGAATATGATTTCTCTGGGACTGGATCTTCAAGCTGTCTCAGCCTCCTCTCATATTAAGTATTTCATGGTTAACCAGACTCAATCTCTCCCTACCATTCACCACCCAAATGATTTATAGAGAGATAAAACTACCTCAGCTGAACATTAGGCTCTTATCTTCTCTTAAAGATTTAGTTAATTTCCAATATAGCTCTCTACATATCATTGCCCAGTTTTCTCTGTTATTCAGTTTCCTGGGTGGACTCCATTGTGACTTAGAGTCCTGTTACACTACTTCCTCAGTCAGAGCAAGTTTATACCTACTGATTTTTCTATGCAACTTGGGGGAAGAGTATAAAGTTGATTGTGTTGCAAGCCTATGAGTCAGCCTGGCCACATTTATAACAAACAGTGGTGGAAAGTGAGGTTGTAGATACAAAGTGATTGTGTGTGGAGCTAGCATTTTACATTCTCTGCTGTTAAGATCATCAAATTATTAACTTAATTTGGATCCGTAGTCCCTTGACACAGTGGACAGCTAAAATGTCTTTATTTTTGGCACATAATTCCTATTTTAAAGGGATCTGAGAGATTAAAAGTATCTGAAAAAAATGTCTAGTACTCTATTTTCTTGGTCACATGATTCTCAAAATATCTTTTCTCTTTTTCTTACAATATATCTTTTTCTTACAATAAAGACTACTTTTTTTAAAACAGAAAAAAATATTGTTTTCAACAATGTTAACTCAACAATATTAACAAAGCAATTACTTCTTGTATTTTATGTTTCTGAATAACTGAAAGATTAAATAACTTACCTGTTGTCACATAGCCCTTTGAAAAAAAGGGTTTGTCATGAACCCAAAAGATATCTATTTTTTCATGACACCTGGTGGTAGAGAATAAGAAAGAGAAAACATATTTGTTAAATCAGTGAGTGAGTGAGTACAAACAAGTATTTTAAGCAAATGCATATATTCTCTTTCAAGGAAAGGTTATCTTCTAATTCACGTTATTAACATGATCTATAGAAGCATATTGATTATAAAAAATCACTGATATAGAGTGATTTAAGATTGACAGTCAGAAATGAAATTTCTCAAGGATTAAGAAATATTATAGAAGAAATATAAAATAGATTCAGGAGAAAGGGCAAGCAAAAGTCCAAAGAATATATTTACCTGATACAAAAAAGATCAGAGGTACACATTAATAAGGACAAGTTTAAGTAAATATAGGAAGCCCAATATGAATCATTTCAAATATATATAGAAGGGGGAAAATCTGGACTAAAGGGGAAAATCTGGACTAAATGGGAAAATTATTAAAATAGCAGGTGAAAAATATACTTTTAGAAGAAAAAAAAATTGATCAAAGAAGACAATGAATATTGATAAATGGCAAGACAAGAATATACTCAATGCAATAATGATACAGTCAAAGCTTCAACTGATAAATCATATGTTCATAGAACCTAATGTTAGAAGGAACCTGAGATGTCAAAAGTTCAATAATTGCTTGCTAAAAATCCATTTTACTGCATTCCCTCAATCTGGATGACAAGTCCCTTCAATGAAGGGAAACTGTTTCCTCCAACAGTCTTATATTATTTTTGTTGCATAATTCTAATCATTGTAATTTTTCCTTTTATATTAAACTTAAAATTATTAATTTTACATTTCTACTTATAGCTTCCAGTTTTATCCTGTGAGACCAAGCAGATCAAATCTTATCTCTTTTGGGGAACTTTCCACCAATGAAGAGGAAATTAAAGAAATAATAAGCAGTTACTTTGCCCAACTTTATGCCAATAAATTTGATAACCTAAGGGAATTGAATGAGTACCTACAAAAATATTGGCTTCCCAGATTAACAGAGAAGGAAGTAAATTGCTTAAATAGTCCCATTTCAGAAAAAAGATATAGAACAAGGTATTAATCAACTCCCTAAGAAAAAATCCCCAGGACCAGATGGATTTACATGTGAATTCTACCAAATATTTAAAGAACATATAAACTATTTGAAAAAATAGGGAATGAAGGAGTCCTACCAAATTCCTTTTATGACACAGACATGGTATTGATACCTAAACCAGGTAGGTTGAAAACAGAGAAAGAAAATTAAAGACCAATCTCCCTAATGAATATTGATGCTAAAATCTTAAATAAGATATTAGCAAAACAACTACAGAAAATCATCCCCAGGATAATACACCATGATCAAGTAGGATTTATACCAGGAATGCAGGGCTGGTATTCAATATTCAATTCAATAAATTCAATATTACAAAATCTATTGGTATAATTGACCATATTAATAATCAAATTAACAAAACCATATGATCATCTCAATATGCAGAAAAAGCATTTGATTAAATCCAACATCCATTCCTATTAAAAACACTTGAGAGTATAGGAATAAATGGACTTTTCCTGAACATAATCAGTAGCATCTATTTAAAACCATAAGTAAGCATCATATGTAATGTAGACAAATTGGAACCATTCCCAATAAGATCAGGAGTGAAACAAGGTTGCCCACTATCACCATCACTAAATGCTCTCTTTGGCAATAAGAGTTGAGAAAGAGATTAAAGGAATTAGAGGTAATGAGGAAACCAGATTATCACTCTTTGCTGATGATATGATGATATACTTAGAGAACCCCAGAGATTCTACTAAAAAGCTATTAGAAATAATCCACACCTTTTGCAAAGTTGCAGGATACAAAATAAACCCACATAAGTCATCAGCATTCATATATACAACAAAATCCAACAGTTAGATTTACAAAGAGAAATTCCATTTAAAGTTGTTAGGCCAGAACTTGAAACAAGGTGTTAACTCACTGAAATTGATAGAAACAATGCTTATGTACTTAAGTTTACACCATTGAGAGTTCACACATTAACTCACATGTTCGAGTTCACAAGTCCGGGAGATTCTCAAGTCAGGGACCCACCATTCCACTCTCTCAGAGGAGGAGTCAACCTTTGTGTTCACACCTTTAAGAGATCATATATAAAGAAGCTTTTGGTGCCTCAGCAAGGGGTCGCTGGTGGAGTCAGTTGGGGAGATTGAGAGCCAGAATTCAGTTGGGAGATTCAGAACTGGAAATTCAGAGGTAGCTGGAGGCTGAAGCTGAAGCTGGAAGAGACAAAGAACAAGCTGCAAGAGCTCTTGGAACCAAGGAGAGAGATAGGCCTCTAAGAAAACTAAACATATACCCCAAAGAGATACTAAAGAAAGGAAAGGGATCTGTATGTGCC
Source organism: Antechinus flavipes (assembly GCF_016432865.1). NCBI lineage: Eukaryota > Metazoa > Chordata > Mammalia > Dasyuromorphia > Dasyuridae > Antechinus > Antechinus flavipes. The sequence continues at coordinate 101,469,657 of NC_067398.1, read as the reverse complement.
AAAATGTTTGTGGCAGCCCTGTTTGTAGTGGCTAGAAGCTGGAAAATGAAAGGATGTCCATCAATTGGAGAATGGTTGAGTAAATTGTGGTATATGAATGTTATGGAATATTATTTTTCTGTAAGAAATGACCAGCAGTATGAATACAGAGAGGACTGGCAAGACTTACATGAACTGATGCTAAGTGAAATGAGCAGAACCAGGAGATCATAAGATACCTCAACAATTATACTGTTTGAGGATGTATTCTGACAGAAGTGGATTTCTTCAAGAAAGAGAAGATCTAACTTAGTTTCAGTTGATCAGTGATGGACAGAAGCAGCTATACCCAAAGAAAGAACACTGGGAAATGAATATAAACTGCTTGCATTTCTCGGGTTATTTATACCTTCTGAATCCAATTCTCCCTGTGCAACAAGAGAACTGTTCAGTTCTACACACATATATTGTATCTAGGACATACTGTAACCTATTTAACATGTAAAGGACTGCTTGCCATCTGGGGGAGGGGGTAGAGGGAAGGAGGGGAAAAATCGGAACAGAAGTGAGTGCAAGGGATAATGCTGTAAAAAATTACCCTGGCATGGGTTCTGTCAATAAAAAGTTTTAAAAAATTTTAAAAAAAAGGAATATGTGTAAATTGAATAAGTTTGCAGAATTATCTTTTGTAAAGTCAGAGTTTATTTGTATATATCCAAAATTCCTCCAATTGTGAACTACTTGTTCTTTGTAATTTCTTCTTATGTCCAGGTTTTCTTGAAATAATATATCCCTTCTGTATCAAAAAAAAAAAAAAAGAAAGAAAGAAAGAAAGAAAGAAAAAGAAAACTAAACGGGCTATTTTGGAAGAGGCAATAAAGGATTGTACTTTAACAGCTGGCTGCATTTGAGGTGATTATTACTTTGACCTGAAATTAAGGCTGCCTCCAGAAGTCCTGCTCACAGAGAACGATTATATTTGAGAAAAGAAGAGAATACTACTACCAATAGTATAAAATATTTAGGAATCTATCTTCTAAGGGAAAAGCAGAAACTATATGAGCAAAACTACAAACCATTTTCCATAGAAATTAAGTCAGATCTAACCAACTGGAAAAATATTACGTGCTCTTAGATAGAGCAAGCAAATATAATAAAGATGACAATACTACCTAAACTAATGTATTTATTTAGCACTATACCAGACAGAATCCCCCCAAAAAACTATTTTAATGGCCTAGAAAAAATAACAACAGATTTCATATGGAAAACAGAAGGTCAAGAATTTCAAGGGAATTAAGGGGAAAAAAAATCAAATGAAGGTGGCCTAGCTGTACCAGATTTAAAATTATATTATAAAGCAACGGTTACCAAAATCATTTGGTATTGGCTGAGAAATAGACTAGTTGATGAATAGAATAGATTAGGTTCAAAGGATAGAACATTCAATAACTTTAATAATCTAATGTTTGATAAACCCAAAAACCCCAGCTTTGGGGATAAGAACAAACTGCTTGACAAAAATTTCTGGGAAAATTGGAAACTAGTTTGGCAGAAACTAGTCATTGACTCATACTTAACACTGTACACCAAGATAAGGTCAAAATGGGTTCATGACCTAGGCATAAAGAATGAGATTTAAATTAGAGGAACATACCTCTCAGACCTGTGGAAGAGGAAGGAATTTATGACCAAAGAAGAACTAGAGAACATTATTGATCACAAAAGAGAAAATTTTAATTATATCAAATTGAAAAGGTTTGGTACAAACAAAACTATTGCAGATAAGATTAGGAGGGAAGCAATAAACCAGGAAAACATTTTTACAGTCAAAGGTTCTGATAAAAGCCTAATTTCCAAAATATAGAGAGAATTGACTCTAATTTATAAGAAATCAAGCCATTCTTCAATTGATAAATGGTCAAAGGATATGAACAGACAATTTTCAGATAAAGAAATTGGAACTATTTCTTGCCATAAGAAAAGATGCTCCAGGTCATTATTAATCAGAGAAATGAAAATTAAGACAACTCTGAGATACTACTACATACATCTCAGATTGGCTATGATGACAAGAAAAGGTAATGCAGAATGTTGGAGGGGATGTAGGAAAACAGGGACACTGGTACATTGCTGGTAGAACTGTGAATACATCCAGCCATTCTTGAGAACAATTTGGAACTATGTTCAAAAAGTTATCAAAATGTGTATACCCTTTGATCTAGCAGTGTTATTACTGGGCTTATATCCCAAAGAAATTTTCAAGAATGTTTGTGGAAAATAAATCCCCATAAATCCTCAGCATTCTTATATACCACCAACAAAATCCAAGAGCAAGAGATACAAAGAGAAATTCCATTCAAAATAACTGTTGATAGCATAAAATATTTGGGAATCTACCTACCAAAGGAAAGTCAGGAATTATATGAGCAAAATTACAAAAAAGTTTTCACACAAATAAAGTCAGACTTAAATAATTGGAAAAATATTAAGTGCTCTTGGATAGGCCGAGCGAATATAATAAAGATGACAATACTCCCTAAACTAATCTATTTGTTTAGTGCTATACCAATCAGACTTCCAAGAAAATATTTTAATGATCTAGAAAAAATAACAACAAAATTCATATGGAACAATAAAAAGTCGACTCTCAAGGGAATTAATGAAAAAAAAATGAAATGAAGGTGGCCTAGCTGTACCTGATCTAAAATTATATTATAAAGCAGCAGTCACCAAAACCATTTGATATTGGCTAAGAAATAGATTAGTGGATCAGTGGAAAAGGTTAGGTTCACAAGACAGAAGAATCAACTATATCTATCTAGTGTTTGATAAACCCAAAGATCCTAACTTTTGGGATAAGAATTCATTATTTGATAAAAACTGCTGGGATAACTGGAAATTAGTATGGCAGAAATTAGGCAAGGACCCACACTTAACACCACATACCAAGATAAGATCAAAATGGGTCCATGACCTAGGCATAAAGAACGAGATTATAAATAAATTAGAGGAACATAGGATAGTTTATCTCTCAGACTTGTGGAGGAGAAAGAAATTTGTGACCAAAGATGAACTAGAGACCATTACCAATCACAAAATAGAAAATTTTGATTATATCAAATTAAAAAGCCTTTGTACAAACAGAACGAATGCAAACAAGATTAGTAGGGAAGTAACAATCTGGGAAAACATCTTTACAATTAAAGGTTCTGATAAAGGCCTCATTTCCAAAATATATAGAGAATTGACTCAAATTTATAAAAAATCAAGCCATTCTCCAATTGATAAATGGTCAAGGGATATGAACAGACAATTTTCAGATGAAGAAATTGAAACTATTACCACTCACATGAAAGAGTGTTCCAAATCACTATTGATCAGAGAAATGCAAATTAAGACAACTCTGAGATATCACTACACACCTGTCAGATTGGCTAAGATGACAGGAAAAAATAATGATGAATGTTGGAGGGGATGCGGGAAAACGGGGACACTGATCCATTGTTGGTGAGTTGTGAACGAATCCAGCCATTCTGGAGAGCGATCTGGAATTATGCCCAAAAAGTTATCAAACTGTGCATACCCTTTGATCCAGCAGTGTTTCTATTGGGCTTATACCCCAAAGAGATACTAAAAAAGGGAAGGGGACCTGTATGTGCCAAAATGTTTGTAGCAGCCCTGTTTGTAGTGGCTAGAAACTGGAAAATGAATGGATGCCCATCAATTGGAGAATGGCTCGGTAAATTGTGGTATATGAATGTTATGGAATATTATTGCTCTGTAAGGAATGACCAGCAGGATGAATACAGAGAGGCTTGGAGAGACCTACATGGACTGATGCTAAGTGAGATGAGCAGAACCAGGAGATCATTATACACTTCGACAACGATATTGTATGAGGATGTATTCTGATGGAAGTGGATTTCTCTGACAAAAAGACTTAACTGAGTTTCATTGGAGAAATGATGGACAGAAACAGCTACACCCAAAGAAGGAACACTGGGAAATGAATGTGAACTATTTGCATTTTTGATTTTCTTCCCGAGTTATTTTTACCTTCTGAATCCAATTCTCCCTGTGCAGTGGGAGAACTGTTCGGTTCTGCAAATATGTATTCTATCTAGGATATACTGCAACATATTTAACATATATAGGACTGCTTGCCATCTTGGGGGGGGGAGGAGGGAGGGAGGGGAAAAAAACGAAACATAAGCGATTGCAAGGGATAATGTCGTGTAAAAATTATCCTGGCATGGATTCTGTCAATACAAAGTTATTATTAAATAAAATAAAATTAAAAAAAAAAAAAGAATGTTTGTGGAAACCCTCTTTGTAGTGGCCAGAAACTGGAAACTGAGTGGATGCCCATCAATTGGAGAATGACTGAATAAATTGTGGTATATTAATATTATGGAATATTATTTTTCAGTAAGAAACGACCAGCAGGATGATTTCAGAAAGGCCTGGAGAGACTTATATGAACTGATGCTGAGTGAAATGAGCAGGACCAGGAGATCATTATATACTTAACCAATAATATTATATCAATACATCAATTCTAATGGACATGGCCATCTTCAACAATGGGATGAATCAGATCACTTCCAATAGAGCAGTAATGAATTGAACCAGCTACACTTAGCAAAAGAACTCTGGGAGATGAAAATGAACCACTACATAGAATTCCCAATCCCTCTATTTTCATCCGCCTACATTTTTTATTTCCTCCACAGACTAATTGTACAATATTTCAAGTCCAGTTCTTTTTGTACAGCAAAATAACTGTTTGGACATGTATACATATATTCTATTTAATTTATACTTTAACATATTTAACATATATTGGTCAACCTGCCATCTGGGGGAAGGGATGGGGAAAGGAGGGGAAAAGTTGGAACAAAAGATTTTGCAATTGTCAACGCTGAAAAATTACCCATGCATATATCTTATAAATAAAAAGGCTATAATAATAATAATAATAAAATCTCATCCCTTTTGTGCATTGCAGGTTTTCAAATACTTGAAGTCAGCCATCATGTACCTAACCCTTCTGTCAGAAAAGCTAAATATCCTCAATGCTTTCAATGAATTCTCACAAAACATGTTGCTCAATTTTCTTAGCATCCTGGTTGTCTTCCCTTGACTGCTCTCCATCTTGGCTATGTACTTTTTTTGTTTCTTCATTTCAATTTTTTATTAAGGCTTTTTATTTTAAAAAGCATATGCTTGGGTAATTTTGTAATTTTTCCAACATTGACCCTGCAAAACCTTTTATTCCAAATTCCCCCCCCCTTTCCTCCATCCTCTCCCTTAGCTGGCAGGTATTCCAATACATGTTAAATATGTTGAAATGCATAATAGATCCAATATATGCATGCATATTTATACAGTTATCTTGTTGCACAAGAAAAATCAGTTCAAGAAAGAAGAAAAAGAAAAAACTGAGAAAGAAAACAAAATGCAAGTAAATAACAACAGAGAGAGTAAGAAAGCTATCTCCACATTCTGTTCCCATGGTTTTCTGAGAGTGTATGGCTCTTTCCATCTTTGCAGAAGTAGAACTGGTTTGAATCATCTCAATATTGAGGAGAACCATGTCCATCAGAATTGAATGTCTTATACTTTTATTGTTGCCATGTATAATGAGGTCCTGGCTCTGCTCATTTCACTTAGCATCAGTTCATGTAGGCTTCTCCAAATCTTTCCTGCAGGTTGTTTCTTACAGAACAATACTACTGCATAGCATTCATATATCATAATTTATTCAGCCATTCTCCAATTGATGGACATCCACTCAGTTTCCAGTTTCTTGACACTACAAAGAGGGCTGCCACAAACATTTTTACACATGTGGGTTTCTTTCCCTCCTTTAAGATCTCTTTGGGAAATCATCACAGTAGAAACACAGCTGGATCAAAGGGTATGAATAGTTTGATAACTTTTTGAGCATAGTTCCAAACTCCTCCCCAGAATGATAGGATCCATTCACAGTTCCACCAACAATTTATCAGTGTCCCAGTTTTTCATATCCCCTCCAACATTCTGCATTATCTTTCCCTGTCATTCTAGCCAAATTGCTAGTGGTATCTCAGAGTTGTCTTAATTTGCATTTCTTTGATTAATAGTGAATTGGAGCACTTTTTCATGTGATTACAAATAGTTTCAGTTTCTTCATATGAAATTTGTCTGTTCATATGTTTTCACCATTTATCAATAGGAGAATGGCTTGAACTATTATAAATTTGTGTCAATTCTCTATATATTTTGGAAATGATGCCTTTATCAGATCTTTTTGATGTAAAAATGTTTTCCCAATTTATTGCTTCCTTTCTAATCTTATCTGCATTAGTTTTGTTTGTGGAAAAACTTTTTAATTTAATATAATCCAAATTATCTATTTTATGATCAATAATGTTCTCTAGTTCTTCTTTGGTCACAAATTCCTTCCACAACCACAAATTGGAGGGGTAAACTATCCTATTTTCTTCTAATTTGTTTATAATATCATTCTTTATGTCTAGATCATGAATCTATTTCAACCTTATCTTGGTAATATGATGTCAGGTCTGGGTCTTTGCCTACTTTCTTCCATACTAGTTTACAATTTTTCAAAAAGTTTTTGTCAAGTAATGAATTTTTATCCCAAAAGTTGGGACCTTTGGATTTGTCAAAAACAAGATTTTTATAATCATTGGCTATTTTGTTCTGTGAACCTAACCTATTCCACTGATCAACTTCTCTATTTCTTATTCAGTATCAAAAGATTTTGATGACGACTACTTTATAATATAGTTTTAGATCTGGGAGAGCCAAGCCACCTTCATTTGCTTTTCTCTTCGTTAATTCCTTTGAAATTCTTGATCTTTTGTTCTTGCAGATGAATTTTGTTGTCATTTTTTCTAGTTCAATAAAATAGTTTATGGGGAGTTTGATTGGTATAGCACTAAATAAATAGATTAATTTAGGGAGTATTGTGACCTTAATTATATCTATGTGACCTATCCAAGAATACCTGATATTTTTCCAGTTGCTGAGACTTGACTTTATTTGTGTGGAAAGTGTTTTGTAGTTTTGCTTATATAGTTCCTGACTTTCCCATGGAAAATAAATTCCCAAATATTTTATATTATCAACAGTTATTTTAAATGGAATTTCTTTTTGTATCTCTTGCTTTTGGAGTTTATTAATAATGTATTCTATTTGGATTAGCTCCCTGGAGGGCCTCAGAATCAGCCAGAGTTAGCTTAAATCAAAGTCCTTGGTCTTTAGGGCTTGCCTAAAGATGTATCCTGGATTTTGGATTCTGGAGTCTCCAGCCTCTCTCCTCCTCATCCTGCCACCAAGTGGCTCTGACTCCTCTCTCCCAGCCCTCCATTCCTTGCTACAATTACCTCACTATCACCTGTAAAATTCTTTGTTTGGTTTTCTTGAGGTCTTGGAGCAGCCTTCCTTTCAGCAGATTAATCACCATGAGAATAGACAGGTGTTAAAGTCCAAATCCTTTATTATCTCCTTCACAATCTAGTTTCCTTGCCTAAAGCCCAAGTTAACTTTCTTAGAGGGCTTCCAGAGTCTTGGTTTCAGTGAAGAAGCAAAGGAAGAGAGTCCTGCCACCACAGTTAAATGAGATGGGGTGAATGAATCTGACTCTCAGTCCCTGGCCTTATGCTTCAGCTTCTATCCATCACAAAGGTGGACAATGAAATGAATCTGTCTTTGAGTCCCACCCTCACTGAGTTTGTTCCAGCTTATATGCTCTATTATGTTTAAATCTATTCATCATACTGAGTATAAGTCAATCATTATATCACTAGGGAAGCATTATTTGTTGTAAGATTAAATCAATCATACTGAACTAGAGAACTATAAATCACCACCATAAATTAGTAACCATTGTCTCATCAATTCCACTGAGTTAACACCTTGTAAGAATCCTTGTTTCAGAGTTCTGGCTTATAACAACCTCCCCTTCAGCAGGCCCCAATCATGAGGAGAGTCATAATCTAAATATATACTAATACAACCATTATCTTACATTGAACAGGTAATTAGCCTCAAGTGCTCTCTTGTTTGATTCAAGTACATCTTTTAGAGTTTCAGCCCTCTATATTGCCTGCTTTCTTTTGTTTTAGAACACAAATACTCATGCCATCCCTGACTTCTCAGGAAAGGAGATAAAAACACCAACAAGGAGAGGATCATGCCCTCTCTGACTTCTCAAGAAGAGAAATGAAAAACACCAAAGGGAAGTGGGGAATCAAGCCAGATATTGTTAAAGGGTTTCTGGCCTGAAGGGTCTCACTAGAAACAGGTGGTCATGCCCTCCCTGAATTCTCAGGGAGGTGAGAATTTCAAAAAGGAGGTGATTGAATCCTCTATAACTTCTCAGGAAGGGGGGTGAAAACATCAAAAAGGAGGGAATCACGCTCTCCCTGATATCTCAGAAAGAGAGATGAAATACACCAAAGGGAAGGGAGGAGTCAAACCAGATAATGTTAGCAGGTTTCCTCTGGGCTGAAGAATCTTACTTGAAGGAGGTTTATCTAAATCCATCAGCATGGGAGATATTACACAAGGACATAGCAATAAAGCACAGGCTGGCAGTGATGACTCTCCCCATAACCAGTGCAGGTTCAATGTGTTGTAACAAGAAATATGAATCAATATGGTATTTTAAAAGATTTCCAGAAGTCTTAGAAGGAGGGTATATAAATAACAGTCACGTATACCTCTCTTTCAGCAACCAAGAGCTAGTCCAAAACCAATCTATTGTCCATTATTTTATGTGTTAGGAAATCTAATGATCCCTGCAAGTTTTTGATGTCCCTGCAATAATCTTATTATGCATTAGGGAATCCAATGATTCCTGCAGATTTTGAAATCCTACACCAGTCTTATAATGTCTCAGGGAATCCAATGATCCCTGAGGGTTTTCAAATCCTACAAAAATCTTATCATGTCTCATGGATTCCAATGATTCCTGAGAGTTCTGAAGTCCTGCATCAGTCTCATTAACAATTTTTTTTAGGTCCATGAGTCAATTGCATAACTGGCATGCTCTTTCAGTAGTGAGCACAATCAGCAATGGCACCACCCAATGTTTCTTGGATTTTCCCCCTCTGTTTCAAGAGTCTTCTCCATCTCTCTCCAATGGACAATGTGAATATGGCTTGTTGGTGCCCATATGATTTCTTTTCCATCTGTAGAGATACAAGCAGTTAATTTATCTGGTCCCTTCCATCCACCACTTTCTGGATTTCTCCACATCACCTGGGTATTATTGAAAGATAGTGGAGCTGCTCACACTGGACACTGCCCTTCAGATAGTTTATAAAATCTGTCTGCCAGAGCCAGTGGATCTTTATCAAAAATCAAGAAGTTAACTGTATAAAGACATAAATTTAGAAGTTCTCTAGGGTTACCTGTGGCTCCTTCTTTCTTTTATTTTTGGAAGAGTGTCTTGATATCTCTGTTTTTCCTCTCTACTATTGACTGTCCTTGAGAATTAAAAGGTATGCCACTGGTGTGTAAAATCTGATACAATGCAGAAAAGTGTGCAAAATGTTTAAGCGTATATGCAGGTCCATTATCTGTTATTATTTCTTATGGCACATCCATAATTGCAAATGCTTGAATAAGGAATTCAGTGACTTCTCAAGCTGACTCTTTAGCTGCTGGTATTGCAAAAGTGAATCCTGAAAAGATGTCTACCACAACATGGATAAAAGACAGATGACCAAAAGATTTATAATGGGTCACATCCATTTGCCAAATTTCACTGGGTCTCAAACAACAAGGGTTCTTCCTTGGAGTGAGCATAAGAGTGTAGAAAGGAAGGCAAGTTGTACAGGCTTTTACTATGCTCCTAGCTTCCTCTTTTGTTATCCCAAATTGCAAACATAAACCTCAAGCAGCCTGATGATATTTAGAATGAGATTATTGAGCTGCCTGAAATAAAGCAGGATTGGCCAAATGGTTAGAAGGCTATCTGCCTTTGAATTACCATTAAAAATAGGACCTGGAAGTCCACTATGTGAGTGGACATGCAAGATATAATTCTTACCTGGATGCTTTCTCATTTGCTCTTGAAGTTCCTTTTTTTTTTTTAAAATTAATTAATTAATTAATTTATTTTTGAAAAAATATTTCTTTACAACATTATTCCTTGCACTCACTTCTGCGCCAACTTTTTCCCTCCCTCCCTTCACCCCCTCCCCCAGATGGCAAGCAGTCTTTTACATGTTAAATATGTCACAGCATATCCTAGATACAATATATGTGTGTAGAACTGAATAGTTCTCTTGTTGCCCAGAGAGAATTGAATTCAGAAGGCAAAAATAACCCTGGAAGAAAAACAAAAATGCCAACAGTTTACATTCATTTCCCAGTGTTCTTTCTTTGGGTGTAGCTGCTTCTGTCCATCACTGATCAATTGAAACTGAGTTAGATCTTCTCTTTCTTGAAGAAATCCACTTTTGTCAGAATATATCCTCATACAGTATTGTTGTTGAAGTATATAATGGTTTTCTGATTCTGCTCATTTCACTTAGCATCAGTTCATGTAAGTCTCTCCAAGCCTCTCTGTATTCATCCTGCTGATCATTTCTTACATAACAATAATATTCCATAATATTCATATGCCACAATTTACCCAACCATTCTCCAATTGATGGACATCCATTCATTTTCCAATTTCTAGCCACTACAAATAGGGCTGCCACAAACAGTTTGGCACATGAAGGTCCCTGTCCCTTCTTTAGTATCTCTTTGGGGTATAAGCCCAATAATTCCTGTAATGCAAAGTACCTGATAATACAATCTTGGTGTAAAAATGCTGAGGGGATTTTACTATATCAGGAGGCTGCCCATCCAATCTTTGTACACTTTTAAATGTTAAGAATTTTTTTTTACATCAAGTCAATTCCATGTTGATCCTACTTTTTCCATCTCACACACACACACACACACACACACACACACACACACACACATTCACACACACACAAAAACAAGTCTAATTCCCCTCTCAAATAAGAACTTGTCAGTACTTGTGATGGAGTACTATTGTGATGAAAGACATGTATATATGCATTAGATGACAAATAAACATATATGTTTGTTACAGCCATGGAAAGAAACTTATTTTTCTTGATTATGCATATTTATTATGAGAAATTTATCAAGATGGGTGTTTCTAATAAAGTTGAGGAGAAATGAGAAAGGGAAAATATATTTCTCTTTTTGTCTTAATAGAAAGGTAAAAATGCTACAAAGGTGAAATTTCCCTGCTCTTTCAGAGCTATTATTAGTTTGATTATTTGTTTTACTTTGTTACAATGAGACTTCTAATGAAGTAGGAGTAAGTTTATAGTAAAAACTTAAAACACTAGGAAAAAATATAAAGGAAAAATAAATAGCTATTATATTCTTCTGGAAACTTTTGTCTAGGCTAAACATCTCAAGTTACTTTAACTGATATCTTATGAAATAAACTCAAGGCATTCACCATTTTGATTGCTCCTTTACAGAAACTTTCCAACTCACCCAATGCCCTTTATAAATTTTGGTGGTCAGAACTGAACATAGTACTCCAGATATAGTCAAACCAGGGTAAGGTAGAATGAAACTATTAGTTCATTAATCCATGAGATTAGGCCTCTCTTCATGCATCTCATATCACCAGGCTTTTTACATCTCATGTTTGTAGATTTCTTCACTGTAAATGAATATTTGAAGGCAATAGTAACTAAAAGTGAGAATTAGGAGACTAAGAAAGATCTCTCTCTCTCTCTCTCTCTCTCTTCTCTCTCTCTCTCTCTCTCTCTCTCTCTCTCTCTCTCTCATAGCTTTTTATTTACAGGTTTTATGTATGGGTAATTTTACAGCATCGACAATTCCCAAACCTTTTGTTCCAATTTTTTCCCTCCTTCCCCCCACTCCCTCCCCTAGATGGCAGCATGACCAGTAGATGTTAAATATTTAAAGTATAAATTAGATACACAATAAGTATACATGATCAAACCATTATTTTGCTGAACAAAAATAATCAGACTCTGAAATATCATAAAATTGGCCTGTGAAGGAAATCCAAACTGCAGGCAGGCAAAAATATAGGAATTGGGAATTCAATGTAATGGTTCTTAGTCACCTTCCAGAGTTCTTTCACTGGGTGTAGTTGGTTCAGTTCATTCCTGCTCCATTGGAACTGATTTGGTTCATGTCATTGCTGAGGATGGCCAGGTGCACCAGAATTGATCATCATATAGTATTGTTGCTGAAGTATATAATGATCTCCTGGCCTTGCTCATTTCACTCAGCATCAGTTCGTGTAAGTCTCTCTAGGCTTTTCTGAAATCATCCAGTTGGTCATTTCTTACCAAATAATAATATTCCATAATATTCATATACCACAATTTATTCAGCCATTTTCCAATTGATGGGCATCTACTCAATTTCAAGTTTCTGGCCACTACAAAGAGGGCTGCAACAAACATTCATGCACATACAGATTCACATACAGATTCCTTTCCATTCTTTATGATCTCTTTGGGATATAAGCCCAGTAGTATACTACTGGATTAAAGGGTTTGCACAGTTTGATAACTTTTTGAGCATAGTTCCAAATTGCTCTCCAGAATGGTTGGATGTATTCATAATTGCACCAACAATGTATTAGTGTATCTGTTTTCCCACATCCCCTCTAACATTCTGCATTATCTTTCCCTGTCATTCTAGCCAGTCTGACAGGTATGTAGTGGTATCTCAGAGTTGTCTTAATTTGCATTTCTCTGATTAATAATGACTTGGAGCATCTTTTCATATGGCTAGAGATAGTTTCAATTTCTTCATCTGAGAATTGTCTATTCATATTCTTTGACCATTTATCAATTGGAGAATGGCTTGATTTCTTATAAATTAGAGTCAATGCTCTATATATTTTGGAAATGAGGCCTTTATCAGAACCTTTGACTGTAAAAATGTTTTCCCAGTTTATTGCTTCCATTCTAATCTTGTCTGCCTTAGTTTTGTTTGTACAAAAACTTTTCAGTTTGATATAATCAAAATGTTCTATTTGTGATCAGTAATGATCTCTAGTTCTTCTTTGGTCACAAATTCCTTACTCTTCCACAGGTCTGAGAGAGGTCCTGTGTTCCTCTAATTTATTTATGATCTAATTATTTATGTTTAGGTCATGAATCCATTTTGACCTTATCTTGGTGTACAGTGTTAACTGTGGGTTGATGCCTAGTTTCTGCCATACTAGTTTCCAATTTTCCCAGCAATTTTTGTCAAACAGTAAGTTCTTATCCCAAAAGCTGGGGTCTTTGGGTTTTTCAAACACTAGATTGCTATAATTATTGACTGTATTGTCCTTTGAACCTAACCTATTCCACTGACAAATAATCTATTCCTTAGCCAATACCAAATGGTTCTGGTGACTGCTGCTTTATAATATAATTTTAGATCTGGTACAGCTAGGCCACCTTCATTTGATTATTTTTTTCATTAATTCCCTTGAAATTCTTGACCTTTTGTTTTTCCATATGAACTTTGTTGTTATTTTTTCTAGGTCATTAAAATAGTTTTTTTTTTTTTTTGTGAGTTTGAATGGTATAGCGCTAAACAAATAGATTAGGTAGTATTTGTCATCTTTATTATATTTGCTCACCCTATTCAAGAGCATTTAATATTTTTCCAATTGGTTAGATCTGACTTAATTTGTGTGAAAAGTGTTTTATAGTTTTGCTCATAAAGTTTCTGATTTTCCCTTGGCAGATAGATTCCTAAGTATTTTATACTATCAGTAGTTACTTTAAATGGAATTTCTCTTTGTAACTCTGTTAGGATTTTGTTAGTGATACATAAGAATGCTGATGATTTATGTGATTTTATTTTGTATCCTGCAACTTTGCTGAAGTTGTGGATTATTTCTAATAACTTTTTAGTAGAATCTCTGGGGTTCTCTAAGTATACCATCATATCATCAGCAAAGAGTGATAATTAGGTTTCCTCATTGCCTACTCTAATTCCTTTAATCTCTTTCTCAACTCTTATTGCCAAAGCTAGCATTTCTAATACAATATTGAATAGTAACAGTGATAGTGGGCAACCTTGTTTCACTCCTGATGGGAAAGATCTCTTATAGCAGGTGAAACTTGAAGTGAGTCTTAAAGAAATTAAGAGAAAATAGGAGGTGTAGATGAGGGGTGGTAGAATATTCCAAGCAAGGCAAACACTAGAGAAAAGGCACCCAGGTGAGACATGAAGCAACTTGTTCAAGTTTTACCTTTATCTTTATTAAAATATATATTCCTTTAAAGCATGGACTATCTTGTTTTTTATATTTGTATTCCAAGGACATAGCAAAATATATGATATATGTTGTTGTTCTTGTCCATCTGACTCTTCATGACTCCTTTTGGGGTTTTCTTGGCAAAAATGCTATAACAGTTTGCTATTTCTTTCTGCAGTGGATTTTCAAGTAATCAGAAGTTAAATAGTTTGCCTAGGGTCACAGAAATAGGAAATGTCAGACTTTCCTGACTCCATGCCCAGTGCTCTATCTATTGGGTCATCAGTTATCTCATACTTGGTACATAGTAAATATTTAATTTTTTTTCATTTATCTTATTTAATTTGGCCCAGTGTTCTAGCTCAATGAGAATTTTTATCTTTCAATCTTGATTTTTGTCATCCAAAATCCTATTTCTATTTGCAAATGTCAAAATTATGCCATTTATACATTCATCCACATTGTTGATAAAAGTGTTAAATAGCACAAAGACTGGTATAAACCCAAGGTACTCTACTGGAAACCCCTTCTGTAGAGGGCTGAAACTATTGGGATGCACTGAAGCCGGGACTGCTGAGCACTTGAGGCTAACTCCTGATTGAACAATACTCTATGGGCATATGCTTGGAAAATGGTCCTTTCCACTATCCATACTGGCTCAATGATTGGTGTATAGAGGATTGTAGGAGGGACTAGGGGGTGGAGTAAGACTAGCCAGGGACACACTCTTGGCAGTAGTCAAGGAGAGGCAGTTGCAGAAATTCTCTTCCATCCCCTTCACTTTTACCCCTAAAAACTAAGAATAAAGATGGACTTTTGCTTATCCTGACTCTGGCTGATTCTGGGGTGTCTTGGGGGCTAGCACGGTCATTACAACCTTCTAAAATATTATGGGATTATTAAGAACTCATTAATGGTGTTTTTTATACCTTTACACCTCCTTCTTTGCCATGAATTCCAGGTGTCACAAATAGAGACTATAGTCAAACATTTTTACACCACATAATTATAACCATTTATTGTACCCAGAATATGTATACATGTTCTTTATAAGAGTGTGTGTCTGTGGGTAGATGTTGTACATGTGTCTCTCTGTGTTTGTATATCAGGAATTATGGGATGAGAAGCATGGAGCACAAACATGTGCTAGATGTAAACTGAATCCAAATTCAGAAGATCTGGATTCAAATGACTTGTCCAATGTCACACAACTAAAGTGTATTTGAAGATGGATCTTATTTGTAGGGGTTTAAATGTCTTTATATATGAAGTTTGCTAGATATTTGTACCTTAAACTATTCATGATGCCTTTGAATTTTGAAATTCTCTGATTTTTGTGAGGAATGGCAAAAAGACAGAAAACGGTGTGGCATCTTCATTATATAGTGAATCTGCATCAAGGAGAATAGAATATCAAAGCACCTTCCATCTATTTTCTACATATATTGCATTT
Organism: Antechinus flavipes; assembly: GCF_016432865.1. Classification (NCBI taxonomy): domain Eukaryota; kingdom Metazoa; phylum Chordata; class Mammalia; order Dasyuromorphia; family Dasyuridae; genus Antechinus; species Antechinus flavipes. The sequence continues at coordinate 101,453,929 of NC_067398.1, read as the reverse complement.
GCTGAGTTGATATAAATAGAAACTTCTTGAAGGGAGAGAATATTTCTTTGCCTTTCTTTCTATGGTCAGCACTTTGTGCTGTTTCTCAATGCCAATTGACTGGACTTGGTAACTATATGTAGAATTAATTAGCATGGGGGTAAGAGAAAGGGATAACAATGTTTAGACAGTTTTATTAGAAGCTTAAATATTAATGGAATAATCAAGTAACCATGAATACATAGAATTTCTTACATTTTTCATCAAAACTCTCATTTTTCTATAAAACTAATTCTGACAGTGATTTGTATCATGATTAAAAATAAGTGGCTTTTCTTAATACAGAGAATTTATACCTCAAGATGTCCTAAAGATACCCACTCGTTATTCTCCATAATCTAACAAGGTATTTGGGCTTTTCCAGATGTTGATATTTGAGAAATTGATTTTCAAATCATAATTCTGAGTATTTGAAGTAAAATATAGGTGATTTAATTATATTCATTATCTAGTGATTGCCACATATAAACTTCAAGAAGGAAAAAGCACTGGATATTAAACTTTTTTGGGGGGAGGGAAGGAAATATACTTAATGAATTGAGCTTTCATTTTCTAATGGAATATAGATGAATATGCAAAAATGATGACTTCATCTTCAACATTGGAATTTAATGATAATTTATAGTGTGGCTACTCAAGCAATGGATGCAAATAAGTAATTATTATGGGTATATGCCACAAAATGTTGTCAGTTGTAATGTACCAACCTCCATAAATGGGATTAAATTCAATTTAAAATTGCAACTTTTGACAAATTAAAATTTTATTGAACTAGCATTCCATCAAATGCACCACTTCTGTTTAGTCATGTTAGTCTTATAAAAAGGAAAACTATGCATTAGATGTTCAAGAGATTACTTATCAAAAGGCACAGTGTAGAAAACTGTCATTGAATCAGATTATACAGAGTTCTTAAGGAGAAAATATATGGCATATAAGCTCAAGTTATTAAAATAACAAATGTGTTATGACAAACAAGCTACATTATTTAGGAAGAAGCAATATGAAAAACATAGGCATCCAAAAATGTCTTTAGTATGTAGTTATTTTTAAAGTTTATCTCAGAAAATTCACCATAATGTGAATGTGACCAGGGTGGGATACTGCAGATCATGTCTGTAGAGTGAGACCTTTATCAGATCCTACAAACTTGGAAGAATTTTTGTGTTGTTAAGGCTAAATATGTACAACTGTCATCTAACAGCCTGGATAAATGCAATCAAAAGGTTAAGCATAAGACGTTTGTAATTTTTACTATATCATCTGACAGAGATCATTTATAAAGGGGATTTTGTGTTATCTTAGTGAGAAGAATACATATGGAGGTGAAATCCTTTAGAAATATAATGAAGGGTATTTTAATTCCATTGTTTATCATGTATTATGAGAGGCTGTGGGGTACAATGAAAAGATAAAAAGTCAATCTTGAGGTCAGCAAGACTGGTTCAAATCTTCCTTCTGACAAACACCAGCTGTTTGAAGATGTCAAAGTAATTAAAACTATCAGTGCTCCAGGTAATTCTCCAAAATTATGTTATGTATTAGTTGCTGCCATGCATTGGTAAATAAAGTTTCTACACCAAATTTCCTAATTATTTCCTAATAATTTCCTAAAATTATACAAGCACATATATTCTACATACATTCATACACACACACACACACATAGAGAAAGATACATATATACACACATACACACATTTTCAACAATAAGTATGCATAAAGATATATCCACAGTATATCATAGATAGGTAGATAGATGATAGTTATATAGATGTGTACATTTTCAATTCAACTATATGTCCTCTTAAAAATAAAAACAAGTTGTATATATTGTATATATTTAATATAAATACTATAAATAATATAGTATATAAAATATATAAATACTTATCCCATATGTGTATATGGATTAATATCCATACAGGATGTATATTTTATAAAAAGATGATCAGAGTTAACTAGAAGTCCAATATGAAGACCATAAAAATGACATTGATAATAGACTTTCAAAGTCTATAACTCAGTTTCTTTAAAAGTTTTCCACCTTGTTTAATTATGATGTTGGGTCAATGATTATTAGAAAGAAATAACTTTCCAGGGTTGTCAAAGCTATTACAAAGTTTTCTTGAGGTCAAAGAAAATACTTTAAAATTATTCTTGCTACAGGTACTCTCTCTCTCTCTCTCTCTCTCTCTCTCTCTCTCTCTCTCTCTCTCTCTCTTTACATATATATATGAATATCTTACTATAACTACATTTTCATAATGCCTTTAGAAATTCCCTCCATATTTAAATTAAATTCTGTATTTCATTTCATTCTTTTGAGTGGGTTATTACAGAAAAGAACATGTCACCTTCTGTTTGAAACTGATCAATCTGAGAAATGTCCTGAGAAGGTTTGTGCTTTATTCTGGCCCTACTCATTGGCTATTACTTTATTTTTCAATGAATTAACTTGAAAGAAACTAGATTAATAGAACTCTGAAAGTATTACCTTTAGACCATTTTTTCCCAACTACACTAGGATTTTTTTCCTACCTGAAATGGAATGTCAGATGATATATGCAAATATATGCTTTAAAGGAAAATAATATAATGGAGGAGTTTTTGCCTCCAGTTTGAGAATATCCTTATTTTCTTCCTATCTTACAACATGATTTATGTAATAAAGTTAATTTTTCTTTAATTCCTTCTTTACATTCTTTCCCTCCACCTTTCTCTTTTTCTTCTTCCCTGTTCCCATTTCTCCCTTCCTTCCTTTCTTCTTTCCTTCTTTATTCTTTTTTTTTCTTTCAACCCTTCCTTTTTTCTTCTTCCTTTTCCACTTCTCTTGCCTTCTTTCTGACTTCTTTTCCTTTCCTCTTTCTCCTTTCCCTCCAAACAATGCAACATTGCATATTTTTTAAATCTTCAAAATAATGATTTCCTAAATGCAAATCATTTATAAATTTTTGTCTCTTGGTGAGTTGGAAAGCATGAATCTTCACTATTATCCTTACAAATATCTTTTGTCTTTATTCTCATAATTGGTGTTTTCATCCCCTTTCTTGGAGGAAAGATTTTTACTCAATGAATTGCAGATTATATAGTTTTTATATTTCTACATGGATAAGGATATCAGTAAGAGATTATTTTAAAGATATCAAACTACAACTTTAGATTGAGAAAGATTTTTAAAAATCCTTATTTTCCTAGAAGAGCAATCTGATATAAGTAAGAAGATGATCAGAGACCATCTAATGTAATTGATGAGTTCAGGTCAACACTTCCAGATAAAGTCTAAACCAAGGAAATAAAAAAAAAATAGAACATGTGGCCTAGCCATTGTTTGTGATGTTTGGAATATTTCATAGAATAGAAGTGGTACTTCTAGTCTAGATAAGGACAAATGTCCTAATGTTTGAAAATGCAAGTGCATAGAAATTGCAAATCTAATTCCATTTCAGGAGACAGAAAAGGCAGAAAGAAAAAAACTTATAGAAATCTGTAACATGGTTTGTGAGTTGTTTGAAAGGAAAGGAGTGATAACTTTATAGAATCATCAAAGACCAGCTATGTCAGATTAGAACCATTTCTCTTTTTAGCAGTTTCTAGAATGATAAGGCATTCTAGATTCAGACCTGATATTTCATATTCATATTTCAGAATATCTAATGGTGTTTTTTTTATGTTTTGAGATGTATAGGATGGATAATAGTTGTTAGCTAGATATGGAATGAATGACTTGACCAAAAAAGTAGTAATTAATAACTGATGTCAAATTGAAGTGAGCTCTCAAATGAAGTACTCCAGAATGTAATCCTGGGGTATTTTATCAATAATTTAATTAACATTATAGATAGTTTGTCCAATCTACAAATATCATTTAGATTAACAAAGATCCAAAAAGATATTGATAGCTAGAATTGTGGATTAAACATGAAATTGAATGGTGATGAATATAATAAATTCTATACTATAGATGAACATAAACATAGCAGTATTATCTAACATTTGTATAACATTGTGCTAAATATATTTATAATCATGTGTTATTTGATTTTCATATCAAGCTTAGAAGGTGGGTGCTATTATTATCACTATTTTATAGATGAGGAAATGGAGGTGAACAGAATTTAAATGAGTTTCCCACAATTAATAAGTGTTTGAGGTGGAATTTGAACTGAGGTTTTTCTGATTCTATATCTGGAATTTTATCCATTGTATCATGAAAGATAGAAGTGTCTTGACTAGAAAACTATTTTCTATTAAAAAATGCCATCAAGGATAGGAATAGGTATGGAACTACATGCTAAATATGTGTGGTGTGCAGAAACCAAAAAAAAAAAAAATGAATCCCATTCCTAGATTAAAAGAGTCACAAAACACAGAAAGAATATGTATAGTAATGTGCCAATTTTCCATGTCTCTGGTCAAGTCATGTCTGGAATACATCCACTTTGTTAGATAGATTTTAAAAACCCAGAGTTCATCTGGAATAGAGTGATAAAGGTAATGAAGACACAAGAGAATCTATCCTAAAAATATTCTATGAATTTTAATCTTTATGAATTGAAAGTTACACAAAAGCCATTTTTTCAATCATTCATCATACAATGACAAAAGGATTTTCAAAATTGGAGATGAAGAAGACATATATTCCAGATCTCAAGATTGTTCAGTCATTTTTCAGTCATGTCCAATATTTTCATAACCCCATTTGGTGTTTTCTTGAAAAAGAAACTCAAATGGATTGTCATTTCCCTCTCTACCTCATTTTAGAGATGAGGAAACTGAGAAAAACAGCTGTAATTGACCTGAGGATCACCTGACTAGTAAGTGACTGTAGACAGATTTTAATGCAGGGAAATAAAAAGTCTTCCTGACTCCCAACATAGAACTCTATTGCACCATCTAGCTTCCAAGTATTCATGCAAATGCATGGATGCAGGGTTCAGGAAATCATTACTTGTCTACATTGTGTAGAAAGTAAAGTCTACTGGAGGAGAGGATAACATAATATAATATCTACATCTAAGATTAGAGTAAAACTATGGATAGTGTTAAATGTTACACAAAGGAATTTGTATTTTGTCCTAAAAAGAATAAGGAATCCCTAATGACTTTGAGCAGGGGAGTGCCATAGTCTAACTAGGAAAAAAAAAAAAAAAAAACGATTTTGAAGTGACTAGAAATGTTTATCCTAGACAAGAGAAAATGAGAAAAGGAAGTAAGGAAATCATCTTCATGTCTCTACACATGATCATGTGGAACTACAGGACAGAAGTAGTAACCAAGGTCAAAGTTGTAGAGTGATTAATCCAAGATTTTTGTTAAATAATATAATGGGCTATCTTGAAAAACAAGGATTTTTTTTCCTAATAAGGTCTTCTGTAAGAAGGCATTCTGTCAAAAACATTTTTTTTTAAATGAAGAAGGAGAAGAAAGAGGAAGAGGGGGAAGAAGAGATAGAGAAAGAGGAGAAGGAGGAGGGGTAGGAATCATGTGATGAATTGTGGGACCTACAATGTAAAAGGTATCTTGGTCTAGTCCAGTCTGGACTAGATTGCCTCTGAAATCCCTTACAATTCCTGTGGTTCTGTGTTTTTAATATCTGGTGGTTCCCACTGTTCTCATATGATTGTTTCCTCTCTGGTAAGAAATATCTCTATCTCCAATGAGTTTTCCCAAAATGATCCCCTTTGAAACTCTTTATACTTAGTAGATGAGATTTCCAGTCTAGGTCAAATGCTAGTTATTAAAGTTCCTGTGGGTGCTGGTATTTCTAAGAATTTGCTCATTTTGTTACTTTAAAGAATCATGCCTTCTTGAATGGCAAAACAAATCTTTCATAGAACTGACCTAGGGAGGACTATCAAACCAATGTAACTTGAAGCTCTATGAATTTCCTTTGGTATTGACACAAATATAAAGTATGTTAATGCAGATTGCTGAGCACTTTTAAACATATCACTGATGCCAGTGATAACACTGTCAATTATTTTGACCATCTAGAGACAAGTGAAACATAATTATGCTCTAGGGTTTGCTTTATGTTTTGATAAACTCTTCAACACCTCAGGGAGGAGAATAAGGAGATAACTTATATAAGTTTATAATTCAAGTATATCCCCTCAAAAAATTCCAAGTAATAGCTGATCTGACCTACAGAATTCTTACCCAAGAAGTATAGCTTTAGTATTTGGGGTGGGAAGGGTTGACTGGGGAAGGGCAGAGCATATACTTTAAGGTTTCACAGAATATCAGAATCTCAACTTGGAGAGATTTTCATTTTAATTCCTCACTTTTTCTATTTATCCAGCTACATGCATAATTTAATCTCTTTTTTTGGCTTTTCTTTTTCTTTAGCCAACAATTCTGCTCCCTCGGTGTTTGTTTTCCAAAAACTCCCTAGAGTCCAGCAGCAAAGAAAAGACATTTTTCTGCCTATAAAAGTTTCCTCATTATTTTTTGCAGAGCTTGAAAGTAGGTCAAAGCAAGATCTGTGCACCCTGCTATAATATCCAAACTGTGGCATTTATATTGGAACTCTGATGACTAAGAATACTATGGAAATTATGAATGACAGATCGTGCATTGTAGAATGTGCATTACTTGCCATTATGTGCCATAAATTAATTGTCAAGAAAACTATAGCAACTGTATTTTAGTGGGGAGTCAAGTCAACAACAGCAAACATTTGATGTATATCAGTCATTGTGTTTGTCTTTGGGAATACACACACACACACACACACACACACACACACACAAAGGAATGAAAAAAAAAAAAGGGTCCCTCTACCTCAAGGAGCTTACATTCTAATGAGAAAGAGATTTAAGAAAGTAAGGTAGTATCTACATGGGCACATGATAGCAAAGTCTAGAGAGTTAAATTCTGAGTCAGAAAAAGAAATAGTTTTCTTTTAAATTCTCAATTTTTATTTAGCACTCTAAACCCATAACACTCCTCTTCTTTTTTTTTTTTAAATAGCTTTTTGTTTTTTCAAAACACATGCAAAGATAGTTTTCAACATTCATCCTTATAAAACCTTGTGCTCCATATTTTCTCCCTTCATTTCCACCTTCTTCCTCCCCTAGAGAGCAAATAATCCAATATGGCTTAAACATATGCAAAAGAATTAAAGTTTTCAGGGGTCCTCAAACTTTTTAAATAGGGGGCCAGTTCACTGTCCCTCAGACTGTTGGAGGGCCAGATGATAATAAAAACAAAAATTTTGTTTTATGGGCCTTTAAATAAAGAAACTTCATAGCCCTGGGTGAGAGGGATAAATGTCCTCAGCTGCTGCATCTAGTCGATGGGCTGTAGTTTGAGGACCCCGGTTTAAATGGTCTGAGTCGTTCTCACAAATCAGAGATTCCAGAGGGAACTCATCAATGGAATAAGGGGGCTAGAGGAATAGAAAGGTATTCTAGGGTGAGAAGGCAGCTCTACACATAATGATAAAACCCACAGGGTTATTAGCAGAACTAGGAAAGGGAGTGAAATAACTTTTGTTTTCATTTTTTTCTTGTAAGAATGTCGTAATTTTTCCCCAAAATTAATAGCATTTTTATTTTAAAGTTTTAATTTCATAATTTTATTCCTCTTCCATCCACTTCCCTAGCACAGTAAACAATCAGATATAGGCCATATATGTATAATTGTTCAAAACACTTCCCTATTAATCATTTTGTACCAGAAGATCCAAATAGAAGAAAAAATGAAAGAGTAAAAAATAGCATGCTTCAATATGTATTCAAACAATACCAGTGCTTCTCTGGAAGCAAATAATATCCTTTATCATTAGTCCTTTGAGATTGTCTTGAGTCATTGTATTGTTAAAAATAGCTAAGTTGTTCATAGTTCTTCATTAAACAATATTGTTGTGATGTATATAATATTCTCCTGGTTCTGTTCACTTCACTAAACTTCAGTTTGTGAAAATCTTTCCAGGTTTTTCTGAAATAATCTTGTTTGCCATTTCTAATAACACAAAAAAATTCCATTACAATCAGATACTACAGCTGGTTTATCATTCTTAAATTAGCATACCTGATAAAAATATAATGTATCAAATAATTATAAATGAAAGGTATTATAATTGTGAAATTCATAATATTAAAAGTGAAAAGCATGACAGGTTATTGAAAAATTCTAATTACTTCTTATATTAACGGAATCTCAGAGTTGTGAGAGATGTTGGAAGTCATATAATCTAACTCATAAATGACTACGATTCACTTCTGTACAATCCCTTATAAATGTTCATCTGCTATACTCTTCAGGCACATTAGTAATGGAAAACTGCCTCCCAAGAAAACAATTTTACTTTGAAGTCACTCTTATTATGACTTAGAGCTAAAATATTTCTGAAAACATTAAATATCTACTTGGAAAAATGACAGACCTGGAAAATAGATCTAGGAGAGATAACCTGAGGATTATTGGACTTCCCGGAAATTATGATGAAAAAAGAACCTAGACACTATTTTTCAGGAAATCATCAAAGAGAACTGCCCAGATGTAATAGAATCAGAAGGTAAAATAGGCATTGAAAGAATTCATTGAACACCTTCTGAAAAAACCCTAAAATAAAAACTCCAAGGAATATTGTGAGCAAATTTCAGAACTATCAGATTAAGGAAAAAAATATTACAAGCAGCCAGAAAAAAAAAAAAAAAACTCAAATACGGAGGTGCCACAGGTTTTAATTTGTTCCTTTTCTAGCATTTTTAGTTGAAAGCCCAATTCATTGACCTTCTCTTTCTCTATTTTATGCAAGTAGGCCTCTAGAGGTATGAAATTTCCCCTTATTACCACTTTAGCTGCATCCCACACATTTTGGTATGACCTCTCATTATTGTCATTTTCTTGAGTGAAGTTACTAATTATGTCTATGATTTGCTGTTTCACCCCATCATTCTCTAGTATGAGATTATTTAGTTTCCAATTATTTTTGGTCTACTTTCCCCTGCTTTTTGTTTAATGTAATTCTCATTTCATTGTGGTCTGAAAAGGATGCATTTACTATTTCTGCCTGACTGCATTTGAGTTTGAAGTTTTTATGTCCTAATATATGGTCAATTTTTGTATAGGTTCCAAGAACTGCTGAAAAGAAAGTATACTCCTTTCTGTCTCTATTTCATTTTCTCCAGAGATCTATCATATCTAGCTTTCCTAGTATTCTATTTACCTCTTTGACTTCTTTCTTATTTATTTTGTGGTCTGATTTAACTAATTCTGAGACTGCAAGGTTGAGATCTCCCACTATTATAGTTTTGCTGTCTATTTCTTCTTGCAGCTCTCTTAATTTCTCTTTTAAGAATTTAGATGCTTGACCCAAACTTATCACCGTACACCAAGATAAGATCAAAATGGGTTCATGACCTAGGCATAAAGAATGAGATTATAAATAAACTGGAAGAGCATAGGATAGTTTACCTCGCGGACCTGTGGAAGAGGGAGAAATTTATGACCAAAGAAGAACTAGAGATCACTATTGACCACAAAATAGTAAATTTTGATTATATCAAATTGAAAAGTTTTTGTACAAACAAAACAAATGCAGACAAGATTAGAAGGGAAACAATAAACTGGGAAAACATTTTGACAATCAAAGGTTCTGATAAAGGCCTCATTTCCAAAATATATAGAGAATTGACTCTAATCTATAAGAAATCAAACCATTATCCAATTGATAAATGGTCAAAGGATATGAACAGACAATTCTCAGATGAAGAAATTGAAACTATTTATAGACATATGAAAATATGCTCCAAGTCATTATTAATCAGAGAAATGCAAATTAAGAAAACTCTGAGATACCACTACACACCTGTCAGATTGGCTAGAATGACAGAGAAAGATAATGTGGAATGTTGGAGGGGATGTGGGAAAACAGGGACATCGATCCATTGTTGGTGGAATTGTGAACACATACAGCCATTTTGGAGAGCAATTTGGAACTATGCTCAAAAAGTTATCAAACTGTGCATACCCTTTGATCCAGCAGTGTTTCTACTGGGCTTATACCCCAAAGAGATACTAAAGAAAGGAAAGGGACCTGTATGTGCCAAAATGTTTGTGGCAGCCCTGTTTGTAGTGGCTAGAAGCTGGAAAATGAAAGGATGTCCATCAATTGGAGAATGGTTGAGTAAATTGTGGTATATGAATGTTATGGAATATTATTGTTCTGTAAGGAATGACCAGCAGGATGAATACAGAGAGGACTGGCGAGACTTACCTGAACTGATGCTGAGTGAAATGAGCAGAACCAGGAGATCATTATATACCTCAACAACGATACTGTTTGAGGATGTATTCTGATGGAAGTGGATCTCTACAATAAAGAGAGCCTTAATTGATCAAAGATGGACAGAAGCAGCTACACCCAGAGAAAGAACACTGGGAAATGAATATAAACTGCTTGCATTTTTGTTTTTCTTCCCGGGTTATTTATACCTTCTGAATTCAATTCTCCCTATGCAACAAGAAAACTGTTCGGTTCTGCACACATATATTGTATCTAGGATATACTGCAACCCATTCAACATGTAAAGGACTGCTTGCCATCTGGGGGAAGGGGGAAGGGGAAAAATCGGAACAGAAGTGAATGCTAGGGGTAATGCTGTAAAAAATTACCCTGGCATGCGTTCTATCAATAAAAAGTTATTTTTAAAAAAAGATATGAACAGAAAGTTTTTCCACAGGGAATGAAAAACAGCCCTACTATGTGTCAAATGTATGTTGCTGCTGCTCTTACTCCAGTAAGGAAAGCATTTCCAAAAGTTATGCTATTACATTATATAGATGAACTATTGGGATGTGCACCGGAGGAACAAATGTTAGAAGCATGTCTACAAAAGGCCATAGAAACACTAAGATACTACAAATTGCACATAGCTGAAGAAAAAATTCAAAGACATGCCGCTTTTCAATATTTAGGATATGAAGTTTACCCTAAGGTGCTTACAGTACAAAAACTGTCCTTAAGAACAGAGAAGCTAAACACCTAAAATGATTTTCAGAAATTGGTAGGAGACATCCAATGTATGCGACCAGTGTTGGCTTGACAACCTATCAGTTACAACCATTATATGACATTTTAAGGAGAGACAGTGCTTTAAATTCACCATGCCAGCTTACAAAAGAAGCTCAAGAGGCTTTGAGAAAAGTTGAACTGGCTTTATCCAATGTGGTTGAAAGAATCACTCAAAAACCCTTGGAAATATCAGTTTTTGCCACACAAGAGGCACCCACAGCAGTCCTTCATCAAGGAGACAGTGTGATAAAGTGGGTGAACCTCCCAGCACAACCAGAACAAAGCCTTACTCCTTACCCAGTGCTTGTGGCTAGAATTTTATTAAAGGCCATTAAGCAAGCAGTACAATTATCTGGGACAAGATCTAACAAGATATACACCTTTTACACCAATACACAAATTAATGTGTGCTGTGTGACCATCGCAGAGTGGCAAATTTTATTAGCCATGGCTCCAAATATAGCACATGGGTCTCCATTAAAGATAACCAGACTTTTACATAATTGGCGATGGATTCTTGAAAAAAAAGTTTCTAAAGTTGCTCTTAAAGGACCAACTATCTTTACAGATGCATCCAAACATAATATTTGTGCTGTATACTCTCATGACTTAACTATAAAGAGAGTAGTCAGAACTACTTTTCAGTCCACTCAGCAGAACGAATTATATGCAATCATGCTAGCTCTCACTTATTACACAGGAGACATAAATATAATATCCGATTCAGCCTCTTCCGTAGGTTTGGTACAAAGAATTGCCACAGCCCAAATAAAATTTGCAGCTTCTAATATATATCAGCTCTTTAAGGAACTTCAGGAGCAGTGAGAAAGCATGCAGGAAAGATTTATATCTTGCATGTCCACTCACATAGTAGACTTCCAAGTCATATTTTTGATGGAAATTCAAAGGTAGATAGCCTTTTAACTATATTAGCCAGTACGCCTTTATTTCAGGAGGCCCAGGAATCCCATTCTAAATACCATGAGGCTGCTCAATCTTTGTGTTTACAATCTGGGATAACAAAAGAGGAAGCTAAAAGCATAGTAAAAAAGCTATACACCTTGCCTTCCTTTCCACCCTCCTACGCTTCCTCCAGGGCAGAACCCTCATGGTTTGAGACCCAATGAAATCTGGAAAATGGATGTGACCCATTATAAATCTTTTGGTCATCTGTCTTTTATCCATGTTGTAGTAGACACTTTTTCAGGATTCATTTTTGCAATACCAGCAGCAAAAGAGACAGCCCAAGTGGTCACTGAATTCCTCATTCAAGCATTCACAACTATGGATGTGCCACAAGAAATAAAAACAGATAATGGAACTGCATATATAGCCAAACATTTTGAACACTTTTGTGCACAGTATAAGATTTTATACAGCACTGGCATACCCTTTAATCCTCGAGGACAGGCAATGGTAGAGAGGAGAAACAGAGACATCCAAAAACAAAAGAAAGGGGGGAGCCACAGGTAACCGTAGAGAACTTCTAAATCTAGCCCTTTATATTATTAACTTCTTGATTTTTGACAAAGATGCACTAGCTCCAGCAGACAGGTTTTATAAGCTATCGGAAGGACAGTGTACAGTGTGAGCAGCTCCACTATCTTTAGATAATCGCCAGGTGATGTGAAGAGACCCAGAAAGTAGTGAATAGAAGGGACCAGATAGGCTAATTGCTTGGGGGAGAGGGTTTGCTTATGTCTCTACAGATGGAGAAGCAATCAGATGGGTGCCAACGAGCCGTATTCGTTTTGTCCATCATAGAGAGATGGAGCAGACCCTTGAAATGAAGAAGAAGACCCAACAAATATCAGGTGGTTCTGTTGCTGATTGTGGTCACCATTGAAAGAGCGTGGCAGTTATGGCGTTTGACTCATGGACATAGAAAATTGTTGGACTTCAAAACTCTCAGGAATCATTGGATTCTCTGAGACATAAGATTGTTGTAGGACTTGAACCTCAGGGATCATTGGATTCTTTGAGACATAAGACATGAAAGCCCTCAGGAATCGTTGGATTTTCTGAGAAATGATAAGACTGTTACAGGACTTCCAAATCTTCTGGAATCATTGGATTCCCTAACACATAAAAAGACTTTTGCAGGACTTCAAAAACTTGGGGGGATCATTGGATTCCCTGATATGTGAAGCAATGGACAATAGATTGGTTTTGGACTATCTCATGGCTGCTGAAGAAGGCATATGTGTGACTGCTGTTTACATACTCTCCTTCTAGGACTTCTGGCAATCTTTTACAATACCATGCTGATTTATATTGTTTGTTATACTGTTACTTGCATGTACAATTCATGTTTGTTACACCACATCAAGCCTGCACTGATTGTGGGGAGAGTCATCACTAATAACCTCTGCGTTATTGCTGTGAGCTTGTGTAATACTTCCCATGTTTGATGGGTTTGTGTATACCTGTTTCTAATAAGACCCTTAGGCCCAGAAATCTGCTAGCAACCCCGACTTCTCTTTGGTGCTTTTCATCTTCCTTCCTGAGATGTCAGGGAGGGTGTGATTATCTCCTTTTTAGTGCTTTCATCTCCCTTCCTGAGAAGTCAGGGGGGTCATGATCACCTCCTTTTCGGTGCTTTCACCTCCTTTCCTGAGAAGTCAGGGAGGGTGTGATCACCTCCCCTTGGGGGCTCTGACCTCCCTGAGGAGTCAGGGATGGCATTACCATGTGTGTTCTAAAACAAAAGGAAATAGGAGATGTAATGGGCTGAGGCTTGAGTTGATGCACTGAGGTCCCAAGCATGTGAGGCTAAATAGTAATTGGATCATACGCTATTAATATATATGCTTGGAGAAAGAATGGCCCCTGCCCACTCTTTGTACAAGTCCTGATGTGTTATATAGTAAGTGAAGATTTTGGTGGGTAGAGGCAGGGGAGTAAAAAGGGAAGCTGAAAGACTGCTGACTGGTGCCTTGTCCCAGCTGTTCACATCGCTATCGCAACCACCCTTCACCTCCGATTTCCCTCTGCTAGCTGGCTTTCTGTCACAGCTGCCCATATTGCTATCGCAATACTTCTTCATCTCTACTAAGAATAAAGATTGAAGATTTTTCCCTTAACCTGAATTCCTGACTCCGGCTGATTTTAAATATGTGGTTATCACATTTAACTGAAGCGTAGTAGATTTTGTGCCAACCTTTTACCTTTACTCTGTATGTAGCTCCCTGCTTCAGGTGTGTTTCCTGTAAACAACATATTGTAGGAGTCTGGCTTTTAATCCATTCTACTAACTGCTTCCTCTTATTTTATTTTATTTAATAATAACTTTATATTGACAGAATCCATGCCAGGGTATTTTTTTTTTTACAATATTATCCCTTGCACTCATTTCTGTTCCGATTTTTCCCCTCCCTTCCTCTACTCCCTCCCCTAGATGGCAAGCAGTACTATATATGTTAGATATGTTGCAGTATATATTAGATACAATATATGTTTACAGAACCGAACAGTTCTCTTATTGCACAGGGAGAATTGGATTCAGAAGGTAAAAATAACCCAGGAAAAAAAAAAAAACAAAAATGCAAATAGTTCACATTCATTTCCCAATGTTCTTTCTTTGGGTGTAGCTGCTTCTGTCCATCATTTATCAATTGAAACTCAGTTAGGTCTCTTTGTCAAAGAAATCCACTTCCATCAGAATATATCCTCATACAGTATCGTTGTTGAAGTATATAATGATCTCCTGGTACTACTCATTTCACTTAGCATCAGTTCATGTAGGCCTCTCCAAACCTCTCTGTATTCATCCTGCAGGTCATTTTTTACAGAACAATAATATTCCATAACATTCATATACCACATTTTACCCAGCCATTCTCCAATTGATGGGTATCCATTCAATTTCCAGTTTCTAGCCACTACAAACAGAGCTGCCACAAACATTTTGACACATACAAGTCCCTTTCCCTTCTTTAATATCTCTTTGGGGTATAAACCCAGTAGTAGCACTGCTGGATCAAAGGGTATGCACAGTTTGATAACTTTTTGGGCATAATTCCAGATTGCTCTCCAGAATGGTTGGATTCGTTCACAACTCCAGCAACAATGCATCAGTGTCCCAGTTTTCCCACATCCCCTCCAACATTCATCATTATTTTTTCCTGTCATCTTAGCCAATCTGACAGGTGTGTCGTGGTATCTCAGAGTTGTCTTAATTTGCATTTCTCTGATCAATAATTATTTTGGAACACTCTTTCATATGAGTGGTAATAGTTTCAATTTCATCATCTGAAAATTGTCTGTTCATATCCTTTGACCATTTATCAATTGGAAAATGGCTTGATTTCTTATAAATTTGAGTCAGTTCTCTATATATATTGGAAATGAGGCCTTTATCAGAACCTTTAACTGTGAAGATGTTTTCCCAGTTTGTTGCTTCCCTTCTAATCTTGTTTGCATTAGTTTTGTTTGTACAAAGGCTTTTTAATTTGATAAAATCAAAATTTTCTATTTTGTGATCAATATTGGTCTCTAGTTCATCTTTGGTCACAAATTTCTTTCTCCTCCACAAGTCTGAGAGATAAACTATCCTATGTTCCTCTAATTTATTTATAATTTCATTCTTTATGCTTAGGTCATGGACCCATTTTGATCTTATCTTGGTATATAGTGTTAACTGTGGTTCCATGCCTAATTTCTGCCGTACTAATTTCCGGTTATCACAGCAGTTTTTATCAAATAATGAATCATCTTTGGGTTTGTCAAACATTAGATTGCTATAGTTGACTATTCTGTCTTGTGAATCTATCCTTTTCCACTGATCAACTAATCTATTTCTTAGCCAGTGCCAAATGGTTTTGGTGACTGCTGCTTTATAATATAATTTTAGATCAGGTACAGATAGGCCACCTTCATTTGATTTTTTTTTTCACTAATTCCCTTGAGATTCTCGACTTATTATTGTTCCATATGAATTTTGTTGTTATTTTTTCTAGATCATTAAAATATTTTCTTGGAAGTCTGATTGGTAGAGCACTAAATAAATAGATTAGTTTAGGGAGTATTGTCGTCTTTATTATATTCGCTCGGCCTATCCAAGAGCACTTAATATTTTTCCAATTATTTAAGTCTGACTTTATTTGTGTGGAAATTTTTTTGTAATTTTGCTCAAATAATTCCTGACTTTCCTTTGGTAGATAGATTCCCAAATATTTTATGCTATCAACAGTTATTTTGAATGGAATTTCTCTTTGTATCTCTTGCTGTTGGATTTTGTTGGTGATGTATAAAAATGCTGAGGACTTATGGGGATTTATTTTGTATCCTGCTACTTTGCTAAAATTATGAATTTTTTTCTAATAGCTTTTTAGTAGACTCTCTGGGGTTCTCTAGGTATACCATCATATCATCTGCAAAGAGTAATAGTTTGGTTTCCTCATTGCCTACTCTAATTCCTTTAATGTCTTTCTCGACTCTTATTGCTGAGGTTAGTGTTTCTAATACAATATTAAATAATAATGGTGATAGTGGGCAACCTTGCTTCACTCCAGATCTTACTGGGAAAGGTTGCAGTTTTTCCCCATTGCATATGATGCTTACTGAAGGTTTTAAATATATGCTCCTGACTATTTTAAGGAAAAGTCCTTTTATTCCTATGCTCTCAAGTGTTTTTATTAGGAATGGATGTTGGATTTTATTAAATGCTTTTTCTGCATCTATTGAGATAATCATATGGTTTTTGTTTGGTTGGTTATTGATATGGTCAATTATGCTAATAGTTTCCCTAATATTGAACCAGCCCTGCATTCCTGGTATAAATCCTACTTGGTCATAGTGTATTATCCTGGTGATGATTTTCTGTAATCTTTTTGCTAATATTTTATTTAAGATTTTAGCATCAATATTCATTAGGGAGATTGGTCTATAATTTTCTTTCTCTGTTTTCAGCCTACCTGGTTTAGGTATCAGTACCATGTCTGTGTCATAAAAGGAGTTTGGTAGGACTCCTTCAATCCCTATTTTTTCAAATAGTTTATTTAGCATTGGAGTTAATTGTTCTTTAAATGTTTGATAGAATTCACATGTAAATCCATTAGGTCCTGGGGATTTTTTCTTAGGGAGTTGATTGATAGTTTGTTCTATTTCTTTTTCTGAGATGGGAGTGTTTAGGATATTTACTTCTTCTTCTGTTAGTTTGGGCAAGCTATATTTTTGGAAGTATTCTATTTTATTTAAGTTGTCTAATTTATTGGCATAAAGATGGGCAAAGTAACTCCTAATTATTGCCCTAATTTCCTCTTCGTTAGTGGCAAGTTCTCCCTTTTCATTTTTAAGACTAATAATTTGATTTTCCTCTTTCCTTTTTTTAATCAGAATTACTAAGGGTTTGTCTATTTTGTTGGTTTTTTCATAGAACCTACTCTTAGTTTTATTAATTAATTCAATAGTTTTTTTTTTTTTACTTTCAATTTTATTGATCTCTCCTTTTATTTTTAGAATTTCAAGTTTAGTGTTTGACTGGCGGTTTTTAATTTGTTCCTTTTCTATAATTTTTAGTTGCAAGCCCAATTCATTCACCTTCTCTTTCTCTATTTTATACAAATAGGCCTCTAGAGATATGAAATTTCCCCTTATTACCGCTTTGGCTGCATCCCATACATTTTGGTATGATGTCTCATTATTATCGTTTTCTTGGGTGAAGTTATTAATTATGTCTATGATTTGCTGTTTCACCCAATCATTCTTTAGTATGAGATTATTTAGTTTCCAATTATTTTTTGGTCTACTTTCCCCTGCCTTTTTGTTGAATGTAATTTTCATTGCATCGTGGTCTGAAAAGGATGCATTTACTATTTCTGCCTTACTGCATTTGAGTTTGAGGTTTTTATGTCCTAATATATGGTCAATTTTTGTATAAGTTCCATGAACTGCTGAAAAGAAGGTGTACTCCTTTCTGTCCCCATTACATTTTCTCCAGAGATCTATCATATCTAATTTTTCTAGTATTCTATTTACCTCTTTGAATTGTTTCTTATTTATTTTGTGGTTTGATTTATCTAATTCTGAGAGTGCAAGGTTGAGATCTCCCACTATTACAGTTTTTCTTTCTATTTCTTCTTGCAGTTCTCTTAATTTCTCTTTTAAGAATTTAGATGCTACACCACTTGGTGCCTATATGTTTAATATTGATATTGCTTCATTATCCATGCTACCCTTTAGCAAGATATAGTGCCCTTCCTTATCTCTTTTAATTAGATCAATTTTTGCTTTAGCTTGATCTGAAATCAGGATGGCTACCCCTGCTTTTTTGATTTCACCTGAAGCATAGTAGATTTTGCTCCAACCTTTTACCTTTAACCTGCATGTATCTCCCCGCTTCAGGTGTGTTTCCTGTAAACAATATATTGTAGGATTCTGGCTTTTCATTCATTCTGCCAACCGCTTCCTCTTTATGGGGGAGTTTACCCCGTTCACATTTATGGTTAAAATGACCAATTCTGTATTACTTGCCATCTTGTTAACCCCGGTTTATGCTTTTCTCCCTTATTTCCTCCTTACCCCCCTTCCCAGTATTAAGCTTGTGAGCACCACTTGCTTCTCACAGCCCTCCCTTTTTAGTATCTCTCCCCCCACCTCAGAACTCCTCCCCCTTTCTTTTCAAGTTTCTGTATTCCCTTCTGCTTAACTTATTCCTTCCCTTTTCATTTTTCCCTTCTCACTTTTCAATGAGGTGGGAGAAGTTTCACCATAGATTGAATAAGTCTAAAATTTTTCTCTTGAAGCCAATTCTGAAGGCAGTAAGATACCCACTATATTCATCCCCCTCCATTCTTTCTCTCAGATATAATAGGTTTCCTTTGCCTCTTCATGAGATGTAGTACCCCCACTTTACCCTTTTTCTAGTACAATGTCCTTTCCACATCTAGTTTCTAGAACAAGATATACATGTATTCTTTATACATCTTTATAGCCGAAATATAGTTCCCAAGATTAATCTTTACCTCTTTAGATTTCTCTTGAGTTCTATATTTGTAGATCAAACTTTTTGTGACGTTCTGGCTTTTTCATCAAAAATAGGTGAAATTCTCTTACTTTGTTGAATGTCCATCTTCTTCCCTGGAAAAAAGATGTTCATTCTAGCTGGTTAAGTTATTTTTGGTTGCATACCAAGTTCCTTAGCATTTTGGAATATCATATTCCAGGCCCTTCAATCTTTTAATGTGGATGCTGCTAGATCCTGGGTGATCCTTATTGTGGCTCCTCGATACCTGGATTGGGTTTTTCTAGCCGCTTGCAGTATTATTTCCTCCGTCTGAGGGTTCTGGCATTTGGCCACTATATTTCTTGGTGTTTTGATTTTAGGATCCCTTTCAGTAGGTGATCGATGAATTCTTCAATGTCTATTTTATCCTCTGTTTCTATGACTTCTGGGCAGTTCTTTTTGATAATTTCCTGGAAAATATTGTCCAGGCTCTTTTTTTCATCATGCTTTTTTGGGAGTCCAATGATTCTCAGATTGTCTCTCCTGGATCTGTTTTCCAGGTCTGTTGTTTTCCCCAGAAGTTTTTCACATTCTTTTCCATTGTTTGATTTCTTTGGATTTGCTTGACTAATTCTTCTTGTCTCCTCGAGTCATTCAATTCTATTTGTTCAATTCTTATTTTCAATGAAGTATTTTCTTCATTCCCTTTTTTAATATCTTTTTCTAATTGTCCAATTGAGTTCTTTTGTTCTATGGAATTTTTTTCCATTTCACCAATTTTGTTTTTTAGAGAGCTATTTTCTGTTTCCAGTTCGCTAATCCTATTTTTCAAGGATTTTATTTCTTTATCCACTCTGTCTTTAAATGAGTGTGATGACTTCTCCAGACTCTCTTGCCAAGCCTCCCTCTCTTTTTCACATTTTTCTTCTAGTTCTCTTGTGAGAGCCTTTTTCATTTCTTCTATGATGTTCATCTGTGCTGAGGAACAGAATATCTCCTCCTTTGGGGATTCACCTGGAGACAATCTGTTTTAGTCTCCCCAGGATTTAGAGTCTGCTCTCTATCTGTATAGAAGCTGTCAAGGGTTAAAGTCCTCTTCAATTTTTTGCTCATTTTGTCAAAGAATCAAAGACAAACTAGCAAAGAGAAAAAGAAAAAAAAAACCCTAAATGGAGTCTGCTTTTTGGGGGAGGAGGGGCTGGGTAGTGTTACCGAGCTTCCTCTATAGACCGCCGGGGCAGCAGTGAGGCACTAGCCAGACTGTGCTGCGCCTGCACTCTGAGACTCCAAGAGCGTGCTGAGTCACTGTGGGGGAGGGGTGGCCAGGTCCCAAGAGACTCCACGTGTTTGGGGTTGTATTCTTCACCTCCCAGTGTTTTTAGCTTCTCTGCTGGGCTGCTGGTTTGCTGCCAGGGCAATGTATCCAATCCTGTAGCAAAGGTCTCCCCGCAGAGACAGCTGCGATTGCACTCTTCCCCTCTCCAGTCTGCTCCCATGCTTTCACTGCCACTGCCCTCAGCCTGCGCCCAACCTAAAACCATCTCTACCCTCGAGCAAAAACAGACCTTTCTTGGTGTGTTTCAAAGATGTCTTCTCTTGGTAACTATTTGTGTTTTTTTTTTTTTTTTCAGTCAAGCATTAACTCAGAGGCTTGTAATGAAATGGATAGTGAGAGAAAATGAGGAGCTTACACAGCTGTGTGCCTCCTCTCCACCATATTGGCCGGAAGTTCAACTGCTTCCTCTTTATGGGGGAGTTTACCCCATTCACATTTTTGGTTAAAGTTACCAATTCTGTATTACTTGCCATCTTCCTAACCCCTGTTTATGCTTTTCTCCATTCTTTCCCTCTTACCCCCTTCCCAATATTAAGCTTGTGAGCACCACTTGCTTCTCATAGCCCTCCCTTTTTAGTATCCCTCCTCCTGCCTTAGAATTCCTCCCCCTATCTCACTCCTTTGCCTCACAGTTTCTGTATTCCCTTCCGCTTAGCTTATTCCTTCCCTTTTAACCTTTCCCTTCTCACTTTTCAATGAGGTGGGAGAAGTTTCACCATAGATTGAATATGTCTAAAATTTTTCTCTTAAAGTCAATTCTGAAGTCAGTAAGATACCCACTATATTCACCCCCCTCCATTCTTTCTCTCAGATATGATAGGTTTCCTTGCCTCTTCATGAGATGTAGTACCCCCACTTTACCCCTTTTCTGGTATAATGTCCTTTCCATCTCTAGTTTCTAGAACAAGGTATACATGTATTCTTTATACATCTTTATTGCAGAAATATGTTTCCCAAGATTTATTTTTACCTTTTTAGGTTTCACTTGAGTTCTATATTTGTAGATCAAACTTTTTGTTAAGTTCTGGTTTTATCATCAAAAAGAGGTGAAATTTTCTTATTTCATTGAATGACCCTCTTCTTCCTAGAAAAGGATGCTCATTTTGGCTGGGTAAGTTATTTTTGGTTGCATACCAAGTTTCTTAGCCTTTTGGAATACCAAATTCCAGGCCCTTCGATCTTTTAATGTGGATGCTGCTAGATCCTGAGTAATCCTTATTGTGGCTCCTCTATATTTGAATTGGGTTTTTCTAGGTGCTTGAAGTAGTTTTTCCTTTGTCTGAGGGTTCTGGCATTTGGCCACTATATTTCTTGTTGTTTTGATTTTAAGACCCCTTTCAGTAGGTGATCGATGAATTCTTTCAATGTCTGTTTTACCCTCTGTTTCCATGACTTCTGAGCAGTTCTCTTTGATAATTTCTTGGCAAATTGTGTCCAGGCTGTTTTTTTCATCATATTTTTCTGGGATTCCAATAATTCTCAGATTGTCTCTCCTCGATCTATTTTCTAGATCTGTTGTTTTCCCAAGAAGGTATTTCACAGTTTTTTCCCATCATTTGATTTTTTTGGTTTTGCTTGACTGATTCTTATTTGTCTCCTTGAGTCATTCAATTCCATTTGTTTGATTCTGATTTTCAATGAAGTATTTTCTTCACTCACTTTTTTATATCTTTTCCTAATTGTTCAATTGAGTTGTTTTGTTCCAATGAATTTTTTTTCCATTTTGCCAATTTTATTTTTAGAGAGTTATTTTCTTTTTCCAGTTCACTAATCCTATTTTTCAAGGATTTGATTTCTTTATCCACTTTGTCTTTAAATGAGTGGAATGACTTTTCCAGACTCTCTTGCCAAGCCTCCCTCTCCTTTTCCCATTTTTCTTCTAGCTCTCTTGTGAAAGCCTTTTAAAATTTCTTCTATGAGATTCATCTGTGCTGAGGAACAGATCATCTCCTCCTTTAGGGATTCACCTGGAGACAGTCTGTTTTTAGTCTCTTTGAGGTTTAGAGTCTGCTCTCTATCCATAGAGAAATTGTCAGTGGTTAAGGTCTTTTTCAATTTTTTCCTCATTTTGTCAGAGAAGAATTAAAGACAAACTAGCAAAGAAAAAAAACCCAAATGGAATCTGTGTTTTTTGGGGAAGGGGCTGGGTGGTGTTACTGAGGTTCCTCTACAGACTTGTGGCCAGCAGCAAGGTATTAGCAGGACAGTGATGGCTGTGCTGAGCCTGCACTCTGAGACTCCTAGAGCATGCTAAGATGCTGTGAGGGAGGGGTGGCCAGGTCCCGAGAGACTCCAGCTGTTCTGGGTTGTATTTTTCACCCCTGGTGTTTTTAGCTTCTCTGTTGGGCTACTGACTTGCTGCCAGGGCAAAGTCTCCAATTCTGTACCAAACCTCTCCCCGAAGAGATGTCTGAGATCACACTGCACCCACCTCTGGTCTGCTCTGCTATAAGCTGCCTGCCAGGCTCTCGCTGCTGCTGCCTGCCCTCAGCCTTTGCCCGATCAAACACCATCCCTGCCCTCAAGCAAAAATAGACTTTTCCTGGTGAATTTCAAGGAAGTCTTCTCTTGGTAACTATTTGTGTTTCTTATTTTTTTTTCAGTCAAGCATTAATTCAGAGGCTTGTCATGAAATGGATTCTGAGAGAAAACACGGAGCTTACACAGCTGTGTGCCTCCTCTCCACCATCTTGGCCGAAAGTCTAGGCTAAAATCACAAATAAAATATTAGCAAAGATACTAGCAAGATATTAGCAAAAAGACTACAGAAAACCATATTCAGGATAATACACCATGACCAAATAGATTTATACCAGGAATGCAGGGCTGGTTCAATATTAGGAAAACTATTAGTATAATTGACCATATTAATAACCAAGTTAACAAAACCCATATGATCATCTCAATAGATGCAGAAAAAGCATTTGATAAAATCCAACATCCATTCCTATTAAAAACACTCGAGAGTATAGGAATAAATGGGCTTTTCCTTAATATAATATAATATAAAATATAAAACCATCAGTAAGGGTCATATGTAATGGGGATAAATTGGAACCATTCCCATTAAGATCAGGAATGAAACAAGGTTGCGCACTATCACCCTTACTATCCAATATTGTATTAGAAAGGCTAGCTTTGGCAATAAGAGTTGAGAAAGAGATTAAAGGAATTAGAATAGGTAATAAGGAAACCAAATTATCATTCTTTGCTGATATGATAGTATACTTAGAGAACCCCAGAAATTCTACTAAAAAGCTATTAGAAATAATTCACACTTTTAGCAAAATTACAGGATACAAAATAAACCCACATAAGTCATCAGCATTTTTATATATTACTAACAAAATCCAACAGTCAGAGTTACAAAGAGAAATTCCAGTTAAAGTAACTACTGACAGTATAAAATATTTGGGAATATATCTGCCAAAGGAAAATCAGAAACTATATGAGCAAAACTATAAAACTCTTTCCACACAAATCAAGTCAGATCTAATAAATTGGAAAAAAATATTAAATGCTTTTGGATTGTGTGAGGAAAAATAATAAAGATGACAATATTACCTAAACTAATGTATTTATTTAGCACTATACCAGTCAGAATCCCAAAAAAAAACTATTTTAAGGACCTAGGAAAAATAACAACAAAGTGCATATGGAAAAACAAAAGGTGAAGAATTTCAAGGGAATTAATGAAAATAAAATCAAATGAAGGTGGCCTAGCTGTACTAGCTCTAAAATTATATTATAAAGCAATGTTTACAAAAACCATTTGTTATTAGCTAAGAAATCAACTAGTTGATCAGTGGAATAGGTTAGGTTCAAAGGACAAAACAGCCAATAACTTTAATAATCTAGTATTTGACAAACCCAAAGACCCCAGCTTTTGAGATAAGAACTCACTGTTTCACAAAAAATTGGAAATTAGTATGGCAGATATTAGCATTGACCCACATTTACCACCATATACCAAGATAAGGTCAAAATGGGTTTATGATCTAGGCATAAAGAATTAGATTATAAATAAATTAAAAGAACATAGGATAGTTTATCTCTCAGACCTGTGGAAGGAATTTGTGATCAAAGAAGAAGTAGAGATCATTATTTTTCACAGAATAGAAAAAAATTGATTATATCAAATTGAAAAAGTTTTTGTAGAAACAAAACTAATGCAAACAAGATTAGAAGGGAAGCAATAAACTGGGAAAACATTTTTTTTTACAGTCAAAGCTTCTGATAAAGGCCTCATTTCCAAAATATATAGAGAATTGACTCTAATTTATAAGAAATCAAGCCATTATCCAATTGATAAATGGTCAAAGGATATGAACAGACAATTTTCAGATGAAATTGAAACTATTACCACTCCTATGAAAGAGTGTTCCAAATCACTATTGATCAGAGAAATGCAAATTAAAACAACTTTGAGATACCACTACACACCTGTCAGATTGGCTAAGATGATAGGAAAAAAATAATGATGAATGTTGGAGGGGATGTGGGAAAACTTGGACACTGATACATTGTTGGTGGAATTGTGAATACATCCAGCCATTCTGGAGAGCAATTTAGACCTATGCTCAAAAAACTGTCAAACTGTGCATACCCTTTGACATAGCAGTGTTACTACTAGGCTTATATCCCAAAGAGATTTTAAAGAAGGGAAAGGGATCTGTATGTGCAAGAATGTTTAAGCCAGCCCTCTTTATAGTGTCCAGAAACTTAAAAGTGAGTGGATATCCATCAATTAGACAATGGCTGAAT
The DNA here is from genome assembly GCF_016432865.1 of Antechinus flavipes. Classification (NCBI taxonomy): domain Eukaryota; kingdom Metazoa; phylum Chordata; class Mammalia; order Dasyuromorphia; family Dasyuridae; genus Antechinus; species Antechinus flavipes. Next base: position 101,428,819 of record NC_067398.1, on the reverse strand, counting down.
AAATTGTGGTATATGAATATTATATGATATTGTTGTTCTGTAAGAAATGACCAGCAGTATGATTTCAGAAAGGTCTGGATAGACTTACATGAACTGATGCTGAGTGAAATGAGCAGGACAGAAAATAATTATATATTTCAACAACAATACTATATGATGATCCATTCTAATGGACGTGGCCCTCTTCAACAATGAGATGAACCAAATCCATTCCAATAGAGCAGTAATTAACTGAACAAGCTACACCCAGGGAAAGAACTCTGGGAAATGACTATGAACTACTACATAGAATTCCCAATCCCTCTGTTTTTGTCCATCGGCATTTTTTTTATTTTATTCACAGGCTAATTGTACACTATTTCAAAGTCTGACTCTTGACAGCGAAATAACTGTTTGGACATGTATACATATATTGTATTTAACTTATACTTTAACATATTTAACATATATTGGTCAACCTGCCATCTGGGGGAAGGGGTTGGGGAAAGGAGGGAAAACTTTGGAATAAAAGGATTTGCAACTGTGAATGCTGCAAAATTACCTATGCATATATCTTGTAAATAAAACCTATAATAATAATAACAAAATAGAAATACTCCTTGTTGGCTCTAAACTGAAATACTAACTCCTCTGTATAAAATATAACATCTTTCAAAAGCAGTGAAACCTTCAAAACTCATTTGACTCCTTCCCCCCACCATATTCTAGTCAAACAAAGCTATTTCTTATTCTCCATGCACATTACAATATATCCAATAGGACTTTTTTATTAAAGCTTTTTATTTTCAAAAAATATGTATAGATAACTTTCAATATTCACTCTTTAAAAGTCTTGCATTCCAAATTTTCTCTCTCCCTTCTCCCTACCCTCTTCCTTAAAAGATAAGTAATCCAATATATGTTAAACATGTGCAATTCTTCTATATATGTTTCTACAATTATCATGCTGCACAAGAAAAATCTGATCAAAAAGGGAAAAAAAACATGAGAAAGAAAAATGCAAATAAACTCAACAAAAAAGTGTGAAAATGTTATGTTGTGATTCATACTTAGTCCCCACAGTCCTCTCTCTGGGTGCAGATGGCTCTCTTCATCACAAGTCCATTGGAACTGGTCTGAATCATCTCCTTGTTGAAAAGAGCCATGTCCATCAGAATTGATCATTGTATAATCTTGCTATTGTTATGTACAATGATCTCCTGGTTCTGCTCATTTCACTTAGCATCACTTCATGTAAGTCTCTCTAGACTTCTCCAAAATCATCCTACTGATTGTTTTACTGATTACTTTACTTAGGTAATTTACTTACCTAAATTCTTCCTCTGTAACTCCATAGATTTCATGAAGGAGTCACCTTCACATTCAGTTGGTACGGCAGCAAAATAATAATAATAATAATAAATAAATAAATAAAACAGATAACTCCACATGGTGCTGGGTCAGGTTTTTTTAAACAGGCCAATAGTTATTGCTATGCTGGCAAAGGAAAAATTGCTCTAAGTAGTCCATTGTAGACTGTCCACACATGTTATAGTCCAATCTCTTAAAAGTAGATTCACAAAATCTTCCTCATGGATAATGACATCTTGCATGATCTGGGTATGTGCCAGACCTCCCCAATTATAAAACATATTATGTAGCATTCCATGCAAATTCTTTGTGGCTAACACTTTTTGCCTTTTGGTATTCTCAATGCCTAGCACAACCCCCCTTAACTAGTAATCATGTAATAATTACTGGGTTGAATTTAATAGGACACCAAAATACATGGCAGTTAGGGCATCTATATTACCTTTCTAAGTTCTACACCAAAACAAAGAACTATAGTTCAATATCAATCATATCACATTTAATTTATATAAGTTTAACCATTCAGAGCTCCTCTACCCAGAGGCCTTTCACCACACCCTTGTTTTTTACTTCTTCCTACCCCTCTCAGGGGAAATCAGGATTTTTGAGCCTCCAGAACCAAGTTTAATTAATCTGGAAAAATTGCTGAGGCTTCCTATGTTCAGATCCCTTAATCCTTATTTTTCTTAGTGCTCCAAGTCATAATTTCCCAGCATTACTGCATGGCCACAATCTCAGAGGTGAGGCTTTTGCTTCTCAAGAATAGGACATTATTGATAATTCTTAATATTAGTTTAACTGGAGTCATTTTGACAAGGAAAACCAAGTGATCAAGCAAATAAATATAACTTTTTTCATCTTTTTTAAACTTACCTTTCAGATCATTTATTTTTCTGGTGATCAACTATGTATTCCATGACAAAAATGCCTTTGTAATATAATTGCTTTAAGATAATAGTGCATCGCCACATTTTAGTGCATAAATCTTTGCTCAAAAGTGCAATTTTTGATTTGTAAACGGAAGTCCGAGTAAATCCACTAGGGACATTGCTACAGCAAAACTGTCATTGATGCAACATGCATTATTCACACAACCTATCATAGAAGTTTCATTTTAAATAGGAATAGGAGAGGGAGTAATTCTTAAAAGCAAAAATACATTGCATTTTGTTCACATTTTTTTAAATAATAAATGTACAATGACAAAGAAACTACATTATTTATAATGCAGAAATGTTTTTTTTTTTTAAGTATAAGAAAAATGTAATGATTTTATAGACTTCCTTTTCTTTTTGTTTTTTCATGATCTTTTTTCCAGGGAAATCACTCTGAAGCATGATCATTACAAAGATAGTTACTGAATTATTGTCAACTGTCTTTTAAAAAGATCAGGGAGAGTGACAGAGAAGTCAGAATATTGTAGAAAAAAATGTCCTGATATTTTTGAAGACAACTTAAGTCATGAACTTAACACATAACATGTAACATGTTACAGTTAACATAAGTCCAATTCTGTAATCAGGAGGACCTGCATTCAAATCTATCCTCAGACACTTGATACTTAGCTGTGTGGTCCTGGGTGAGTCATTAAACCCCCAGTATCTTATAAAAAGAAAACAAAAGCAATATAGACCATAAAGTGTTAACTGTAAGCCATTAATCTTGATTTAAATTTCAAACCAACAAAAAAACAAACAAACAAAAATGTAAGTGAATATCTCTTTCAGGTGTAGATATGGAAAAGTGCAAAAAGGATTAAGTATGAGAGAAAAAGTTTAAAAACAGCCTCATACCTGAAAGGCACTTATTCAAACTAAAGATGATGAAGGAATACTTTTTTTCTCATTTCTAATCTGAATGCAATTTAGAGGCGGGATTAGAAGGTAATAGCTGAGAAAAGTTAGTTCTAGAGTTTGTTTTTTTTTTTTTTTTTTGATGACTAAGACAAATGAGTGCTGTGCAAGTATGAATTTTCTGACAGAAACAAGAATTTTATTTTTATAGAAGGGACTATGCTTTGTACCACTCTATCCCATCTCACCCCAACCCTTGCCAATACACAAATGATTGTTGGTCAAGTTCTTTGTAGAATGATATAACCTGAGGTTATGTGCTACTGGTATTTTTATAGAGAAACTTAAAGTTAATACAAGAAAATTGTCTAGAGTGATTGAACATGAAAGGAAAGTAGAAATAGAAAAAACCCACTATCACCAGTGGGTGGTGATCTCAAAGAGATCCTTTGTAGAAAACACATAGGAGTATTTTTGCCAAATTTTGAAATCCCCCAAACAAAGAGAAAATTTTGCAAGAAACAAGAAAAAAAAAAACAATTCAAATATGCTGGGACTACAATTAGAATTATACAAGATTTATCAGGAGTTACAATAAAAGATCACAGCTCCTACAATCATATCTACGGACAATCAAATTTGGCTGGTGGCCAAAAATATCATATCAAGCAAAATTATGTATAATTTTGAATGAGAAAAAATGGACATTCATTCAACAAACTTGCAGATTTCCAGGACTTTCTATCAACCAAACTCAAACCTAAAATAAAATTTAACATATAAGAGCCAATATTAAAGATCAGTTTTCAGGAACTCAATATATACAAACTGCTTAAACATGAACAAATTGTTATTTTTTTTTTAACATGAGAAATGTATGTGTGTGTGTGTATGTGTGTTTAAGATTCACATCAACAATATGATAGTTCAAAAGAAACATTGGCAAAGTAGATAAAAATAGTAACCATTTTATACAAACGAGGTGCAGAGGAAGAAAAGACACAGAGATATTACATGGGAGAAGAGGGCTCATAGGTCTCACATTGGCATTGGGTTCAATAGGCAACACTACATATACACCATAAAGGGTATAGCACCCTCCAAAACCTGTAAAGAAATAAAAAGGATTTTTCAAGGGTGAGGGAGGAAGAACGAGATTATAAATAAATTAGAGGAACATAGGATAGTTTATCTCTCAGACTTGTAGAGGAGGAAGGAATTTGTGACCAAAGATGAACTAGAGATCATTATTGATCACAAAATAGAAAATTTTGATTATATCAAATTGAAAAGCCTTTGAACAAACAAAATTAGTGCAAACAGGATTAGAAGGGAAGCAGCAAACTAGGAAAACATGTTCACAGTTAAAGCTTCTGATAAAAGACTCTTTTCCAAAATATATAGAGAATTGACTTGAATTCATAAGAAATCAAGTCATTCTCCGATTGATAAATGGTCACAGAATATGAACAGACAGTTTTCGGATGATGAAATTGAAACTATTACCACTCATATGAAAGAGTGTTCCAAATCACTATTGATCAGAGAAATGTAAATTAAGACAACTCTGAGATACCACTATGCACCTGTCAGATTGGCTAAGATGACAGGAAAAATAATGATGAGTGTTGGAGGAGATGCGGGAAAACTGGGACAGATACATTATTGTTGGAGTTGTGAACGAATCCAACCATTCTGGAGAGCAATCTGCAATTATGCCCCAAAAGTTATCAAACTGTGCATACCCTTTCATCCAGCAGTGCTACTACTGGGCTTATACCCCAAGAGATACTAAAGAAGGGAAAGGGACCTGTATGTGCCAAAATGTTTGTGGCAGACCTGTTTGTAGTGGCTAGAAACTGGAAAATGAATGGATGCCCATCAATTGGAGAATGGTTGGGTAAATTGTGGTCTATGAATGTTATGGAATATTATTGTTCTGTAAGAAATGACCAGGAGGATGAATACAGAGTGGATTGGTGAGACTTACATGAACTGATACTAAGTGAAATGAGCAGAACCAGGAGATCATTATATACCTCAAGCAACAATATTTGAGTTGCCACAGAAGAGAGAATTTACTCTGTCTCCCTTGTTCCAGAGGTACAAACCAATAACAATCAATACTGTATGAGACTGTATTCTGATGGAAGTGGATTTCTTCAACAAAGAGATCTAACTCAGTTTCAATTGATCAAGGATGGACAGAAGCAGCCACACCCAAAGAAAGAACACTAGGAAATGAATGTAAACTGCTTGCCTTTTTGTTTGTCTTCCCAGGTTTTTAACCTTCTGAATCCAATTCTTCCTGTGCAACAAGAGAACTGTTCGGTTCTGCACACATGTATTGTATCTAGGATATACGGTGACATACTTAACTTGTATGGAATTGCTTGCCATCTGGGGGAGGGGGTGAAGGGAGGGAGAGAAAAAGTCCGAACAGCAGTGAGTGCAAGGGATAATGTTGTAAAAAAAATTACCCAGGCATGGGCTCTGTCAATAAAAAGTTATAAAAAAAATAGTAAAAAAAAATAAAAATAAAGTTATTGGAGAGTTCAATTTTGAGGATATCTCTAATGTGTCACCTTGACTTTGCCCTCAAAACTATGCCAGAATGCTTTTTCTTATATCTGTCTAAAGTATTTCATGCTCTTGGTTAGATGTTAAATAATGTCAAAACTTTATTACTATATGTAAACAATGTCTCTAAACTGTGACATATTACATTATGATAGGTGAATATTTTCTACAACATTAATATTAGAATATTTTCCAACCTGTTTAAACTAGAACTACCTGAATTTATGCTTCTGATTTTTCACTACATCTTTGTTTATTAAAAAAAAATAACTGGGAAATATTTGAGTTGCCACAGAAGAAAGAATTTACTCTGTCTCCCTTGTTCCAGAGGTACAAACCAACAACAATGATTAGAAGATACAGAGAGATTAAATTGGGTTCTCTATAATGGAAAACTACATGAAAATTAGAGTTATTTGATAGCAGAATGTATAGTAGAGTAGACCTCAAAGGAATAGACTATATATCATTGACAGGATGAGTAGTTATCAGAGATGCTTTATAAGGGATTTCTGTTCAGATAAAGATGATTAGAGGACTTATGCAGTCTCATCCAAATCTGAAATGAAAAATTTCAATGACAACTTTCTGGACAGATCCTATTCTCTAGAGGAATGAAGCAGGAAAGGTTTAAATGCAATGTTCTCTTAATCCTTTTTTTGTGGATTTCATTTATAATAAAAGACATCAAGCTCAGGCAACACAGGCATTCATTGTAATGGCTGATCCTTTCTTTCATTAGATTCTGCCTCCCAAAGATACCAGAAAAGACTTTGTGGTTATTAAATCAAATCTTATGGTAAAGTCTTCCATTTTTACTGTCACTGTTCATCATCTGCTATTTTATCTCTTTAAATATTATCTTTCCTTAAGTGGAAATTCAGTCAGAGACTTCTCAGTCAGTATTTTTTGACAAGTGTCTCTGAGGCTCAGTTTCTTTATGTGTAAAATGCTAGATTAGGTTAGACTATCTCAGAGTCCTCTCCCCATGGTGTTATTTTATGATCTTATAAGTCAATTATCATGGAAGACTCAGGAAACTCTTCACCCTGAATTCTGCATGGATACAACTAGATTATTCTCCTTAAATATTCCCTAAAATATCATCCCAATTTGAAATTTTAAGTATTATATCTATAAATGGTATTATTTCTCAGAATATCATAAAATCTGCATTAATATCTTTCTGAAATTCACAATTCTATTAGATTCACCTAAAATGAATACATATTCCATTCACATACTTTCCCAGACCTTCAAATTTTACTGATAGTGGTAATATTTAGTTCAATTGTCCCTATACATATTTAACTCATACTAGCAGAAAAAAATGTAGCAAGGGCTAGTCAAAACTTTAGATGGAATTAATGAATTTTTTCTGATTTTATTTTCTAACCAGAAGAGTTTCATTCTGATACAAATTTACTTGCTTTTCTCCCTAAGTAAATCTGAAAGAAGTGGTATCTTACATATGTTTACATTCATTTTTAGGAGTAGTATTGAACCTCTAACCTGTAGAATATTCTTTTCATTGTGTAGAAGCTTTGATAATTTTTCTTCACTAATGCCCCATTGGTAGCTGGTACATATATGTAGCTGCCCAAGTCTGGAGTCAGAAAGACTCATCTTCCTGACTTAAAAATTCAGCTTCAGACATTTACCAATTGTGTGAACCTGGGCAAGTCACTTAATCCAGTTTGCCTCACTTTCCTCATCTATAAATTCAGCCTAGAGGAGGAAATGTCAAACCACCCCAGTATCTTTGTCAAGAAAACACCAAATGGTAACAAGGAGTTGAGCCTGACTGAACAAAAGTTGTTATATACATATGTACATATATATCTATATATCTATATGTATAGATATATAGATATATAGATATACACCCACACACACACATACACACACATAAATACATACATATATATTTCTCTATTCTAACAACCTTCAGAAAACTATCTGGATTTAACATGGGGAAATTTAGTCGTATAGACAGATTTGTAAAAACTATTTTGGTATATCTCAGCTGTATGAGAGCTGTATAAAATTCGTAATTTTATAGTGCTTCACATAATACTAGAAAATGATAATTTCAAGATGAGTTGTTGTTCTGCACAAACTAAGAAAAATTTCTTCAAGGGAGTTCCATGTATAAAAGAAATATCAAAATTGGATCCTTCACCTGCATTCCCAAAAGAAGCTATGATGGAAGTGTATTATCAAAGGAATTTAAAAACTGGGGGATAGAATCTCAGTGACTTATCCCATGTCACACAAGTAGCAAGCAGGAGAGAAAACATTTCCATTCAAATTTCCCTGTCTACAGATCCAAACTTCTTTTTATTGCACTTTATATCTTGCTTCTTCTTGATGCCTCTTTAGTACTTTACATATCACAATTCTTATACTTCCAGGAGGCAGTCAGTATAAATATTACTCTTCTTTTAAACAAAAGGATCTGAAGCAGAACTACTGGATTATCCCAAAGAAATCAAAAAAGAAGGAAAAAGGATCCACATGTGCAAAAATGTTTGTAGCAGCTCTTTTTGTGATGGCAAAGAATTGAAAAATAAATAAATGCCCATAAATTGGGGAATGGATGAATAAGTTGTCATATATGAAAATAATGGAATAGTATTATTTTACCAAAAAAAAAAAAAAAGATGAACGTGCTGATTTTAGAAAAGTCTGGAAAAACTTAATGTGAATAGATGCTGAGTGAAATAAGCAGAACTAAGAAAACATTGCACACAGCAACTGAAAGACTGTGATGATCAATTATGATAGACTTGGTTCTTCTCAGCAGTTCAGGGATCAAAGACAATCCCCATAAATTTAGGATGAAAAATGCCATCCCTATCCAAAGAAGGAACTATGGAGACTGAATGTAAATCAATACATTCTATTAACACTTTTTTCCTTCTTTTTTTTTCTCATTTTTTCCCTCCCTCAACATGATTCAAATGAAAATACATTAAAAAAATGTACATATCTAACTAAAAAATGTTGGTTTATATGTACCTCAGGAAAATTAAAATTAGAAAAAAATGAAGTTACTAGCCTGGCAACAACAACAAAATCATAAAAATCTCAAGCAGACATGGGAAAGTAAACTGACTTTCTTGGATCATACAGCTTGCTAGTAGATAACAGAACAATCTAGATATTAACTTACTGGTTTTAACCTTGTACAAGTGGGAACCAGAAAAATTAAAATGTCACATGCTCATATTAATATCTCAGAATGACTTGTTCAAAGAATACTCTAATTGGTATATGAATAGTTGGATGCTAAAAGCTATTTCTTAGCTATTCTTACAAGGTGCTAACTCAGTGGAATTAATAATACAATTGTTATCTAGTTTAGCATGGTGATTAATAGTTCTCTAGTTCAGTAAATGTACTTAATACTTAATATAGTTCTACAAGATTCACACCTATGATGATGTAATTATAATAGAGTATATAACAGCCAGCAGGGACTGAGAGACAGATTCATTCCATCATCCACTTTTGTGGTGGTTGGAGACTGAAGCACAAGCCCTTGGACTCAGAGAAATTCACTTCATCTCACACCACAGTGGTGGCTGGCCTCCTGCTCTTCCCCCACTGAGACCAAGGCCTATCTGAAAGGTTCTCTCGAAAGCTGCCCAGCTTTTGGCAAGGAGACAATAAGGAATTTGGACTTTACACCTGGCTATTCTTGTGGTGATTACTCTACTGAAACGAAGGTTGCTCCAGAGACCTCCAGAAAACCAACAAGAACATTACAAGGCTAGACTCTAATTTATTTTTCTATATATAGTTCATTAGTTTATTCTTATACATTGTAAGGCTGCAGCTTCTTTTATCAACTAACTTTATTTATAACAAAAATATCAGGATTAATTTGATTGTGTATTTTCAATATCTACAAATACAGCAGACAGATTTGCAGATTGTGGGAGTAAGTTTCAATTTCACTGGGCTTGCTCAGTGCTGACCACATTGAAACACAATTTATTTAGTTCATTTTGGGGGGCTGTTCAGAAACTGATCCCAATTTGTTTGTATCAGTGGATTGATTCTTCTCATTTTGAGAGGGCTGGGGAAAGAAGGGAAAGATGACCAGTATATTTCTAGGGTATTCTTCATAGGTTTTTCATAAAACTGTTTATAGGGAAGTAGTTTGGGGTGTGTTGTATTACATAGATTTTGCAGCCTGGTTCTTGCAGCAGTAGCAGTAATTCAGTATATCATGACACCAATTTTATTTCTTTATCACAACTTGTTGAGCACAAGAAACCAGTATGAACCTGTTAGCATTGGTTAAATGTTTTAGAAACTCCCCGTGTAAAAGTACAACCCTTCATGGAGAAAAGATCTATCTGTCAATACCTATGTATTTGTCCCTGAGGCAACAGAGCACCATTGAAGTTATTGGGTAGGAGAGTGACATGATCGACCTATGATTTAGGAAAATTACTTTAGTGGTTGAATGGAGGATGGATTGGAGTAAGGAAAGACTTAAGACAGGAAGATTAAGCGGCAATTTAGTGTTGTAATCAAGGCATGAAGTGATGAGAGCTGCACTAGAATATTGTCAAAACCAGAAAATACAAGGGAACATATTAGAGAGTTGCAGGAAAGTGAAATTGACAGGCATTGGCAAAATCTTGGATATGAGACAAGAGAAATAATAAGGATGATTCCTAGGTGAGGAGTCTGAGGGATTGGAGATTTTCACCTGCTCCCAGCCACCAACTTCATGAAACATGTCGTTTTCTCTCCTCCTCTTCAGAAATTTTCTGAATCTTTCAAAATGGAAATTAACCTGATATATTTTCTCCATGCCTATCCTAGGTTCATATATGCTAACCACAGGAATAATGTATAAGGAAATTGCTTAACAGAGATATTAGAGTAATAGAGATAATAGAGAGTTAAATCAATAAGGATTTGACACAAAAAAATAATGAAAATAGCACTACAACTTGTATGAACAAATGTAGTTTTCACAGGTCAGATGATTTCTGAACATCATTTATAAAATTGCCACAGTTCTTTCCAGAAGTGACTTAACTTCTTTATTTGTCTGGGAATCTTAATTTCCAGTCTAAAGATAGGCAAGAAATCCATGAACATATTTTAGATGATTTGTAATTATTTTATATATATTACTATTTTCTAGAATAGGTTTCCTTTGTAATCATATGCATATTATTTTATGTATTTAAAGACATTATTCATAGAAGAGGCCTCACCAGAAAGCAAAGAGATCTATGATATGTGAAAATATTAAGAACTAAGGAAATGTGTCTTTGGAAGAATATGACATGTTTAGTTTTATTTTATTATTTTAGAGAGACAGAGAGATAAGTAGACAGAAACAGAGAGACAGATATAGACATGAAGAAGGACAGAGAGAGAAAACAAGAATAATGATCTATTGTGCCACAAAAGTCATTTCTCTAATATTTTTCAATGTTAACTAAAATATGGCACTGAAAAATGCCACTTTTACACACACACACACACACACACATATATATATATATAAATTTTGATTGATCAAAGAAGCAATGAGGTGACATCCCTAGAGAAAAAAATTAGCAGAGTGAAAGACTTTGAGAAGGTGAGAAATTTGTAAAGCCCTTGTCTTTTTTTCCTTCTTCTTAAAAGCATATTCTAATTAAGATAAAACCCAGTAACTTTTATTTTTTTATTATTTTCAATTAGCTCTTCCTTCTCCCCCTCCCACTGGGTGTGTGTATACAGAAATATTTATAATAAATGTATGTAGTCAAGCAAAAAAATCCCCATAGTTACGGTGTCCAAAAGAAGTGTCATATCCTTCATATTTATTTCATCTCCAAAAGGCTACATTACCTAGATATAAAAAGGTTACATCATAAGCAAATTAGAATAACAAGGAAGAAATTATCTTTTAGATCTTTGGATAGAGAAAGAGTTCATGACCAAATAGGGATTAAAGAGAATCGCAAGATAAAAAATGAACAATTTTAATGCAGTAAATTGTTTAAAAGTTTTTCACAAACAAAACCAGTGTCATTTAAAAAACTAACCAGTGACAGTTAATAAAGGCCACCTTTAGAGATGAAATGAAATGACAGCAATCTCAATGAACTGATTTTCAGATAAAACTTTTCATAGGCATTTTTAAAAGAGTCTGATAAAGGTAAGATTAGGGAGTGTGCAGTGTGAAATCCCAAACAGAAAGGAAGAGCTGAAAGTGTATCACATAGGTCTCAGTATTCACTTTTTGAAAATGCTTTTATAATGTGACTTTCTAGTATTTGTATTATTTTTTCTTTATTTTATGAAATTAACCAAACCTAGCAGCCTGATTTAAGTGACATATTATTTAAATATTGTCTATTAGTTATTTGAAATTTGATAGTGGCAAGAGACTGGAATATTATTTGAGAATTTTGGCATAAATCATATTAGAAGCTATTTTCTAGGATCTACAGAAACTATAGGAATTTGTTATTGGAGAAGGATAACCATATATTTTTAAGTTTATTTTGATCTTTATTATATGATATATGGGTTAACATTTAGTGTGGATAATCTAATAGTGAAAATCAATAATTCACTCCTAACTAATCTTCTCACAATCATGAAAGATGAAGAAATTTATATAGGGTCACATAGCTAGCATATACTACAGACAGATCTTTTTGATACCAAGGTCAGCTCTTATTTTAATTATTGCTATTTTGTGCAGGTATCTATTGTGGAAGTGAAATGTTTTTTTTTTTCTTTTTTTTTTTTAATGTTTTCATCAGGTGACATGAAGCATCACATCCTAGAGCTAGAAAGAAGTTGAGATTTTTTAGATTATATAATAAAAAGAGTGAGAGGTGGTTATGCTGAATAATGTACACAGATTTATTTGTATTGATTGACTGGGTACAGAAAATCACACTGTCACTTTTCTCCAAATTAGTAGAGTTCTATTGCTTTCTTGACCTTCTATATCAAGCTTTAGGTAGAAACCTCATCAAAACAGGCCATCAAAAATTTCAATCTATTGACATTCAGGTAAAGGGGAGACAGAGATTTGGCACTTAGAGGACCAATCTAGGTAAGTTATAGCTATTAGCTGACAACATTCTTGAGACTTAAAATAACATATGTTAAAGTCTTCAAGTTATAATTTTTAATTTACATTGTTGTTTTCATACGTTTCTTATACAAAATCTGACATATTTCTTCCTAAAGTTGTTTTCAAAGGAATTATATGACCTGGCTATATATGTGGCTTAGGAATGCAGATACTTAAAAAAAATGAATTCTTTATAAGCAATTCATGGCTAGATTTCCAATAAAATCTAGAAGAAAATAATCTCACTAACCCGGCTAAAGAGAAAAAAAAATTAGTATTTACATGAATTTCACTAGTTAAGTAACTAGTAAGTAAACCTGTACATTTCTATTGTAAGGATCAAACTAAGATCATATGTGTGTGTGTTTATATACATGTATGTGTGTATACATATGCCCACAAATACACCCACCTATATATCCTGTATCCTAGATAACATGTTAAATGCTTTACAAATCTTAAAGCACCATACTTTAAATTATTTATTAAAATTATTATGTTTTAATCAGACTGAGAAAAACTAGAATCTTTCTTATTTTTTGTCACAGTTCTTTTTTTTATATATGCTTGAATAATCTAAGATTGCCATTCACAGCTTAGAGATAATAGAGAACACTGATAATAAATCTATAATCAAAGAAATAGAGAAGTAAAAAATTTCATCCTCCTTGGAAAATACATACATACATACATACATACTTAAATATATAATGCATACACACATATATGCATTCATATAAAATTAAATAGGTAAGCAGCTGTATCTTCTCTCTTATATATTGTCACTATTGTATTCAACCAAGAAGTGATCCTAGTTTTTCTTGTTTTTGGTTTTTTTAAAATATTAATTCCTTCATTAGAAAGGAAACTGTTTGAGGGCAGGAGCTGTTTCTGCCATTTTTAAATCTCTAATTAAGTTCCCTGTAGTATACATAATAAGTGCTTATTAAATATTGGTTCATTCTACCCCCTTTTTTATCTTCCTCTTCCCTTTAAAATAACTTAAAATACCATTTGTTCTTCATAGATATCCATGCTAGCCTCTATTCATTCTGAATTACGTATTTATCATTTCTCAAAACTTGGCAAAAGGATCTATAGGAAAGAAAATTTCAAAGTGACTTTTCTACATGTTAGACATCCTCTGAACAATAAGTTAAGAAAATAAAAATTAAAGACTAAGTCAGTTATTTGAGTTGAGGAGGGAACATAATTTATGGGTTTATTTTATCTTGTTTTTCCTAGTGATTGTAGAAACCTGGTATCATCGCTATTTGTTTTCCACAATATATTTAGCTGCATCTCCTTTAATACCATCTGTAATTAGTTCACAACAAAACAGCCAACCTGAGAACTGTGTTGCTATTTCTACAAATCCCTAGTGTTCTTTGTCACACTCCTCCACAGCACTTTTGGAGGAAATGACAGCAGTTGTTATAGGGATCCTACAGGATAGTCTCCCTGGTGCCTGAATCTTGGTGAAAAATACTCAGCACACCAAAACTTTATTATCTCCCCTATTGAAATTCAAATCATCTAACCTTTGTCCAGCACCTACTATGTGTGAAGCTTCATGTTCAGTTCTAGGAACACAAAGTCAGAAAGCAGCAGTCTTGAAAGTGCCTAAGATCTAATGGAAAGATCTGCCACAAATGGGCATAGCAAGGAGAGAAGAGGCATTGCATGATCACAAAGAACAGTAATACAATGTAGAATGTGATAGGGGCAAAGGAGATTTGTAAACAAAACACCTGAGGTGAGAGAAAGTGATTTCAACTTGAAGCACCAGAGAAAGTTTTATGGAAATAATAACACCAGAACAAGATCATAAAGAAAGAAAAGGATTTCAGCATGTAGAGATAAGGAACCCAAGTTTTAGAAGCATGGAAGATTGTCCCTACAGAAACAGAAAATCCAGAGAACAGAAAGATATTGGTGAACAGGTAGAAGTCAATTTTAGCAGAATTATAGCTGGGTAGCAGCAATAAGTAAAAGACAGAAACCTAAATTCAAATCTTTCCTCTAAATTCTTAGTAGCTAAACCCTTGGATTATTTCCATACCTATAAAATTAGCATGAGGATGGCATCTACCTTAAAGGAATTATGAGGATCAAATTAAATAATACTTATGTGTTACAATATCTGTACATAATAGAAACTATATAAATGTTAAATATTTTAGGCTAGCTATTATTATTATTATTATGATATGGAAAGTTATATTGTTTGCTTTGCCTATTGTGACAATTCATAGTATATTGCTTGACATTGTTAAATTGTTTCATGTCTGTTATGTCACAAATAAACTGCAAGATGAATCCCAGCTCTTATATTTACTGCCAGTATAACTTTGGACAATCTATTTCAGCTCTTTTGGCCTTAATTTTCTCATCTATTAAATGAAGGGATTGGATAAGATGCCTCTGCGGTTTCATTCTTACTCTAAGCCCTATAGTCCAATGATCCTGGAAGGAAGGAACAGTGTCTTATAATTTCCCTTTGGTAATAGTACCAATAGGGTTATTTATTGCACATTTAATATCTTACTTTGCATAAATAGTTGCTGAAACCCTATGGAAACCATTAGCTATCAAATATAATTAGTATATGGCAGTATTGATGTTATAAAGATAATATTTTGTCTCATGAATTTGAAGAAACTCAAAACCCAGAACAGACACCTAAAGTCCTTTGTTGTTTAACTCTATCAATCTCCCAATTCTCAGAGTTTTGTCATCTTCAAGAAGGAAGGAAAAACCACATACAATAACCCAAAGCCCAATGACCTTCTCCATTCAGTTTTCAATTTTTGTGTTCTTCAGTGTTCATTGAGCAAAAGCCCACAAACAGAATTTGGCAGATGCAGTCATATGTGTATATATATATATATATATAGAGAGAGAGAGAGAGATAGAGAGAGAGAGAGAGAGAGAGAGAGAGAGAGAGCCAGAGACACAGAGAGAGATAGAGAAACAGAGAGAGAGACAATTATGATCATAACAAATCTGAGGTCATATACTGATTTTTTCTAGCACTGGCTAATATTTGAAAAAAAGAGAGACTGATGCAGTAGATAACATTGGACTTTGAATTAGGAAAATCTCGGTTTAATTATTGCTTCAAAATTGCTTTAAATCTTACTTTATGACTCTGGGTAAATCACAATATCTACAAACCTTGATTCCCTAATTTATGAAATTGCTTTGCTAGGAAGATCAAATAAATTAAAATATTTAAAGAACTTTGCAAATCTTGAAGCACTATCTAAATGTTAGCTATTATTATGATCACCATTATTATTGATGTTTTGTTATTATCATTGTGATGTAATATAGCTTCTGGGGTAAATAGTGATGATTTTAAGATCCCCTGATGTTAGGGGGCTTCTGTTCTAACAATGTCTGTCAAAGATTCTAAATCTTCTGGCTTTGGAATCTGATCCTGAAGCCCTCTGATCTAAAATTGCTATTGTTCTGCCAATGATAATAAAAGTCCTCTGGCCTAGGAATATAATAATATTTCTTCCTTAGACTTTAGGGGAGATATATTAGTGATAGTGAGACTCACTAACTATTGTTCTGACAAACTGTCAATGATTTCAAGTCTTCTGGTCCTAGAATAGTCCTACAAATATTACTTTCTGTTGGTTAGTGATAAGCAAATTCTTAAGACTGCTCCTTCGGTTTACCTCTAGGACATAAAATTAGCATATCAATAATTTGGAGAACTAGATAAATGTCTCCTTGCTTCTGCTTTTTTTTTCCCCCTAAATTCTCTTGGAATGTATACTGCTTCAATTGGCCTTACAATGCCCCTTGACTTGGAAAAGAGTTCAAGACTGCAAATTCTTTTGAGACACCTCTTGGCATTGAGCTGTGACCCCCAATTTGTTGGGGCCCCTTCCCAACTTAATATTTGTCTCTCCTTCCTGTCTTATTTACTGCCTACTATGTTATATCTACTCTTCTAGGTAGTCTATAACCTATATTTAAACAATTTTCACAAGAGCTTCAATTATGTCCCCCTTCTCTTCATATATATTGTTTTAAAATTCAGTTTCAAAACCAACTATACCTTTAAAGTTGAGGCCCTATATCTATAATCTTAAGATCCTACAAGTCTCCATATCAAGTCAAATCAACAAGTACCTATTATTCATCAAACAATACATTAATAGTATGTAGCTTTCTTATAACAGCTCCCTGATTCTGAGCCAATGTAACTATTTGTTTTTTTTTTTTTTCCCTAATTCTAGTGTTTAGTATTAGTGTTTTATTTTCCTAGTAGGCAGTTACATGAGAGTGTAACTGTTTTTGTTTTACATTTTGCATCTCTCTAAAAAGCTAAGATACCTCTCTAAATGTCTTTTGATATGAAATATATAGTTATTTATCAATACGTGAAAGAGCTGTGTAGTGATTAGCTGTGGAATCAAAAGGACCTGGCTTCCTAATCTGCTTTTTCTGTTTATTATTTGTATTATTGGGCAAATAACTGTTTTTGAAATTTGCTAAGGAAAATCTCAAGGAAAATGATTCTTTTATCCTTCTCATCAATAATGGTAATAATAATAGCATGTGTAATACATAAACTTTTGCAAAGTACTTCATAGATGTTATCCCATTTTGTAATGGGCTGAGGCTTGCGTTGATGCACTGAGGTCCCAAGAACATGAGGTTAAATAGTAATTGGACCATACTCTATTAATATATAAGCTTGGAGAAAGAATGGCCCCCACCCACTCTTTGTGCAAGTCCTGATGTGTTGTATAGGAAATGACGATTTTGGTGGGTGGAGGCAGGGGAGTGGAAAAGGAAGGGGAAGGAGAGACTTTTGGGATTGCTATTGCGATGGTTGGCTCAGCTCAGATCGCTCTCTGTTAGCTAATTAAGGCCAGAGAAGAAGGGAAAAATGTATCAGAATTTCAACACCACATTTTTCCTGTAATTCAACAGTTTAATTCTTCAGGTCAAGAAAGTAGAAGATACTCTCCTTTTGATATAGATTAGAGATAGAATAGGAAAACAAGGTGGGAGAACAAGACCCACTACCCCATGTCCAAAATGCAACAGAGGCTTCCATTGGGCCTCAGAATGTAGACAGATTCAGGGAAACAGGATGAGGGGCCCAGCCCCAGGGCCCAAGGAAAAAAAACACTTGGGGCATGATGGCAGCCAATGGTGCATCCAGGGAGGGCCTAGAAGTCCAGTACCCAGACATGACCAATCAGCCAGAAAGCCATATGATGGGAGAAGGGGATTACACAGTCAACCAGCCAGGAAGCAACCTGATGGCAGAAGGGAATTACAATTGGGGAGAATAGAGCTGTATTCAGCTGGGACAACTGAGATACCCCCTGGAGAGGTGAAATCTGTTCCTCTCCAGCCTATGGATCCCCTACCTCCAGGCACAGTAGGCTCGACCATTTCACCTCCTTTTTGTACGTACAAAACAGTGTCCATCCACACACTGATGTGGGAAACTGGGGAATGTGTAGATAATATCCCAGTCACTAATTCAGGTAGACAATGTGTGACTTATCACCCAGGAGAAGTAGTAGCATCAGGTTTACTCATACAGAATCCTAATAAGCAACCTGGTGATAGTCACCCAGGTTCTGACTCCAGACCACAAAATCCAGGGATATACTGGACAGCAGCTGTAACGGCTGACCGACCTATGCTCACTATCTATATAAATGGCCTACCATTGGAAGGATTGGTAGACACAGGTACAGATCGTACAGTCATTAGTGGTGCCAATTGGCCCAGTTACTGGCCAAAGATTAAAGCAGACACCTATATGTCTGGAGTAGGAGGATCAATAGCAGCTGAAGTTAGTGCTGCCCCTATGAGATGGACTTTTGAAGGCAAAACAGGAGTTTTTACTCCTTTTATAGTTGAAAAACTCCCCATCAATCTGTGGGGAAGAGATGTTTTACAACAATTAGGGTTAAAAATGAGTACTTCGGTTTTTTAAGCAGGGCTGCTGTTGAAGGCCTGCCAACACTTTCACCTGTTCCTATCCAATGGAAAACTGATACACCAGTGTGGATAGAACAGTGGCCCTTGGGTAGCGATAAAATTCAGGCCTTATTAGATATAGTACAGGAACAGCTTGAACAAGGACATTTACAACCTTCTCTAAGTCCTTGGAATTCCCCAGTGTTCATTGTAAAAAAGAAATCAGGAAAATGGAGGATGCTCACTGATTTAAAAAAAGTAAATGAACAGATGGAAACTATGGGAACTCTTCAGCCTGGACTTCCATCTCCTACTCAATTGCCTAGAGAGTGGCCTCTTTGGGTCATCGATATTAAGGATTGTTTCTATTCTATCCCTCTGGATAAGGAGGATATGAAAAGATTTGCCTTTTCAGTGCCCAGCATTAACTTAGCTGAGCCTTATAAAAGATATGAAGGGACAGTTTTGCCACAGGGAATGAAAAACAGCCCCACTATGTGTCAAATGTATGTTGCTGCTGCTCTTGCTCCAGTAAGAAAAGCATTTCCAAAAGTTATGCTATTACATTATATGGATGATATATTGGGATGTGCACCTGAGGAACAAATGCTAGAAGCATGTCTACAAAAGACCATAGAAACACTAAGATACTACAAATTATACATAGCTGAAGAGAAAGTTCAAAGACATGCTCCTTTTCAATATTTAGGATATGAAGTATACCCTAAGGTGCTTACAGTACAAAAACTGTCCTTAAGAACAGAGAAGTGAAACACCTTAAATGATTTTCAGAAATTGATAGGAGATATTCAATGGATGCGACCAGTGTTAGACTTGACTACCTATCAGTTACAACCATTATATGATATTTTAAGGGGAGACAGTGCTTTAAATTCACCACGCCAGCTTACAAAAGAAGCTCAAGAAGCTTTGAGAGAAGTTGAACTGGCTTTATCCAATGTGATTGAAAGAGTCACTCAAAAACCCTTGGAAATATCAGTTTTTGCCACACAAGAGGCACCCACAGCAGTCCTTCATCAAAGAGACAGTGTGATAGAGTGGGTGAACCTCCCAGCACAGCCAGAACAAAGCCTTACTCTTTACCCAGTGCTTGTGGCTAGAATTTTGTTAAAGGCCATTAAGCTAGCAGTACAATTATCTGGGGCAAGACCTGATAAGATATACACCTTTTACACCAATACACAAATTAATGTGTGTTGTGAGACCATCCCAGAGTGGCAAATTTTATTAGCCAGGGCTCCAAATTTTACACATGGGTCTCCATTAAAGATAACCAGACTTTTACATAATTGGCGATGGATTCTTGAAGAAAAAGTTTCTAAAGTTGCTCTTAAAGGACCAACTATCTTTACAGATGCATCCAAACATAATATTTGTGCTGTATACTCTCATGACTTAACTATAAAGAGAGTAGTCAGAACTCCTTTTCAGTCCACTCAGCAGAACGAATTGTATGCAATCATGTTAGCTCTCACTTATTACCCAGGAGACATAAATATAATATCTGATTCAGCCTATTTGGTAGGTGTGGTACAAAGAATTGCCACAGCCCAAATAAAATTTGCAGCTTCTAATATATATCAGCTCTTTAAGGAACTTCAGGAGCAAATGAGATAAGATGAGGTAAGATTTATATCTTGCATGTCCACTCACATAGTGGACTCCCAGGCCCTATTTTTGATGGGAATTCAAAGGCAGATAGCCTTTTAACTGTTAGCCAGTACACCTTTATTTCAGGAGGCCCAGGAATCCCATTCTAAGTACCATCAGGCTGCTCGAGCTTTGCGTTTACAATTTGGGATAACAAAAGAGGAAGCTAGGATCATAGTAAAAAGCTGTACAGCTTGCCTTCCTTTCCATGCTCCTACACTGCCTCCAGGGAAGAACCCTTGTGGTTTGAGACCCAATGAAATCTGGCAAATGGATGTGACCCATTATAAATCTTTCGGTCGTCTGTCTTTTATCCATGTTGTGGTAGACACCTTTTCAGGATTCACTTTTGCCATACCAGCAGCAAAAGAGACAGCCCGAGTGGTCACTGAGTTCCTCATGCAAGCATTTGCCATTATGGGTGTGCCACAAGCAATAAAAATGGACAATGGTCCTGCATACACCTCCAAACATTTTGCACACTTTTGTGCACAGTATAAGATTTTACCCTTTAATCCTCAAGGACAGGCAATAGTAGAGAGGAGAAACAGAGACATTAAGACGCTCCTCCAAAAACAAAAGAAAGGGGGAGCCACAGGTAACCCTAGAGAACTACTAAATCTAGCACTTTATACTATTAACTTCTTGATTTTTGACAAAGATGCACTGGCTCTGGCAGACAGGTTTTATAACCCACTGGAAGGGCAATGTCCAGTGCGAGCAGCTCCACTATCTTTAGATAATCGCCAGGTGATGTGGAGAGATCCAGAAAGTGGTGGATGGAAGGGACCAGATAGGCTAACTGCTTGGGGAAGAGGTTTTGCTTGTATCTCTACAGGTGGAGAAGGAGTCAGATGGGTGCCAACGAGCCGTATTCGCCTTGTCCATCGCAGAGAGATGGAACAGACCCTTGAAATGAAGGAGAAGACCCAAGAAACATCTGGTGGTTCTGTTGCTGATTGTGCTCACCATTGAAAGAGTGTGGCAGTTATGGCATTTGACTCATGGACATAGAAAATCATTGGACTTCAAAACCCTCAGAAATCATTGGATTCTCTGAGACATTAGATTGTTGTAGGACTTTAAAGCCCTCAGGAATCATTGGATTTTCTGAGAAATGATAAGACTGTTACAGGATTTCAAAATCTGCTGGAATCATTGGATTCCCTAAGACCTAAAAAGACTTTTGCTGGACTTCAAAAACTTGGGGGGATCATTGGATTCCCTGATATGTGAAGCAATGGACAATAGATTGGTTTTGGACTATCTCTTGGCTGCTGAAGAGGTGTATGTGTGACTGCTGTTTACATACTCTCCTTCTAGGACTTCTGGCAATCTTTTACATCATAATGTTGATTTATATTGTTTGTTATACCGTTACTTGGGTGTATGATTCATGTTTGTTATACCACATCAAGCCTGCACTGACTGTGGGAAGAGTCATCACTAATAGCCTCTGCGTTGTTGCTATGTGCTATGTGCTATGTGTTCCCATGCTGATGGGTTTGAGCCCAGAAACCTGCTAGCAATCCCCACTTCCCTTTGGTGCTTTTCATCTCCCTTCCTGAGATGTCAGGGAGACCGTGATCATCTCCTTTTTAGTGCTTTCACCTCCCTTCCTGAGAAGTTGGGGCAGTGTGATCACCTCTTTTTTGGTGCTTTCACCTCCTTTCCTGAAAAGTCAGGGAGGGTGTGATCACCTCCCCTTGGGGGCTCTGACCTCTCTGAGGAGTCAGGGATGTCATGATCACCTGTGTTCTAAAACAAAAGAAAGTGGGAGATGTAATGGGCTGAGGCTTGAGTTGATGCACTGAGGTCCCAAGCACATGAGGCTAAATAGCAATTAGACCATACTCTATTAATATATAAGCTTGGAGAAAGAATGGCCCCCGCCCACTTTTTGTGCAAGTCCTGATGTGTTGTATAGGAAATGACAATTTTGGTGGGTGGAAGCAGGGGAGTGGAAAAGGAAGGGGAAGGAGAGACTTTTGGGATTGCTATTGCGATGGTTGGCTCAGCTCAGATTGCGCTCTGTTAGCTGGCTTCCTGTCGCAGCTGCCCATATTGCTATTGCAATCTTTCTTGCCTATATTTGCTATTGCAATCTTTATTCACCTCTTCACTTCAATAAATATTGAAGATTTTCCCCTTAACCTGAATTCCTGACTCCGGCTGATTTTAAATATGCAGTCATTACACCATTTGATCCCCCCAAAAATTCTAGGAGGTAGGCACTAATCTTGTTCCTATTATTGCAAATAAGAAAACCAAGAAAGACAACTATTATACACCTAATAAGAGGATATAGTCAAATTTGAATTTAAGTATTCCAAATTCCAGATCCATTGTTATATCTACCTTCATTGCTACTTTCCCTTCTTTCCTCCCATTGAGGAAGAAAATAAGAGGAGGAGGAAAAAAAGAGAAGGAATAGGAGGAGGAGGAGAATCCAAGAAAAAATAAGTAGATTATAAAAAGAAAGTCAAACAACTAGAAAAGGAGATCCAGAGTCTTAAAGAAGAAAATGATGTTTGAAAATTACAACTGTAAACTAGCAAAGTTATAAGAGACTAAGAAATAACAAAACAAAATATAAGAAAAGAAAAAAAATAGAACAGAATCTGAAACATATCATAAGAAAAATAACAGATCTGGAAAACAGATCATGAAGATGAAACAAGAATAATTTGACTAGTTGAACTCTATGACCAAAAAAAAATAAATAAATCTTGCCAAAATAATTCAGTAAATAATTTAAAAAATTGTTCTGAAGTAATAGAACAAGAAAGGAAAGTAGAAATAGAAAAATAACCAACACTTCAAAAAGCTCCTGGAAGGAAAAATATAGAAATATCATTGCTAAATGTTAAAACCTCCAAATGAAGAGAAAATTTTATAATCAATAACAACAAAATTCAAATATGCTGGAGCTACAATAAGAATTACATAGGATTTATCAGTAGCTATAATAAAAGAGCACAGGTTCTGAAATATTGTATATCATCAGTCAAAAGAACTAGGATTGTGCCCAAGATATTTTATCCAGCAAAATTAGGGATGATATTGAATGAAAAAAAGATTATTCATTAAATTGCCAAATTTTCAGAATCTTATCTCAGGCAAATCTAAAATCAATAGAAAATTACCTTGTAATGGCCAATACCAAAGACACTAGATCAGACTGGAAAAGTAGAAAAGATCCAGATTATGAAGTGCTTTAAAAACAAAAAAAAAAATTTATAGTGTATTGCAGAGGGAAAAAGAAGACTTTCAGATTTATCAATAAGATGGTGAATGGTATGGAATATTCTTTAGGAATTTCACTTTGGAGGTTTAGTGGAGAATAACTTAAGTAAGAAAAAGACCTGATACAGAAAGATGAACCAACAGGATTTTACAGTAGTTTAGACAGCTGGTGAAAAGAGCTTGCATCAGGCAGATAAAAGTATCAAAGGAGAGAATGGGAAATATGCAAAAGAGTTTAGAAAGGTAAAATCAATATGTTTTGGTAACAAGTTGAATATGAGAGATGAGAGTAAGAAATCAAGCATGATGCCTAAGTTTCTAGGGTAGATGACTGGGACAACATTAGTGACTGACAATAACTGAGAAGTGAAGAAAGTGAGAATTTGGGGGCCAAGGGAAGATAATGAGTTGTTTTTTACATAGCAAGTTTAAGTTATCAAGAGATATCTAGTTAAAGATGTTCATTTGGAAGCAGTTCAGGATATGGGACTAGAAATCAATAAATGGGTTAAGGCTTGATAAAAAATGAAATGAGAATCATTAACATACAGGTAATAATTAAATCCATGAAGGCTGATGAGATCATTAAATGCAGAAATAATTATAGAGAAAAGAAGATGGCTTAGGACAGACCCTTGAGGAAGAACTAATATTAAAAGCTATGTGTCACAGATGAAGATCCAGCAAAGAGTTTCCTACCATGTGAGATTCATAGTAAAGTCTGTTATCACAATGTGTTAATATGAAAGTTTGTCAAAGGATTACAGCCACATTTTTCCAGAATCTTTATCATCTCTCTCCATTTACCTTTTTTAAAAGATATGCCCCTTACACAAGACCACTTCTAAAGTATATTATCATTTTAACAAATATTCCTATTTGTTGAGTCATTCCTTTGAATTTAATACAATGTTAGCAATGACAGAACTCCACTAGGACCTACATGTATATAGTTTATCAATCTAGAAATTAAAATTCTTGTGGCAAAAAAAATGATATTTTTTAAAGGATGCTGAAAGGGAAATGTTTTTTTTTTCTTTAGTCCATCTACCCAAGTACATGATTCCTTATTTACTACCACACAAAGATGATGAATTTTGTGCTTGTGAACTGCCTTCAAATGTTAGAAATGTCTTCCTATAAACATTGTGTGCTTAACTGGCAATACTTCCCAACAATGCTCCCATATTTATCTTTTCATTTAATAGCATAGGTGATTGTTATTATTTTCATCTAATTATTGTATGTGTATTATTGCCTTCTCCACTAGGAAGAAGGCAAAAAAAGATTCAAATTTCATTAGAAGAATTTAAACTAATTTTGGAATGCTCCTATCCAGAATAACTTAAATACCTGCCTATTGAGAAGATGGACAAAGTGAATTATTGGAGTCATAGAATCCGGGAAATAGCTAAATTTCCATCTACCCTAACAAGCAAATTAAAAACATATATATCTTCTAACACCCACCCATTCATTTATTTATTCATTCAAAAAACACAATTAATTAAATGAATTATTGACTTTCTACAATCTATAGAACATTAGGATGTTGGAAGGATGATGGAAAATACAAAAGGAAATATAACAACTTTTTCTTTTCTTTAAGAGAAAGATTTATCAAATCCATTCTCCAAACCAATAGAAAAATACTTGACTCGATATTTTTCCTCAATATAATTTCTAACTATATTTATCATATATTTTCATTATAATCATATATATTTAAAATCTGTTGCTTAAATATATTGTCTAATTAATTTGATCCAATATTAGTTGAGGCCTGTTTTGATATGCTTCTCCTTCCAAGAATAGGTTTATGCAGTCTAGATGTGCTCAATTGTTACTATATCATTAGCTTTTTAGTTATTGTCATTACAAGAGCTAGAGGCATATAGCATAAATATTCCACTTTAAAAATGGGGAAATGAGGCCCAGGAAAGTTAAAAAGACTAATTTATGTATTAAGCATACAGGTAACATGCATCAGAAGTAGAATTTTAAAACAGTACTTCTGAACCCAAAATCCAAGCTCTTCCTTTTATCATGTTGCCTGGCAATTCGTGACCAAGTGGATATCAATGTCTCAAAGACAACAAAATTAAATCTACTATAGTATGGTTAAAATCTGATTTCATTTATTTATCTACAAATTTTGCCTATGGATAGATCATGTCACACAGTAATGCCTTTGAAATTATGAAGTCCTTGACAAGAACCACAGCTAGGAAATCTGGAACCCGGGGACAAGTACCATACAGGTGACTCAGAAAGGTAATTGAAGCATACTGAGAGGGAGATCTCTTTTTTTTTAATTTTTTAATAATTTTTTATTGATAGAATGCATGCCAGGGTAATTTTTTTACAGTATTATCCCTTGCATTCACTTCTGTTCTGATTTTTCCCCTCCCTCCCTCCACCCCTTCCCCCAGATGGCAAGAGTCCTTTACATGTTGAATGGGTTGCAGTATATCCTAGATACAATATATGTGTGCAGAACCAAACAGTTTTCTTGTTGCACAGGGAGAATTGAATTCAGAAGGTATAAATAACCCGGGAAGAAAAACATAAATGCAAGCAGTTTATATTCATTTCCAGTGTTCTTTCTCTGGGTGTAGCTGCTTCTGTCCATCTTTGATCAATTAAGGCTCTCTTTATCAAAGAGGTCCACTTCCATCAGAATACATCCTCAAACAGTATCGTTGTTGAGGTATATAATGATCTCCTGGTTCTGCTCATTTCACACAGCATCAGTTCATGTAAGTCTCGCCAGTCCTCTCTGTATTCATCCTGCTGGTCGTTCCTTACAGAACAACACTATTCTATAACGTTCATATACCACAATTTACTCAACCATTCTCCAATTGATGGACATCCTTTCATTTTCCAGCTTCTAGCCACTACAAACAGGACTGCCACAAACATTTTGACACATACAGGTCCCTTTCCTTTCTTTAGTATCTCTTTGGGGTATAAGCCCAGTAGAAACACTGCTGGATCAAAGGGTATGCACAGCTTGATAACTTTTTGAGCATAATTCCAAATTGCTCTCCAGAATGGCTGGATGTGTTCACAATTCCACCAACAATGTATCAGTGTCCCTGTTTTCCCACATCCCCTCCAACATTCCCCATTATCTTTCCTTGTTATTCTAGCCAATCTGACAGGTGTGCAGTGGTATCTCAGAGTTGTCTTAATTTGCATTTCTCTGATTAATAATGACTTGGAGCATATTTTCATATGTCTATAAATAGTTTCAATTTCTTCGTCTGAGAATTGTCTGTTCATATCCTTTGACCATTATCAACTGGAGAATGGTTTGATTTCTTATAGATTAGGGTCAATTCTCTATATATTTTGGAAATGAGGCCTTTATCAGAACCTTTGATTGTAAAAACGTTTTCCCAGTTTATTGTTTCCCTTCTAATCTTGTTTGCATTTGTTTTGTTTGTACAAAAACTTTTCAATTTGATATAATCAAAATTTTCTATGTTGTGGTCAATAGCAATCTCTAGTTCTTCTTTGGTCATAAATTCCTCCCTCTTCCACAGGTCTGCGAGGTAAACTATCCTATGCTCTTCCAATTTATTTATCATCTCATTCTTTATGCCTAGGTCATGAACCCATTTTGACCTTATCTTGGTGTATGGTGTTAAGTGTGGGTCACTGCCTAGTTTCTGCCATACTGATTTCCAATTTTCCAGCAATTTTTGTCAAATAATGCATTCTTATCCCAGAAACTGGTGTCTTTGGGTTTGTCAAACACTATATTATTGAAGTTATTGGCTGTTTTGTCCTTTGAACCTAACCTATTCCATTGATCAACTAGTCTATTTCTTAGCCAATACTAGATGGTTTTAGTAACTGCTGCTTTATAATATAATTTTAGATCTGGTACAGCTAGGCCACCTTCATTTGATTTTTTTTTCATTAATTCCCTTGAAATTCTTGACCTTTTGTTTTTCCATATGAACTTTGTTGTTATTTTTTCTAATTCATCAAAGTAGTTTTTTGGGAGTCTGATTGGTATAGCGCTAAATAAGTAGATTAATTTAGGTAGTATTGTCATCTTTATTATATTTGCTCGCCCAATCCAAGAGCATTTAATATTTTTCCAGTTGGTTAGATCAGACTTAATTTGTGTGGAAAGTGTTTTGTAGCTTTGCTCATAAAGTTTCTGATTTTCCCTTGGCAGATAGATTCCTAAATATTTTATACAATCAGTAGTTACTTTAAATGGAATTTCTTTTTGTATCTCTAACTGTTGGGTTTTGTTAGTGATATATAAGAATGCTGATGACTTATGTGGGTTTATTTTATATCCTGCAACTTTGCTGAAGGTGTAGATTGTTTCTAATAACTTTTTGGTAGAATCTCTGGGGTTTTCTAAGTATACCATCATATCATCAGCAGAGAGTGATAATTTGGTTTCCTCATTTCCTATTCTTATTCCTTTAATCTCTTTCTCAAGTCTTATTGCCAAAGCTAGCATTTCTAATACAATATTAAATAGTAACGGTGATAGTGGGCAACCTTGTTTTACTCCTGATCTTATTGGGAATGGTTGCAGTTTGTCCCCATTACATAAAATGCTTACTTCTGGTTTTAAATAGATGCTACTGATTATTTTAAGGAAAAGTCCATTTATTCCTATACTCTCAAGAGTTTTTAATAGGAATGGATGTTGGATTTTATCAAATGCTTTTTCTGCATCTATTGAGATGATCATATGGTTTTTGTTAATTTGATTATTAATATGGCCAATTATATTGATAGTTTTCCTAATATTGAACCAGCCCTGCATTCCTGGTATAAATCCTACTTGATCATGATGTATTATCCTGGGGATGATTTTCTGTAGTCTTTTTGCTAATATCTTATTTAAGATTTTAGCATCAATATTCATTAGGGAGATTGGTCTATAATTTTCTTTCTCTGTTTTCAACCTACCTGGTTTAGGTATCAGTACCATGTCTGTGTCATAAAAGGAGTTTGGTACGACTCCTTCATTCCCTATTTTTTCAAATAGTTTATAAAGCATTGGGGCTAATTGTTCTTTGAATGTTTGGTAGAATTCACATGTAAATCCATCTGGTCCCGGGGATTTTTTTTTTAGGGAGTTGATTAATAGCTTGTTCTATTTCTTTTTCTGAAATGGGACTATTTAAGCAATTTACTGCCTCCTCTCATAATCTGTGAAGTCTATATTTTTGGAGGTAGTCATCCATTTCAGTTAGGTTATCAAATTTATTGGCATAAAGTTGGGCAAAGTAACCCCTTATTATTTCTTTAATTTCCTCTTCATCAGTGGTAAGTTCTCCTTTTTCATTTTTAAGACTGCCAATTTGATTTCCCTCTCTCCTTTTTCTAATCAGATTTACCAAAGGTTTATCAATTTTATTGTTTTTTTCATAAAACCAACTCTTAGTTTTATTTATTAGTTCAATAGTTTTTTTTTTTACTTTCTATATTATTAATTTCTCCTTTTAATTTTAGAATTTCAAGTTTAGTAATTGATTGGGGGTTTTTAATTTGGTCTTTTTCTAACCTTTTAAGTTCCAGGCCCAATTCATTGATCTTCTCTTTTTCTATTTTATTCAAGTAAGCCTCTAAGGATATAAAATTTCCCCTTATTACTGCTTTGGCTGCATGCCATAAATTTTGATATGATGTCTCATTGTTGTCATTACCTTGAGTGAAATTATTAATTGTGTCTATAATTTGCTGTTTCACCCAATCATTCTTTAAGATGAGATTATTTAGTTTCCAATTACTTTTTGGTCTATTTACACCTAACTTTTTGTTAAATGTAGTTTTTATTGCGTTGTGATCTGAAAAAAAAGCATTTACTATTTTTGCCTTCCTGCATTTAATTTTGAGGTCTTTATGTCCTAATATATGGTCAATTTTTGTGTAGGTTCCATGAACTGCTGAAAAGAAAGTATACTCCTTTCTGTCACCATTCAGTTTTCTCCAGAGATCTATCATACCTAATTTTTCTAATATTCTGTTTACCTCTTTAATTTCTTTCTTATTTGTTTTGTGATTTGATTTATCTAAATCTGATAGTGCAAGATTAAGATCTCCCACTATTATAGTTTTGCTGTCTATTTCTTCTCGCAACTCTCTTAGTTTCTCTTTAAGGAAGTTAGATGCAATACCACTTGGTGCATATATGTTTAATACTGATATTGTTTCATTGTCTATAGTACCCTTAAGCAAGATATAGTTTCCTTCCTTATCTCTTTTAATTAGATCAATCTTTGCTTTTGCTTGATCTGAGATAAGGATGGCTATCCCTGCTTTTTTTACTTCACCTGAAGCATAATAGATTCTGTTCCAGCCTTTTACCTTTAGTCTATATGTATCTCCCTGTTTTAAATGTGTTTCCTGTAAACAACAGATTGTAGGGTTCTGACTTTTGATCCAATCTGCTATCCGCCTCCTCTTTATGGGAGAGTTCATCCCATTCACATTTGCGGTTAAAATAACCAATTATGCATTTCCTGCCATCCTAATATCCCCAGATTATACTTTTCTTTTTCTTGCCCTCCTTCCCTTCTTCCCTATTGGCCCCACTAACATCGCACAGCTCTCTGAGAGGGAGATCTCAAATGAAAGAGGGAGCAGGGATAAATTGCATTTGGAAAACTTTATCTAGGATTGGGAAAACCTCAAGTTCCTATGACTAGTCCACATAAGCTTTCACTTTTACTATGCCATAGTTGACTTTCTTTTGAGTTACTTGCAATTAGGCAAAGGGATATCTCATAGAAAATAAATGACAAGAGCTCCAAATGTCCTGTCTGTGCATCTACATGTAATCAATCACTTTTTATCTCCCAAATCTTGGAAGGAAATAAAATAGGGTAAAGAGGAATTTAGGGAGAGCATACACAGAGGGAAGAGAGCTCATAATCTTCCTCTATTCGTATAAGGCAAGAATGTGTAATAAGACAGAAGTGCATACCACCACCATTAGTGGCAGATTGGGACTCAGGCAAGGAAACCAAGGATATATCACCATGAATGTAGGAATAGGAAATGGCATGTAGAATTATAATAGATTCATGAGGAACTGCAATAAAGGAAGGACATCCCTTTAAACTGTTACTCCAAGGACAAGCTAACCATTGTTATGTCCTAATTATAGTTCTAGTATATAATTTTTAAAGATTTTCCTTCTTTCTTTGTTACCGTTTCTGTTTTTGTTGTTGTTGTGTTGTTGTTGTTGTTGTTGTCTCCTAAATTAAAATTTCATTATGACTTAGAGGATAATATTTCATATGGGGAGTGAGTCATTTATTTTAAATTTTAAAAGAAATGAAGATTGAGAATTAGGTATTTCTAGGAATTAAACAGTATGGAATGGTAAAATGAATGGATATGAAATCAAAAGACCTGGGTTTAAATCCCAGCTCTTCTTGTCACCAATCAGGTCTCGATTATCTCAAATTTAAAATGAGAAAATAAGTTTAGATGTTTGAAGTATTTTATAATTTTAAAAAATCTTCGGATATATGAACCAATAGAAAATCATCAGAAAGGAAAGACTTCTGACTTGACTTTTTGTAGTGAGAAGAATTTTCTAACATGTCTGGCTATGCCATTGTCAGTATAAAATACATTTAATTTCTTCACCTTTCCTAGAAGTTAGCAGTTCAAGTTTTACATTCACTTACTTCCAATCTAAAGCTATTATGTGAGCCCAAAGATAGTCTATTCACTTTATGAAGGCACTGGGAGATGGGGAAGATATTGTCTGTCTGTCCATCTCTCTCTCGTTCCATCCTATTTTCCACAAGATCATTTCAGAATGTGACTTTCAATGCAAGAATCAGGAAAGGAAGAAAGGATGGAAGAAATAAAGGAAGGAAGGAAAGAAGGAAGAAAGGAAGGAAGGAAGGAAGGAAGGAAGGAAGGAAGGAAGGAGGAAGGAAGGAGGAAGGAAGGAAGGAAGGAAGGAAGGAAGGAAGGAAGGAGGAAGGAAGGAAGGAAGGAAGAAGGAAGGAAGGAAGGAAGGAAGGAAGGAAGGAAGGAAGGAAGGAAGGAAGGAAGGAAGGAAGTTCCTCTTGTACATGTCTGAGATAAGCCTCATTGAACATAAACTTCAAGGTAATACAGTCGTTAAGATATATTGCTCAATTATCTTTATGACTGACTTTTTTTTTTTTTAGTTTGTGTGTAAGAAAAAAAACATGAGTATTAAACCAATGTTAACTTTAAATTTAAAATGAATACTCATATTGTTGCCTTTTATAATAACATTAATTGTATTTCATTGATTTCCTTTCTTCATCTGGGTTCAGATATTGGAACTATTGGATTAATTTCTAAAATATTTAAATGTGGATCCATACATAATACCTCTACCATTTCTATACATTTCAATTAAAAATATTAAAAAAAAAAACTGTTTCTAATGTTTTTTTTTGTTTGTTTGTTTGTTTGTTTGTTTTTAATGTGGTTAGGTCTTCTATGGTTCCATCATTAAAATGTGTTAAAACTGAATAACTTAAGAAATTTCTTTCTAAGATCATATGACTGTACTGTGGATACTGCCTTTCTTTGCCATTTTTAGCATATGAGGGGAGTGATTGTTTAGCATACCCATTAGTTTTAAATTAGAACAGCCTGTTTGAAAGAGCAAATATTTGTGTACTCAAAAAAATGGTAACAGACAAATATATAATTTTCTTTCCTTTTTCTATAAAGATATTGAATTCTAATCAAATGTTCCCCAAGTAATGTATTCTGGTCTGCTCCCCCATTCCCACCCAAAAGGATTACAGGCATTTATCACAATTTCCTAAAAAAAAATAATATGCGCCCTTGTAATAGATTCCATTAATGTGTGAGTTCATTCTTATCCAAAGACATCAGGCCCAAAAAACCTTTGTCTACTAAAAGTAGCTATATCCAATCATTATACTTAATATAAATGCTTGATAAATGCTAATAGACTTAACTTGATGTGTGTTTTGGTCTCAGATGCTAATCTAGGATCAAAATGTCATATCATCTCTCATAAATCTAAGACACTCCTGAGAATCAGAAAACTATCTTCAACATTCATTATGGAAAAACATGACAAAAGTTAAAATTTACAGAGAGAGAGATTTAAGCTTGATTTATATTGATAGAGGCAGGGAGAAGGCAAGATAGTTACTGGTAAAAAGAATATATTGAACTCTTCAACAGTGGAGATATTTTAGAGAATAATAGATAACTTCCTCCCCACTGCATAAGGAAATGAGACCACATTAATATATATTTTTTCATTCTATTTTTCTCTGGAACTAATTCTTTGTTTTCATTGTCTATCTAGCTATTTTTAGCTCCTAAAGATGCCTATGTTTTTTTTTCCTACATGGGACTAGGCTTACTGTACATCTAATACTTGTACTAAGTATTAGTATTTGTACTAAGTACCTTGCTTGACTGGACAATTTTAGTGGCATTTCAGGCCCTATAGACCATAAGCTATATCGAAACTTTTAAGTTTATTCTGTGATGACTGCATATTTAAAATCAGCCAGAGTCAGGAATTCAGGTTAAGGGGAAATTCTCAATCTTTATTCTTTGTGGAGATGAAGGGGGATGGCAATAGAAAGTGAGAGCAGCTGTGACAGGAACCCGACCAGCAGTCTCTCTGCCCCTCTCTCATCACCCATCAAAATCATCTCTATGTCATTTCCCATACAACACCTCAAAACTTGTACAAAGAGTTGGCAGGGGCATTCTTTCTCCAAGCATATATTAATAGAGTATGCCCCAATTACTATTTAGCCTTACGTGCTTGGGACCTCAGTACATCAACTCGAGCTTCAGCCCATTACATCTCCAGCTTTCTTTTGTTTTAGAACACAGGTAGTCATGCCATCCCTGATTCCTCAGGGAGGGCAGAGCCCCCAGGGGGAGGTGATCACACCTTCTCTGACTTCTCAGGAAAGGAGGTGAAAGCACCAAAAAGGAGGTGATCACACTGCCCCAACTTCTCAGGAAGGGAGGTGAAAGCACTAAAAAGGAGATGATCACGGTCTCCCTGACATCTCAGGAAGAGAGATGAAAAGCACCAAAGGGAAGTGGGGGTTGCTAGCGAGTTTCTGGGCTGAAGGGTCTTATTATGCACAAACCCATCAGCATGGGAGGTATTACACAAGTACATAGCAATAACACAGAGGCTATTAATGATGACTCTCCCCACAGACAGTGCAGGCTCAATATGGTGTAACAAACATGAATTGAACATGCAAGTAGTGATATAACAAACAAGATAAATCAACATGGTGTTGTAAAAGATTGCCAGAAGTCCTAGAAGGAAGGTATATAAACAACAGTCACACATACGCCTTCTTCAGCAGCCAAGAGATAGTCCAAAACCAATCTATTGTCCATTGCTTCACATTTCAGGGAATCCAATAATTCCCCCCCAAGTTTTTGAAATCCTGCAATAGTCCTTTTATGTGTTAGGGAATCCAACAATTCCAACAGATTTTGAAGTCCTGTAACAGTCTTATCATTTCTCAGAAAATCCAATGATTCCTGAGGGTTTTCAAGTCCTACAACAATCTTATTATGTCTCAGAGAATCCAATGATTCCTGAGTGTTTTGAAGTCCAACAATTTTCTATGTCCATGAGTCAAACGCCATAACTGCCATGCTCTTTCAAAGGTGACCACAATCAGCAACAGAACCACCAGATGTTTCTTGGGTCTTCTTCATTTCAAGGGTCTGCTCCATCTCTCTACAATGGACAAGACGAATACGGCTCGTTGGCACCCATCTGATTCCTTCTCCACCTGTAGAGACACAAGCAAACCCTCTTTCCCAAGCAATTAGCCTATCTGGTCCCTTCTATTCACTACTTTCTGGGTCTCTTCACATCACCTGGCGATTATCTAAAGATAGTGGAGCTGCTCTCACTGGACACTGCCCTTCCAGTGGGTTATAAAACCTGTCTGCCGGAGCCAGTGCATCTTTGTCAAAAATCAAGAAGTTAATAGTACAAAGGGCTAGATTTAAAAGTTCTCTAGGGTTACCTGTGGCTCCCCCTTTCTTTTGTTTTTGGAGAAGCATCTTAATGTCTCTGTTTCTCCTCTTTACTGTTGCCTGTCCTTGAAGATTAAAAGATATACCAGTGGTGTGTAAAATTTTATACTGTGCACAAAAGTGCAAAATGTTTAGAAGTAGATGCAGGACCATTGTCTGTTTTAATTGTTTGTGGCACAGCCATAATTGCAAATGCTTGTATGAGGAATTCAGTGATCACTTGGGCTGTCTCTTTTGCTGCTGGTATTGCAAAAGTGAATCCTGAAAAAGTGTCTACCACAACATGGATAAAAGACAGGTGACCAAAAGATGTATAATGGGTCACATCCATTTGCCAAATTTCATTGGATCTCAAACCACACGGGTTCTGCCCTGGAGGGAGTATAGGATTGTGGAAAGGAAGGTAAGCTGTAGAGGCTTTTACTATGCTCTTAGCTTCCTGTCTTGTTATTCCAAATTATAAATGTAACATTGGAGCAGCCTGATGATATTTAGAATGAGATTCCTGGGCTTCTTGGAATAAAGGATTATTGACCAACATAGTTAGAAGGGTATCTACCTTTGAATTAACATCAAAAATGGGACCTGGAAGTCCACTATGAGAGTGGACATGCAAAATATAAATTTTACCTGGATGATTTCTCACTTGCTTTTGAAGTTTCTTAAAGAGTTGATATATATTAGAGGCTGCAAATTTTATTTGGGTTGTGGCAATTCTTTGTACCACACCTATTGAATAGGCTGAATCAGATATTATATTTATGTCTTCTGGATAATAAGTAAGAGCTAGAATGATCGCATACAATTTTTTATATTCTGCTGAGTGGACTGAAAAGGAGTTCTGACTACTCTCTTTATAGTTAAGTCATGAGAGTATACAGCACAAAAAATATGTTTGGATGCATCTGTAAAGATAGTTGATCCTTTAAGAGCAACTTTAGTAACCTTTTCTTTAAAGAATCCATCACCAATTTTGTAATAGTCTGTTTATCTTTAAGGGAGACCCATGTGTAAAATTTGGAGCCATGGCAAATAAAATTTGCCACTCTGGAATGGTCTCACGGCACACATTAATTTGTGTATTGGTATAAAAGATATACATCTTGTCAGGTCTTGTCCCAGATAATTATACTTCTCACTTAATGGCCTTTAATAAAATTCTAGCCACAAGCACTGGGCAAGGAGTAAGGCTTTGTTCTGGTTGTGCCGGGAGATTCACCCACTCTATCACACTGTCTCTTTGATGAAGGGCACTGTGCATGCCCTTGTCTAGCAAAAACTGATATTTCCAAGGATTTTTTAGTGACTCTTTCAACCATATTGGATAAAGCCAGTTCAACTTCTCTCAAAGCCTCTTGAGCTTCTTTTGTAAGCTGGAGTGGTGAATTTAAAGCACTGTCTCTTCTTAAAATATCATATAACGGTTGCAATTGATAGGTAGTCAAGGCTAACACTGGTCACATCCATTGGATATCTCCTATTAATTTCAGAAAATCATTTAAGGTGTTTAGCTTCTCTGTTTTTAAGGACAATTTTTGTACTGTAAGCACCTTAGGGTATACTTCATATCCTAACTTCACCCAAGAAAACGATAATAATGAGACATCATACCAAAATGTATGGGATACAGCCAAAGCGGTAATAAGGGGAAATTTCATATCTCTAGAGGCCTATTTGTATAAAATAGAGAAAGAGAAGGTCAATGAATTGGGCTTGCAACTAAAAATGCTAGAAAAGGAACAAATTAAAAACCCCCAGTCAAACACTAAACTTGAAATTCTAAAAATAAAAGGAGAGATCAATAAAATTGAAAGTAAAAAAAAAAACTGTTGAATTAATTAATAAAACTAAGAGTTGGTTCTATGAAAAAACCAACAAAATACACAAACCCTTAGTAAATATGATTTAAAAAAGGAAAGAGGAAAATCAAATTGTTAGTCTTAAAAATGAAAAGGGAGAACTCTCCACTAACGCAGAGGAAATTAGAGCAATAATTAGGAGTTATTTTGCCCAACTTTACGGCAATAAATTCGACAACTTAAATGAAATAGAAGAATACCTCCAAAAATATAGCTTGCCTAAGCTAACAGAGGAAGAAATAAATATCCTAAACACTCCCATCTCAGAAAAAGAAATAGAACAAACTATCAATCAACTCCCTAAGAAAAAATCCCCAGGACCAGATGGATTTACATGTGAATTCTATCAAACATTTAAAGAACAATTAACTCCAATGCTAAATAAACTATTTGAAAAAATAGGGATTGAAGGAGTCCTACCAAACTCCTTTTATGACACAGACATGGTACTGATACCTAAACCAGGTAGGCTGAAAACAGAGAAAGAAAATTATAGACCAATCTCCCTAATGAATACTGATGCTAAAATCTTAAATAAAATATTAGCAAAAAGATTACAGAAAATCATCCCCAGGATACTACACTATGACCAAGTAGGATTTATACCCAGAATGCAGGGCTGGTTCAATATTAGGAAAACTATTAGCATAATTGACTATATCAATAACCAAACAAACAAAAACCATATGATCATCTCAATAGATGCAGAAAAAGCATTTAATAAAATCCAACATCCATTCCTAATAAAAACACTTGAAAGGATAGGAATAAAAGGACTTTTCCTTAAAATAGTCAGGAGCATATATTTAAAACCTTCAGTAAGCATCATATGCAATGGAGAAAAACTGGAACCTTTCCCAGTAAGATCTGGAGTGAAGCAAGGTTGCCCACTATCACCATATTATTCAATATTGTATTAGAAACACTAGCCTCTGCAATAAGAGTTGAGAAAGAGATTAAAGAGATTAGAGTAGGCAATGAGGAAACCAAGCTATCACTCTTTGCCGATGATATGATGGTATACCTAGAGAACCCCAGAGATTCTACTAAAAAGCTATTAGAAATAATTCATAATTTTAGCAAAGTAGCAGGATACAAAATAAATTCCCATAAATCCTCAGCATTTTTATACACCACCAACAAAATCCAACAGCAAGAGATACAAAGAGAAATTCCATTCAAAATAACTGTTGATAGCATAAAATATTTGGGAATTTACCTAACAAAGGAAAGTCAGGAATTATATGAGCAAAATTACAAAAAAAAGTTCCACACAAATAAAGTCAGACTTAAATAATTGGAAAAATATTAAGTGCTCTTGGATAGGCTGAGCGAATATAATAAAGATAACAATACTCCCTAAACTAATCTATTTATTTAGTGCTCTACCAATCAGACTTCCAAGAAAATATTTTAATGATCTAGAAAAAATAACAACAAAATTCATATGGAACAATAAAAAGTCGAGAATCTCAAGGGAATTAATGAAAAAAAAATCAAATGAAGGTGTCCTAGCTGTACCTGATCTAAAATTATATTATAAAGCAGCAGTCACCAAAACCATTTGGTATTGGCTAAGAAATAGATTAGTTGATCAGTGGAAAAGGTCAGGTTCACACAACAGAATAGTCAACTATAGCAATCTAGTGTTTGACAAACCCAAAGATTCTAACTTTTGGGATAAGAATTCATTATTTGATAAAAACTGCTGTGTTAACTGGAAATTAGTATGGCAGAAATTTGGCAAGAACCTACACTTAACACCATATACCAAAATAAGATCAAAATGGGTCCATGATCTAGGCATAAAGAACGAGATTATAAATAAATTAGAGGAACATAGGATAGTTTATCTCTCAGACTTGTGGAGGAGAAAGAAATTTGTGACCAAAGATGAACTAGAGACCATTACTGAACACAAAATAGAAAATTTTGATTATATCAAATTAAAAAGCCTTTGTACAAACAGAACTAATGCAAACAAGATGAGAAGGGAAGCAACAAACTGGGAAAACATCTTTATAGTTAAAGGTTCTGATAAAGGCCTCTTTCCAAAATATATAGAGAATTGACCCTAATTTATAAGAAATCAAGCCATTCTCCAATTGATAAATGGTCAAAGGATATGAACAGACAATTTTCAGATGATGAAATTGAAACTATTACCACTCATATGAAAGAGTGTTCCAAATCACTATTGATCAGAGAAATGCAAATTAAGACAACTCAGAGATACCACTACACATCTGTCAGATTGGCTAAGATGACAGGAAAAAATAATGATGAATGTTGGAAGGTATGCGGGAAAACTGGGACACTGATGCATTGTTGGTGGAGTTGTGAACGGATCCAACCATTCTGAAGAGCAATCTGGTATTATGCCCAACAAGTTATCAAAATGTGCATACCTTTTGATCCAGCAGTGCTACTACTGGGCTTATACCCCAAAGAGATACTAAAGAAGGGAAAGGGACCTGCATATGCCAAAATGTTTGTGGCAGCCCTTTTTGTAGTGGCTAGAAACTGGAAAATGAATGGATGCCCATCAATTGGAGAATGGCTGGGTAAATTGTGGTATATGAATGTTATGGAATATTATTGTTCTGTAAGGAATGACCATCAAGATGAATACAGAGAGGCTTGGAGAGATCTGCATGAACTGATGCTAAGTGAAATGAGCAGAACCAGGAGATCACTATACACTTCGACAATGGTATTGTATGAGGATGTATTCTGATGGAAGTGGATTTCTTTGACAAAGAGACCTAACTGAGTTTCAATGGATAAATGATGGACAGAAGCAGCTACACCCAACAAAAGAACACTGGGAAATGAACATGAACTATTTGCATTTTTGATTTTCTTCCCGAGTTATTTTTACCTTCTGAATCCAATTCTCCCTGTGCAACAAGAGAACTGTTCAGTTCTGCAAACATATATTGTATCTAGGATATACTGCAACATATATAGGACTGCTTGCCATCTAGGGGAGGGGGTGGAGGGAGGGAGGGGAAAAATCAAAACAGAAGCGAGTGCAAGGGATAATGTTGTAAAAAAATTACCCTGGCATGGATTCTGTCAATATAAAGTTATTATTAAATAAAATAAAATTTAAAAAAATTTTTTTAAAAAATAAAAAATAAATTAAAAAATTAAAAAAAAAGAAAGTGAGAGCAGCTGCAACACGAAAACGACTAGCAGATTCTTTCTCTGTCCCCCTTTCTCCACCCACCAAAATCATCCCTTCATCATTTCCCATACAATACCTCAAAACTTGCTCAAAGAGTGGGTGGTGCCATTCTTTCTCCAAGCATATATATTAATAGAGTATCGTCCAATTACTATTTATCCTCATGTTCTTGGGACCTCAGTGCATCAACTTGAGCTTCAGCCCATTACATTATTCCAATTTTTTGATTGATTCATTTATTTAAAATCAATATTCTTTCACACTTCAGAAAACATTTTTCCCTGAAAGAAAGGAGGGGAAGGATATATGAAAAGGAGGGAAGATGATAAAAGAGGAGGCATTTTGGGGAGGAGGTAGTTAGAAGCCAAACATTTTTTGAGGAGGATCACAATGAAAGAAGAGAGAGAATAGAATAAAGGAGGAGTGAAAATAGCAATAATGGTTGATAAATGATCAGAAGATATGAACTATGCCCAAAGGGTTATACAATCTTGCATACTCTTTGATCCAGCAATATCACCAATAGGCATATTTGACATTTTTTTTAAAAGAAAAAGAAATTATATGTACAAAAATATTTCTAGCAGTCCTTTCCTCAGGGCAATGAACTGGAAACTGAGGAGATGCCCATCAATAAGAAAATGGCTGAAGAGTGATTATAATGGAATATCATTGTTCTGCAAGAAATGGCAAGTAGGATGCTTTCAGAAAAACTTGGAAAGTCCTTCATGAGCTTATGCAAAGTAAAATTTACTGTGTACAAAGTAATAACAATGTTGTGGAATAATCATCTGTGAATAACTTTACTATGAAATTGACATAGGCATTGCCAGAGCTAGTTCTGTGTTTGGAAGGCTCTAAAGGAAAGTATGGGAGAGGAAAGGTATTAGACTATCAAATTGAAACCATTGTCCTGATCTCACTGTTGTATGCCTGTGAAACCTGAAAATGAATCACTTTCATTTTAATTGTCTTAGGAAGATTCTGAAGATCATCTGGCAGGATAAGATAGCACACATTGAGGTCCTTTCTTGAACTATAATGCTAAGCATTGAAATTATTTCAGAGAGCACAATTCCATTCAGTTGTCCATATTGCCAATTGTATGCTTGCCAAAAAGATTCTTTTATGTTTTTTGTTTGTTTGTTTGTTTTTGCCAAACTTAAACACAAATGACAATGTGAGAGACTCAGTAGATGCTGCTATTGAAAAATAATTAAATTATCAGTGGAGACTTTAGCATTAATGGACCACCCACTTTTGTTTTTCATTGTTGTCTGATATTCCTTGTTCACAGATGAAGTTTTCTTAGTAAGGATACTCTAGTGTTTTGCTATTTCCTTTTCCAGTGGATTATACAAATAGAGTAATGTGACTTTCCCAGTGTCCCATAGTGAGTGTCTGAGATTATATTTGAATGCAATTGTTCCTGATTTCAGACCAAGCACCCTATCTACTAAACCACCTAGCTGCTTTCAACCAGCAGAGTAAAAGGCCTATTATTAGACATTAAATCAGAGACAATAATTTGGGTTTAAAGCAGAGTACCAAGTCTTTGAGAAAAGATTTGAATTAATCTTTTTTTCTGATTCCAGGGTAACTGCTCTATCCACTGCACCATCTAACTGCCCACATTAGTTTATTTTATTTTTTATTATAACTTTTTATTTACAAGTTATATGCATGATAATTTTACTGCATTGACAATTGCCAAAACTTTTGTTGCAATTTTTCCCCTCCTTTCTGCCATCCCCTCCCCCAGATGGCAGGTTGACCAATACATATTAAATATGTTAAAGTATAAATTAAGTACACATTCATTTATTTTTAACATAAACATCAACATTTATGTTATTAACAACAATGGTATAATAAAATTGTTGTTCATAATAAAGTTTAAGCATTGGCTGTTGGACTAGTATCTAACACTCAAAATACCAACAGATAGTTTAAAACTTCTAGCCTGTCTAAAAATTGCTCAATTCTTAACACCTCCTAGTTTCTTTTCTGATACACTAACACAATCACAGAAAAAAAAAAAAAACACCACATATGAGATCAAAGTGGACTGAGAGTCAGATAGCAATTTACTATTTTTCATTTCTTGCCATGATTAAATAATTCATCATCTAGTGGCCAACCCACATAATAGATGAGCCTCTTCAGGCTTACTTAGTCTGATTTTAAAGTGCATACAATCTATTGCCAGGTCCATATTACCTATAACATAATAATTAAAAGAACTTAATTTTTACCTCACTTTAAGGAATAACTTTGTGAAAATCAATTGTATTGATCTGTTTTTATCATTAATAAATCATCCCCAAAGTATATGTTCCTCATACTGCTTTTACTGAACCTGAACTGACTATCAAGATTTATCATTCTTTTTACTGCAGAGGATAATAATATAATAAAAATTATCACCACATGATTGAATTATGTAAGTCCTACCCAGTCTTTTCCTAAGATGTGAAATATCTTCTAAATAAAGGGCAGAGAACAGCCTAGGCTGAGAATTAAGAGAGAACTTACAACAACCAACTATCTACATTGCATAAACCTCTACTCTCTCCATTATAAGCCCAAATTCCATGTTGAGCTTACCTTCACTCTGACAGTTCAGATAAACAGATGAATCAAGAGAAGACCAAGTTTTCAGAAAGGCATTTGTTAAAGTTTCTCCTGCTATTCTTGTGGGAAAATTAAATTCAGTATAAATGATAAGGCAGAGGTAAGGACTTGACACTGGTTAAAGAGCTGGCTCCAATAAATAATTACTAATGATTTGGGTTTATTTTGGAAATAGGTTCCAATTCGGGTACTAAAAGTCCTATTCTTAGCCTAGCAGTGTTTAATATTTTTGATGAATTAATAAAGACATGCTATACCTATTTTTCCTTGATAATCTCACAAAGCTGACAGAGAAGGGTAAAGAGATGGATGATGGGATTAAATCAGTCAATAAACATTTATTAAGTGCCTACTTTGTTCCAGAGACTGTGCTTATCACTGGTAACATAAAAAGATGCAAAAGACCAACCTCATACTCAAATAACTCACAATCTAATGGGGAAGAAAATAAGCAAAGAAATAAATACAAACAAGCTATTTCCAGAAGCCATGGAAAATAATTAAAATGGATGTCACTAGAATTAAGAGAATATGTGAAAGGTTTTCTATAGAATAGGGGATTTTAGTTAGGACTTGAAGAAATCTAGGAAATCTAGCAGATTAAGATGAAGAAAGGGAGCATTCTAGGCCTTAATACTTGTATCAAAGCATACTTGGTTAAAAAAAAAAAAGGTGTGAAAGAACTGAAAAGGTA
This sequence comes from Antechinus flavipes, assembly GCF_016432865.1. Classification (NCBI taxonomy): domain Eukaryota; kingdom Metazoa; phylum Chordata; class Mammalia; order Dasyuromorphia; family Dasyuridae; genus Antechinus; species Antechinus flavipes. The sequence goes on along the minus strand of NC_067398.1, from coordinate 101,385,675 downwards.
AAAGGGAACTAAGTTATAAAATTTTTTTATGACAAATAGAAGATTTTTATTTGTTCTAGAAGGTGATAGGAAACTTGTGAAGTTTATTGTGTAAGAAGGAAGTCAAACCTAGGCTTTAGAATAATTATCTTTGTAGTTGAATGAAGGATGAATTGGAATGAGGAGAGACTTAAAACTGTCAGACAATCCACAATTGATTACAAAAGTCCAAACGTGGAATGATGACAGCAGCAGTATAGTGAGGGTATTGGAGAAGGGAAATTTTTGTAAGTTGACACAAAATTTACAGTTCTTGAAAATAGAACGGAAGAGGGGTGAGAGATTTTGATGAGTCAAGGATGATATTTAAGTTCTGGGACAAAAGGACTAAGAACATTGCCCTTGAATAGAATAATAGAGAAGTTTGGAGGAGAGGAATATTAGGGGAAAAGATGAGTTTAGTTTTACATATATTGAATTTAAGATATTATATTACTGGACATTTTCCTTCTTCCCTCCTTTTCTCCCTTTCTTCCCTGCCTCTCTCTCCCTCCTTCCCTCTCTTCCTCCCTTCCTGCCTGCTTTCTCTCCTTTCCTCCCTCTCCCTCTATCCATATAGGGAATTATATCCTTCCTTATCAGTGCTGTCCTTTGGGGCTATTCCTTTGGGGAATATAAATTTTGATCACTGAAACCTCAGAAGATACCTTGGAATCTACTGGCTAGATTTCTTTCTTATAGACCTTGTCTTAAACTCAAATCACTCTGTCACTGATTTAGTGACTAGATAGAACCCAGCCCAGGCCTTATTTGGTCATTGCTTGACGTCTGGTAGCTCAGAGTAAATATAAATAGTATTTGATTCTCTTTTGTTTTTTGTTTTTTTTTGTTTTTGTTTTTTTTTTTAATTTTTATTTAATAATTACTTTATATTGACACTCGTTTCTGTTCCAATTTTTTTCCCTCCCTCCCTCCACCCCCTCCCCTAGATGGCAAGCCGTCCTTTATATGTTGGATATGTTGCAGTATATCCTAGATACAATATATGTTTGCAGAACCGAACAGTTCTCTTGTTGCATAGGGAGAATTGGATTCAGAAGGTATAAATAACCTGGGAAGAAAAACAAAAATGCAGATAGTTCACATTCGTTTCCCAGTGTTCTTTCTTTGGGTGTAGCTGCTTTTATCCGTCATTTATCAATTGAAACTCAGGTCTCTTTGTCAAAGAAATCCCCTTCCATCAAAATATGTCCTCATACAATATCGTTGTCGAGGTGTATAATGATCTCCTGGTTCTGCTCATTTCACTTAGCCTCAGTTCATGTAAGTCTCGCCAGTCCTCTCTGTATTCATCCTGTTGGTCATTTCTTACAGAACAATAATATTCCATAACATTCATATACCATAATTTACCCAGCCATTCTCCAATTGATGGGCATCCATTCATTTTCCAGTTTCTAGCCACTACAAACAGGGCTGCTACAAACATTTTGGCACATACAGGTCCCTTTCCCTTCTTTAGTATCTCTTTGGGATATAAGCCCAATAGAAACACTGCTGGATCAAAGGGTATGCACAATTTGATAATTTTTTGGGCATAATTCCAGATTGCTCTCCAGAATGGTTGGATTCGTTCACAACTCCACCAACAATGCAATACTGTCCCAGTTTTCCCGCATCCCCTCCAACATTCATCATTATTTTTTCCTGTCATCTTAGCCAATCTGACAGGTGTGTAGTGGTATCTCAGAGTTGTCTTAATTTGCATTTCTCTGATCAATAATGATTTGGAACACTCTTTCATATGAGTGGTAATAGTTTCAATTTCATCCTCTGAAAATTGTCTGTTCATATCCTTTGACCATTTATCAATTGGAGAATGGCTTGATTTCTTATAAATTTGAGTCAGTTCTCTATATATTTTGGAAATGAGGCCTTTATCAGAACCTTTAACTGTGAAAATGTTTTCCCAGTTTGTTGCTTCCCTTCTAATCTTGTTTGCATTAGTTTTATTTGTACAAAGGCTTTTTAATTTGATGTAATCGAAATTTTCTATTTTGTGATCAGTAATGGTCTCTAGTTCATCTTTGGTCACAAATTTCTTTCTCCTCCACAAGTCTGAGAGATAAACTATTCTATGTTCCTCTAATTTATTTATAATCTCATTCTTTATGCCTAGGTCATAGACCCATTTTGATCTTATCTTGGTATATGGTGTTAAGTGTGGGTCCATGCCTAATTTTTGCCATACTAATTTCCAATTATCCCAGCAGTTTTTATCAAATAATGAATTCTTTTCCCAGAAGTTAGGGGCTTTGGGTTTGTCAAACACTAGATTGCTATAATTGACTATTCTGTCTTGTGAACCTAGCCTTTTCCACTGATCCACTAATCTATTTCTTAGCCAATACCAAATGGTTTTGGTGACTGCTGCTTTATAATATAATTTTAGATCAGGTACAACTAGGCCACCTTCATTTGATTTTTTTTTCACTAATTCCCTTGAGATTCTCGACTTTTTATTGTTCCATATGAATTTTGTTGTTATTTTTTCTAGATCAATAAAATATTTTCTTGGAAGTCTGATTGGTATAGCACTAAATAAATAGATTAGTTTAGGGAGTATTGTCATCTTTATTATGTTCGCTCGGCCGATCCAAGAGCACTTAATATTTTTCCAATTATTTAAGTCTGACTTTATTTGTGTGGAGACTTTTTTATAATTTTGCTCATATAATTCCTGACTTTCCTTTGGTAGATAGATTCCCAAATATTTTATGGTATCAACAGTTATTCTGAATGGAATTTCTCTTTGTATCTCTTGCTGTTGGGTTTTGTTGGTGATGTATAAAAATGCTGAGGATTTATGGGGATTTATTTTGTAGCCAGCTACTTTGCTAAAATTATGAATTATTTCCAATAGCTTTTTAGTAGAATCTCTGGGGTTCTCTAGGTATATACCATCATATCATCTGCAAAGAGTGATAGTTTGGTTTCCTCATTGCCTACTCTAATTCCTTTAATTTCTTTCTCGACTCTTATTGCCGAGGCTAGTGTTTCTAATACGATATTAAATAATAATGGTGATAGTGGGCAACCTTGCTTCACTCCAGATCTTACTGGGAAAGGTTCCAGTTTTTCCCCATTGCATATGATGCTTACTGATGGTTTTAAATATATGCTCCTGACTATTTTAAGGAAAAGTCCATTTATTCCTATGCTCTCAAGTGTTTTTATTAGGAATGGATGTTGGATTTTATCAAATGCTTTTTCTGCATCTATTGAGATGATCATATGGTTTTTGTTTGTTTGGTTATTGATATAGTCAATTATGCTAATAGTTTTCCTAATATTGAACCAGCCCTGCATTCCTGGTATAAATCCTACTTGGTCATAGTGTATTATCCTGGTGATGATTTTCTGTAATCTTTTTGCTAATATTTTATTTAAGATTTTAGCATCAATATTCATTAGGGAGATTGGTCTATAATTTTCTTTCTCTGTTTTCAGCCTACCTGGTTTAGGTATCAGTACCATGTCTGTGTCATAAAAGGAGTTTGGTAGGACTCCTTCAATCCCTATTTTTTCAAATAGTTTATATAACATTGGAATTAATTGTTCTTTAAATGTTTGGTAGAATTCACATGTAAATCCATCTGGTCCTGGGGATTTTTTCTTAGGGAGTTGATTGATAGTTTGTTCTATTTCTTTTTCTGAGATGGGACTGTTTAGGATATTTACTTCTTCCTCTGTTAGTTTGGGCAAGCTATATTTTTGGAGGTATTTTTCTATTTCATTTAAGTTGTCGAATTTATTGGCATAAAGTTGGGCAAAGTAACTCCTAATTATTGCTCTAATTTCCTCTTCGTTAGTGGTGAGTTCTCCCTTTTCATTTTTAAGACTAACAATTTGATTTTCCTCTTTCCTTTTTTTAATCAGATTTTCTAAGGGTTTGTCTATTTTGTTGGTTTTTTCATAGAGCCAACTCTTAGTTTTATTAATCAATTCAATAGTTTTTTTTACTTTCAATTTTATTGATCTCACCTTTTATTTTTAGAATTTCAAGTTTAGTGTTTGACTGGGGGTTTTTAATTTGTTCCTTTTCTAGCATTTTTAATTGCAAACCCAATTCATTGACCTTCTCTTTCTCTATTTTATACAAATAGGGCTCTAGAGATATGAAATTTCCCCTTATTACCGCTTTGGCTGCATCCCATACATTTTGGTATGATGTCTCATTATTATCGTTTTCTTGGGTGAAGTTATTAATTATGTCTCTGATTTGCTGTTTCACCCAATCATTCTTTAGTATGAGATTATTTAGTTTCCAATTATTTTTTGGTCTACTTCCCCCTGGTTTTTTGTTGAATGTAATTTTCATTGCATCGTGGTCTGAAAAGGATGCATTTACTATTTCTGCCTTACTGCATTTGAGTTTGAGGTTTTTATGTCCTAATATATGGTCAATTTTTGTATAGGTTCCATGAACTGCTGAAAAGAAAGTGTATTCCTTTCTGTCTCCATTACATTTTCTCCAGAGATCTATCATATCTAACTTTTCTAGTATTCTATTTACCTCTTTGACTTCTTTCTTATTTATTTTGTGGTTTGATTTATCTAATTCTGAGAGTGCAAGGTTAAGATCTCCCACTATTATAGTTTTACTGTCTATTTCTTCTTGCAGCTCTCTTAGTTTCTCTTTTAAGAATTTAGATGCTACCCCACTTGGTGCGTATATGTTTAATATAGATAGTGCTTCATTATCCATGCTACCCTTTAGCAAGATATAGTGTCCTTCCTTATCTCTTTTAATTAGGTCAATTTTTGCTTTAGCTTGATCTGAGATCAGGATGGCTACCCCTGCTTTTTTGACTTCACCTGAAGCATAGTAGATTTTGCTCCAACCTTTTACCTTTAACCTGCATGTATCTCCCCGCTTCATGTGTGTTTCCTGTAAACAACATATTGTAGGATTCTGGCTTTTAATCCATTCTGCTAACCGTTTCCTCTTTATGGGGGAGTTTACCCCATTCACATTTATGGTTAGAATGACCAATTCTGTATTACTTGCCATCTTGCTAACCCCGGTTTATGCTTTTCTCCCTTCTTTCCCCTTTCCCCCCCTTCCCAGTATTAAGCTTGTGAGCACCACTTGCTTCTCACAGCCCTCCCTTTTTAGTAACCCTCCCCCTGCCTTAGAGTTCCTCCCCCTATCTTACCCCTTTCCCTCCCAGTTCCCGTATTCCCTTCCACTTAGCTTATTCCTTCCCTTTTCACTTTTCCCTTCTCGCTTTTCAATGAGGTGGGAGAAGTTTTACCATAGATTGAATATGTCTTAAGATTTTTCACTTAAAGCCAATTCTGTAGGCAGTAAGATACCCACTATATTCATCCCCCTCCATTCTTTCTCTCAGATATAATAGGTTTCCTATGCCTCTTCATGAGATGTACTACCCCCCACTTTACCCTTTTTTCTGATACAATGTCCTTTCCACATCAATTTCTAGAACAAGGTTTACATGTATACTTTATACATCTATATAGTCAAAATATAGTTCCCAAGATTAATCTTTACCTTTTTAGATTTCTCTTGAGTTCTATATTTGTAGATCAAACTTTTTGTTAAGTTCTGGTTTTTTCATCAGAAATAGATGAAATTCGCTTACTTCGTTGAATGTCCATCTTCCTCCCTGGAAAAAGATGCTCATTCTCGCTGGGTAAGTTATTTTTGGTTGCATACCAAGTTCCTTAGCCTTTCGGAATATCATATTCCAGGCCCTTCGATCTTTTAATGTGGATGCTGCCAGATCCTGGGTGATCCTTATTGTGGCTCCTTGATACTTGAATTGGGTTTTTCTAGCCGCTTGCAATATTTTTTCCTTCATCTGAGGGTTCTGGCATTTGGCCACTATATTCCTTGGTGTTTTGATTTTAGGATCCCTTTCAGTGGGTGATCGATGAATCCTTTCAATGTTTATTTTTTCCTCTGTTCCTATGACTTCTGGGCAGTTCTCTTTGATAATTTCCTGGAAAATAGTGTCCAGGCTCTTTTTTTCATCATGTTTTTCTGGGAGTCCAATGATTCTCAGATTGTCTCTCCTGGATCTGTTTTCCAGGTCTGTTGTCTTCCCCAGAAGGTATTTCACATTTTTCTCCATTGTTTGATTTTTTTGGTTTTGCTTGACTGATTCTTCTTGTCTCCTCGAGTCATTCAATTCCACTTGTTCAAGTCTGATTTTCAGTGAAGTGTTCTCTTCACTCACTTTTTTAAAATCTTTTTCTAATTGTCCAATTGAGTTCTTTTGTTCTGTGGAATTTTTTTCCATTTCGCCAATTTTGTTTTCCAGTTCACCAATCCTATTTTTCAAGGATTTTACTTCTTTATCCACTCTCTCTTTAACTGACTTCTCCAGGCTCTTTTGCCAAGTCTCCCTCTCCTTTTCCCATTTTTCTTCTAGCTCCCTTGTAAGAGCCTTTTTAATCACTTCTATGAGGTTCATCTGTGCTGAGGAACAGATGGTCTCCTCTTTTGGGGATTCACCTGGGGACTGCCTGTTTTTAGTCTCCTCAGGATTTAGAGTCTGCTCTCTATCTGTGTAGAAGCTGTCAAGGGTTAAAGTCCTCTTCAGCTTCTTGCTCATTCTGTCTATTACTCAGAGACAAACTACCAAAGAAAAACAGAAAAAACTGGATTCTTTCTTTGGGGGAGGGGTTGGGTATGTTATCGAGCTTCCTCTACAGACTGCGGGGGGCAGCAGTGAGGCACTAGCAGGATTGTGCTGCGCCTGCGCTCTGAGATCCCAGAGCGTGCTAAGTCACTGTGGGTGGGGGGGTAAGGAGGGGACGGCCAGGTCCCGAGAGACTCCAGCTGTTTGGGGTTGTATTCTTCAACCCCGGTGTTTTTAGCTTCTCTGCTGGGCTCCTGACTTGCTGCTGGAGCAAAGTATCCAAACCTGTAGCGAAGCTCTCCCTGCAGAGACGGCTGCGATCACTCCCCACCCCCTCTCCAGTCTGCTCCCGTGCTCTCACTGCCGCTGCCTGCCGCCTGCGCCCGATCTAAAACCACCCCAGCCCTCCAGTAAAGACAGACCTTTCTTGGCGGATCTCAAGGATGGCTTCTCTTGGTAACTATTTGTGGGTTTTTTTCAGTCAAGCATTGATTCAGAGGCTTGTAATGAAGTGGATAGTGAGAGAAAGAGTGGAGCTTATGCAGCTGTGAGCCTCCTCTCCACCATCTTAACCGGAAGTCCCATTTGATTCTCTTTTGGCTAGAAATCTTGAGGGTTTTCCCAGATGGATTTTTTAAACCAGGTAAAAGAGAAAATTCTTTGCTTTATTTCTTACCTAGCCTTAACCTCTGAATGGGTGTTGCCTCAGTTAAACTAAAACTGGAAAAATCTTTACCTTAAAATGGTTAAGGTCTCCCACTGCATCCATAGGCATTTCTAGTCATCCTAATCCTGCCACTGAACACAGATGTTTCCAGAGGAGAGAGTGAAGCTAGTGATTCTCCACAGTTCTCTCTCACTTACATCCAATTCCCTTGCAAATCATCTTACTGACATCATGATTCTCTTTTACAATGAAGGACAAATAATATCTACTGGTTCAGTTCATTTTTTCTGAAAGACAATTGGAGACCTTAGTCTGGAGGTTAGTATAGACATTAGAGCAGGATAGGTAGATTTAAGAACCTTTAGCATATAGTAAATAATTTAATTCACTGTTGTTAATGGGCTCATCAAGTAAATTATAGCAGAAAAAGACTCAGGAAAGAACTATGAAGTTAATTTATGGTTAAAAGATATGACGTGGACAAGCATCCATCAAAGAAAAATGACAAAGAGTAGTAAAAAAGTAAAGAGGCAAATCCGGAAACTATGTTGTCCCTAAAATGTAGAGAGAAATAGTTTCAAAGAAAAGGTGGTGATAAACAGTGTCAAAAGCTGTGGAGAGATTAAAGAAAAAGAGAACTGAGAAAAACCACTGGATTGGGCACTTAATAAATAATTAGTAACTGGAGAAAATAGTTTCAGTGAAAATATGAGTTCAGAAGCTGGATTGTAAAGGTTGAAGTGTTGAAGAAAAAGTGGAGGCAACTGTTGTAGCTGGCCTTCTCAAAGAGTTTAGATACAAAGGTCAGAAGTGATATAGGATGATATTTTGCAGTGATGGCAGCATCAAGTATGGAGGTTTTTTGTTTGTTTTTGCTTTTGGTTTTTGGTGAATGGGGAGTCACAGGAATAGAAAATAGGAAGTGCACCAGGAAAAAAGAAGATATTTAAAATAAGCATCAAATGGAGTTACAGAGGGAATGTTAGAAAGGATATAATGAAGTGGTATCATCTATTCAAGTAGAGGAGTTTGCTCTGAAAAAGAGGGAAGTCAATTTTTCTTGTGAGATAGAACCAAAGGAGCCTATTGATAGGAGATAAAGAAGAAGAAAGAAGAAAGAACTCAAGATGGATGGCCTCAGTTTTGTTTTAGTTGATCTTGTTATCGATCTGTGACATATGAAGAAAGATTTTTCAGTTAATAATGTGAGGCTAGGAAAAGCCATGGAAACTTAAAAAGCATGTTAAGGAATTTTAAGAATTTTAAGCAATAAAAAAAATGAGAAGAACAGCTGAGAATGGAATACTAGGGTGATAAGGGAGATCTATACAACAGCAATGTGGGTCTGGTTGAAGTTGAACAACGTATATCTCTAAAGGACCCAGTCAGCAACAGTTGCATGATTTTCTCCACATTCATTCAATAGAACTCACTGATTGACTATGGTTCATCTTTGCATTTAATTGCAAATTACTTTTGTCTCCTCATTAATTTTAACCAGAATCTCAACATTTATACTAATATCAACATTGATATAGTGCAACTATTTTCTATAATAATCTCAATCAATCTTAGTAAAAGAACCTAGCTTAAAGTTTTTCTTTACAAGGTAAAATATCACACATAACCAAATAACGTGAAGTTTAATAAAGACAACTTCCAAGTTGAATATTAAGTTTTTTAAATCAGTTTTACAGTTATAAGATGAGGGATTGGTAGTTTGTCTGAAAAAGAACTGGAGGTTTGGGTTAAGTACAAACATTATAATAATGGCAGAAACAAAAGCTAATACAATTTGAATCTGTATTAAGAGACAAAATTTCCAGGAATAAAGAACAAAACAAGAATGCTGTGCTTTTATGTTCAATTTTGAACATAAAAGTCAAAGGAAGTCATGAATAAACTGAATAGCATCCAGAGAAGGGCACCCAGTATGATGTTGAGTTTCTTATTAGTATCACATGAAGATCAGTTGAGGGATTAGGAATATTTTGCTGAGAGAAGATAAAACTAAGTAATTTAGATGATTTGAAGATAGTGATAATGATTTTGTTGTTGCTGCTGATAGCTAGCATTTATATAGCACTTTGTTTTCAAAGAGCTTTGCAAATATTATTTTATTTTATCCTCACAAAAAGTCTGGAAGGTAGTTGCTATTACTATCTTCACTTTATAAATAAGGAAACTGAGGCAAGTTAAGTGATTTTCTCAGGATCATACAACAAATAAATGTCTGAGAACGGATTTGAACTCTTCTTGAGTCCAGATTTAGCACTCTCCCTTAAGAGCCACATTGCTTTTTCAAGGGGAACACATTATTTCTTGTCGGATATTTGAAACACTTTTATGTATTACAGAGAAAAGCCTCCTTCTGTTTGGCCTCTAACAGAATTGACAGAATTGGGAACAATGACTACAAGTTGCAAAGAAGCATGGGCTTCATGTGGAAAAAGCATCTTAACAATTAGAGCTGCCCCAAAATTGAATGACCTACCTTAGGAAATGGAGCTTTGCTTTCAAAGCAGGTTTTTTGAAATAGAGAATAATTATCTCTTATTGAATATGTTGTAGAAAGTATCCTTCTCAATTAAAAAAAATAATTCTAATTGAACAAGACATCAAGTAACCTGGATATTTTTTCACATGCATAGTAGAATATTAAAAAGGACAATATCTTAAAATCTCATATGTCTATTGTATACATCTTGTAGAAGTGTATGATAAATTCAATATGCAAATCTGTCCTTATTTGTGATTTTTTTCTGCCTTTCCTTCTCCTTTCTATTACATTTCTTATATGCTTCAATCATCATTTTTTTTCCTTCTTTTTTTGGCTATCCTATTCCTACTTCTTCTATCCCTTCCCCACACCTACCAAAATGAAAGAAAGAAAAACAAAACTCTTAAAATAAATATATAGAATCAAGTAACCTTAATTCCCCATTGACCATGTTTAAAAAAATCATATTTTATTTTACATCTTGAGTCTATCACTTATCTGTTTTTCATCATCCATGAAAGTACATTTTTCTGAGTATACATTAGAGCAGAGATCCTCAAACTATGGCCTGTGGGCCAGATGCGGCCTGCTGAAGACGTTTATGCATCCCACTGGGTTATGGCAAAATCAGAAGGGAAGTGACATTCAAGGTAAACTCGCATTAGCAATGCAACTTCCAGCACTGTGTTGAGGCAGCAGAGACAGAGTGTGAGGCGATACTGAGGTGAGATGAGGAGAGGGATACAGAAGACAGACAACTGATACCCGTGGCCTTGTACAGTAATGGCAGCCACCACAATAGACAGGCGTGGGGGATGTATAGTGCATGCTAAGCATGTCACAGCTGCTGCAGGGGGAATTCACTGCAGCAGTGAAGGTTGGAAGTGGGAGCAAGAAGAGCAGGAGAGAGAGGACAGGAAATGGAGGCATCACAGTGCAGAGGCAGCTTGAAGGAAGTTGGGCATTGCAGTCTGTATGTCTCTGTGTGGGCAAAGTTATTGCTGGTATATTGTTTTTGTAGCGCTGTATGTATATATTGGTATTTTATTAATAGCAATTTGGAATCCCTAGGAAATAATGATGTCAAGAAAAAGAAAACTTGACTTGGAGTGTGGGATATTCAAAGAACAGAGGACTTATGATTACTTTTTCATGCAGTACAAGGAAAGAGCTGTATGTCTGATATGCCAAACACTATATTCTGTGTTCAAAGAATATAGTTTTGTGTGGACACTGTGAAACTCAACATAAAGATAAATATGATTGTTTGGTTGGAAAAGTGAGAAAAGATAAAATATTAAAACTGAAAAATACATTGACAACTCAGCAAAATACTTTTGTGAAGCAGAAGCAGCTAAATATTTCATCACTGCAAGCAAGTTTTCAAGTTGCCAAGCTAATAGCATGCGCTGGTAGACCATTCGTGGAGGGAGAATTTGTTAAAGAATGCCTTCTTTCGATTGCCACAGAAATGTGTCCAGAGAAGGCCAATTTATTTAGTACAGTGAGTCTTTCAGGACCTACAATTACACAGAGGATTGAAGAAATGGGAGACAATCTGCATCAGCATTTGCAAAACTCCTTTAAAAAATTTCATATTTTTCCTTGGCACTTGACAAAAGCAATGATGTTTGTGATTCTGCACAACTTCTAATTTTTATTCATGGGATGAATGATTATTTTGAAATCATAGAAGAGCTTGCTGCACTGCAAAGCATCAAAGGAACAACTACAGGAGAGGATATTTATCAAAAGGTTTGCCAAAGTTTGAGTGATTTGGAGCTGGACTGGGCTAAACTAGCCAGCATGACAACTGATGGTGCTCCTAGCATGGTGGGGTCTAAGAAAAGAGTAATTTCTCGCATTAACCAAGAGATAGACAAACATAACCATTCTCATCCAATAGCCATACACTGCTTTACCCACCAACAATCACTGTGTAGTAAATCACTGGAGTGGGACTTTATTATGAAAATTGTGGTATCTTGTGTTAACTTCATTAGAGCTAATGCACTAAATCACAGACAATTTCAGGAATTTCTGTCTGAGCTAAATGTTGAGTATGAAGATGTTCTATATCACACAGAAGTCCATTGGCTGAGTCAAGGGAGAGTTTTGAAATGTTTCTGTGACTTACTTCCACAGATTACAACTTTTCTGCTTTCAAAAAACAAAGAAGTACTAGAGCTCAATGATGCAGAATAGAAATGGCACCTTGCCTTTCTGACAGATGTAACAGAGCTACTCAATATGCAACTTCAAGGAAAGGGGAAGCTCATCTGTGATATGCTATCACATCAAAGCATTTGAAGTAAAATTAGGCCTCCTCATCAAACAAGTGAAGGAGAAAAACTTCTGCCATCTCCTCAAAACTCAAAATCTGTTAGCAGAAAAACCACTGATTGCATTCCCAAACAAAAAACATGTGCAGATTCACTGGAAAAATTGCAAAAGGAGTTCCAATATAGATTTAAAGAGCTTTATCTCCATGAACAGGACACACAGCTTTTCCATAACTTATTTTCTATTGACATTGAAAATGTGGATACAATTTACCAAATGGAACTGGCTGAACTGCAGAATTGTGACTGTCTGAAAGACGCATTCAAGTCAAGCAGCCTTCATAATTTCTATGCATCTCTCCCCTCTGAGACATATCCTCAGAAACCATGACTCAAAATGGCAACCATCTTTGGCAGCATTTATGGCTGTGAACAGACTTTTTCTAGAATGAAACATTTGAAATCTCCAACCAGATCAAGACTAACAGATGCACACTCATATCACTTGTTACGACTAGCAGTGACAAATATGGAACCAGACATTGACCATCTCATTAGCCAAAAGCAGGGCCATAGTTCCCATTGAAATACTGGTAAGTTTATTTATTTAACTTTACTTCATTTTAAATATTATATTTGTTCCTGTTTTGTTTCTTCACTTTAAAATAAGATATATGCAGCGTGCATAGGAATTTGTTCATAGTTTTTGTTTTTACTATAGTCCGTCCCTCCAACAGTCTGAGGGACAGTGAACTGGCCCCCTATTTTAAAAGTTTGAGGACCCCTGCATTAGAGTATATGATCTCTGAGTTCCTGTTCACCTCTAAAATTCTATGATTCTGTTACTCAAAGAGCACCAGAACACTCGATAAGCACACAAAATAAAATATCAGTGTTTCAAATTTGATTTCAAACTCCTTGAGTGGAGTGACTGCTTAAGTCAAAATTTTGCTGACCATTTGAGTATATTATGCCAAGCTACCTATCAATCTAGTAGATAGAATATCTCTAAAGTTTTTTCTAACTTTAAATTTTATGACCCTATGGTTTTACCTACCCAGCCTTTATTCACCTTATGACATCTACAATCCAGTTCAACTGAATTATGCCCCTATGTCAAATGGAAGATTTTACATTTGATCTTGGAAAAGAAGGAGAAGCATTGGATTGAGCAGGATGACATGGTGAAACCTGTGCTTCAAAAAGATGAGCAATGAAGAATATGACCTAGTTTCTGGTCTAGATGATAATTGAATTTATGGGAACTGATAAGATACCAAAAGTAGTAGTAAAGAATGAGAAGAGGGACCAGACTAAAACCCTGTAGGAATATCCATAGGGAAAGGCCATGGCTTGGGAAAAGACCTAGCAAAGGGATTGAAAAGTAGTCAGATAAGGAGGAAGAGAATGAGAAAAAAGTGACATCATGAAAATCTAAAGAGAAAAGAATGTGAGGGAGAACAATCAACAGTGTCAAAAAGCTAAAAGGAGGAAAAAGTCCAATTTCAGATTTCAAAATTTTATGTAAAAGCTCAGTGATAATCTAAAGGAATACATATTTCTGACAATTAACCAGAATTGCAATTTTTTTCTGCACACATCTATAATTAACATGAAAAAGTATCCCATATTCATAGGATTTGGGGCATTATATTTGAACTTTCAGAGTTCTGTGATAGAAGGTAAGCCATCAGATAGCTACACATCGAAGGCTTCAAGATCAAATAGATATGAATAGGACCTATTTCACATTAAGGCTCTTTAGAACATGTATTCTTAACATTTTTTCTACTACGGCTCCCAGTCTTTCCTTTTAGGAATAAAAATCATTATCTAACTCATAAATCTCAAATAGTTCAGCCCCCATAGCACTAAAAGTCTAACCCCTTTCCCAACTTCATATAATCCCAAAGGATTATTATTCATATAAAGATTAGTGTAATTTTTAATAAAGTGAAATAAAAATATAAAGTATATAATACATGGTCTGAAGAATTGGGACTGCTCCTGCATAGATTCTGATATCTCAACTCCCAGAACTCTTTATAACAGAAAAAATATCAAAAAAAAATTAAATATCAATAGAAAAAAATATTTTAAAACTCCCAAATAGTGGAACCATTTGGCAAGAAATAAGATTTTCAATTACATATCTTTGACCTAGAATCACATATCAGCTATTTGACAGGGATTTGTGAATGTCTTTTTTAAAGAATCATTCTTCCCTACCACATTCTCTATGTATCATGGGGAAAAGACACAATCATCTTACATCTGCCCTACTCTTGATCAGCAATCTAGGTTGAAGCTTCCCATCTTGATACATCAACAAGATATCATTGGAGGTTTCAAGATTATATCCTGCCCAAGCTATTTACTTCCTCAGAGTTCCAAAGTGTTTCACTGACATCATTATTTATTTGATGTTATCTCCTGACTTGGGGTAAGAGAAGTAGTTTGAAAACAAATTAAAAGATTCACCTCCAACTTCATAAAGATCCTTCCATTGGCTTATCATCTCTTGAGTTACCCTTCAAAGCACAGAAACTTTCTATTCAAATATACATCTAATTCTATTATATACTCTGTTCAATTTGGCTGTATATTTTCTGCTCTTTTTCTGGACCTAGAAATGACAAGAACAGAAAAAGCTGATCCAACAAGTATAACAAATATTTAACTAAAATCAAATAAAACCCAGTAAAGAAACTTAAATATACTGTACTACTTTCATCTAACATTCATAACTGTGTTTTGTGTTTTTTTTTCCCCCTAGGTCACAAAGCCATTATTTTATCTGATTTCTAAAATATCCAAATATAGTCAGCACCTTGGAACTTAAACTGTTGGATTGTAATCAGATTTGTTTCTTGTGGTTTCATCCAGTTTGACTTCTTTGTCTACCTACACTTTTAAAGATTAGGAATAAAAATGCTATGCTGTTTCTTCTTGGTTTTTTGAGTTTTGCCAATACCCAGAAAGTACTATCTTCAGGAGTGATGGCCTGGACAATTTACTAGATAGATTAGAATAATCTGTTCAGAAGATTATGACAGCATTTGAACTGTCAGAATCTTTTTGATAGCTGCCTATGAGAACCACAGTTTTCTCTCAGATTTAGATAGTTCAAACAATACCATGTTTGCTAGCAAATAATATTCTTTCTGCCATATGTGTTATCTTTAAGATAACTTTACTTTTACCAACTCACGCATATTTGTATTTCTTAAATTTTCCCTAATAAATTTTATAAAAACACCATGTATTTTGAAGTTAAATTCTGTGATATTTTAAATAATATTCATTGAATAAAGAAAGTCTAATTTTAATCAAATTGATATTCTCAGCAATTTCACTTGGCCTCCTATCCTGTCTCATTAACAAAGTTATAAATCAGTGTATAGAACTTTCACTGTTCTATATATGCATTTTGCAAAACAAAAAAAAATTTCTTAGGTAAAAAAAGAAAAATGAAGAATCTATGAGGATAAATTCTATCTTGAGCTGATTTTAAGAACTATGACATTATATAATTTGCAATTTAAATAATATCAAATGGTGAGTGTTAATTTAAATTAACTTCTCTGTCTGCTCTTTGAAATATGTCTTTTAAATTCTAACTAAATAAATATCTTCTCAATCTTATTGTTGTCTCTTCCTTCTCCATAGTATTACATAATCAATTAGCTACCAAACTTAATCATCCACAATGAGATCTCTCTAATTTTACCCTTCTCTCTATGAAAACAGACATTCTCTTAGTTCAGGTTTTCATCAACTCTTTACTTTCACAGACTCCTAAGAAGTCTCCAGGTTTTAAATATTTCCCCACTCCAGTTCATTGTCCATCCAGTTGCACTTCCTAAAATTCAGATATATGCCACTCCCTTTCTCAGTAAACTACTAAGGATTTTCAATGTCTATCAGATAAAATAAAAGTTTTTTTTTTGGTCACTTTTAAAGCTTCTTACAACTTGGTCCAAATCTATCTTTCCAGTCTGATTGAATCTACACTTCCATTCACTTTTCATAGTTAATCAAGCAAATTGGCCTTCTCTGTTCCCCACATGTTGCTTTCTGCCTCCAATCTCAAATTTTTATTATTTCCTCTACCCACCCCCTGAGTTCTCCCCATACACTACTTGCTCCCTTTTACCTCACTTCTTCAAGATACACTACAACTTTGGAGTCTTTGCTGATATTTATTAAATTCTTTATGTTGGTCTGTAAATAGGTGCTAAGGCAGATGAGTTTGTTGATGTAGGGAACTCTCAATAAGAAAATGAGAAATTCCCTCAACAAGTGAAGATCAGCAGCCCCTCTGCAATTCAGTCTTAAAGAGTTGGCCTGAACCCTTGAAAGACTGATTGAATCAGAAATGGGACTTTAAGGCAATCCTCTATCCACATGGCTTCATTGGATCATGTAATTAGCAAAAATAATTAGTCAAATTAGAAAACTACCATATGACAACCTAAAATGCTCTTTTTTCCAACCCTGTCCTGAGCTCCATCTATGCCTGGGACAACCTCCACAGCAACAACTTTCCACCAGGGCCTGATAGACTTGTTTGAGATAATGTTATATACTACCCCATAACTAAAGATGAGATTCTTTATATTTGTCCTGGTTCTTCTTATTTTTTTTAATATGATGTTTGCTCTTGATGCAACCATTCTGAGGTCCAGTTATATGTCAGTTTTTTGGAAATAATGTAGCAAAAGTCTTATGGAAGAATCTTCTCATGGGAGTTCTGTGCTCATATTTCAAGTGCCAAAGTCAAATATGAATATCCCTTTCATTAAGTGTAAATGATTAAGTAGAGTGTAAAACGAGTTATATTTTCCTCTAAAGAAGCAGTTTTCAAGTTATGTGCTCTTAGAAACCTTTAATATCCTTTTTAATAAAGGACCCTCAAAAGCTGTTGTTTAATCAGTTATATCTATCAGTGTTTACCATATTAGAAATTAAATGTGATAAATTTCAGTTGTTTATTCCTTTAAAAATTATATCCATTTTATAAATATGACTGTTTTCCAAATAATTGTTTACATTTAAAATATGTATATATATAATTGCTCCTCTAAAAAGAAGACAACTGCATTCTAATATCTGCTTCTCTTTTCATTTTCTTAGGATATGTTATTTTGGTTGAAACATATGAAGAAAATTCAGTCTCACACAGATATGTAGTTAGAAAATGGAGGAGCATTTTAATAGACAAATAATGTCAATATTGATCCTGTGAAATCAGTGGATCACATTTCAACAACCAATTCTTAAAGTTGATTGAACATTTTAGTTTAATGTGGGTATAGCCTCACAAATCTAGAAATGGAAAGGACTTCAGTGATCATTCACCCCAAGTCTCTTAAGTTAGTATTCTTGAACTCCCAAGTACATGGACAAGATTTCAGGAGCTTCATAACTGTGCGACTTTTAATATAATAATAGCTATTTTTCAACATAATTGATCTCTTTTGTAATCTGATATACATTTTTATTCATTTAAAAATATTCTTCTGGGAGGCAGAGCCAAGATGGCAGAGAGGACACACACTTCATTCTGAGCTCCCTTTTACCCTCAGTTACTAATTACTAAATTCAGCCTCAGAAATAGTGCTTGACTGGTAAAATCCACAAATGTTGGGCATGCAACAAATTACCAGCTGAAGATAACTTGGAAGATCACCAGAAAAGCTCTGGGTTGATCAGACAGGAGGAAAGCCAGAGCAGGCAGGGAGGCAGAACATGGAGGCTAGTCCACACTGACCAGACCAGGGGCAGGTGAGATCTCCTCGGATAGAGAATTTTCAGGGAGGACTCTACCATATGTTGGGTGTCTGCTTTGTTTGCAAAGCAGTAGATCAGCAGAGAAGTTACACAAATGCAAAAGATAGACTGTACCCCCAAACTCCAGAGTTAAACAGGACCTGGTCATACCTACCTAGCACCAGAAATGACTCAGCACAATCACAGTGCAGTTAGGCAGTTGCAGGCAGGTCTCAGTTCAGGGCAGTCACACTTCCACAGCTCAGTCCCACTGATCTGCACAGGGTTCTGCCTAGGACAGTGACATTTTCACTGCTCAGCTGCTTATCCCAGGGCAATTGTTGATCTGCACAGTGGGGCTCTGCCCCCAGCAGCAACACTTCTGCAGCAGGTAGCCACTCTTCCCGGCCCATTACCAGAGATACCATTCTTCTATCCCTATCTATAGAGGAAGCTGAGAATCTCCTTGCCCTGAAGACAGACCTCAAGGGCTTTTAAAAAATTAGTAAAAAAGGCAAGCATATGCTAACCATTGAAACCTTCTGTACAGAAAGAGAGCAGATTTCAAACCCTGAGGAGACTAATAACAGACAGTCTCCAGACAAAAACCCTAAAGGGGGATGTAACCTGATCCCCATCATACAATACTCTCTTGAAGAAAATATAAAATATATTAAAAGAGAGCTAGAAGAAAAATGGGGAAAGGAAAGAGAAACTATGCAAGAGAGTACAGAAAAGTTTTATAACTCATTAAAAGAAAAATTTTAAAAAGAAAACAACTCCCTACAATGTGAAATGGAAAACATAAAGAACTGCCAGGGAAGGAGAATTAGTGAATTGGAAAAGATAAAGAACTCCCAGGAAAGTAGCATTTGTGAATGGGAAAAAAATAACTCAGGTTAAAAAAAAATAGTGAAATGGAAAAAAAATTCCATAAAGCAAAACAACTCATTTAAAAATTCAACTGGACATATACAAAAAGTAAAAAAAAAAAAAAAAAAAAGCTAATGAAGCAAATAACTCATTAAAAACCAGAACTGAACAAATAGCAATGAATGACTCATTGAAACATTAAGAATCAGTCAAGCAACACCAAAAAAAAAAAAAAAAAAAAGAAAGAAAGAAAGAAAGAAAGAAAGAAAGAAAGAAAGAAAGAAAGAAGAAAGAAAGAAAGAAAGAAAGAAAGAAAAAAAAAAGAAAAGAAAAAATAGGAAAAAAATGTTAAATATGGACTTGGAAAAACAACAGACCTGGAAAATAGATCTAGGAGAGATAATCTCAGGATTATTGGACTTCCTGAAAATTATAATGAAAAAAGGAGCCTAGATACTATTTTACAGGAAATCATCAAAGAGAACCACCCAGATGTAATAGAATCAGAAGATAAAATAGGCATTGAAAGAATTCATGGAACACCTTCTGAAAGAGATCTCAAAATAAAAACTCCAAGGAATATTGTGGATAAATTTCAGAATTATCAGACTAAGGAAAACATATTACAAGCTGACAGAAAAAGACAATTCAAATACTGAGAGCCCCAATAAGGATCCCTCAGGATCTAGCAGCACCCACATTAAAGAATCGAAGGGCCTGAAATACAATATTCTGAAAGGCAAAAGAATTTGGAATGCAAACAAGAATAAACTACCAAGTGAAGCTGAGCATTTTCTTCCAGGAAAGAAGATGGACATTCAATGACACAGGTAAATTCCATTTATTACTAATGAAAAACCAGAACTAAATAAAAAATTTGACCTGTAAATATAGGACTCAAGAGAAGCATAAAAGATAAAAAGAACTCTTGAAATCTGTATTTCTATTGCAGTCATACATAAAGAGTATGTGTATAATTTGATTTTGCTGTAATAATATTTTTAAAAAGGAAGTAGAAGTGGAAAGGGGATTGTATCAGAAAAAGGGAAAAGGGGAGATGAAAAAGATAGAAATTATATTCCACAAAGAGCCAAAGGAAACCTATTATATATGAGGGAATTAAGGGAAGGGGAGGAATATTGTGTGAATCTTACTTTCATTAGATTTGGCTCAAAGAGAAAATATTAGACATATTTGGTTTACTGAGAAACTTCTCTCACCTCATTAAAAAGTGGGACAGGAAAGGAAAAGGGAAAGAGAATGGAATACAGAAAAAATAAGGGAAAAGTATAAGAAAGGGGAAGATTGAAAGGGCCTGGGAAGGATTCTAAAGAGGGAAAGCTGTGTAAGATAAGTGGTGCCCATAAGTTTAATATTGGGGAAGGGGGTAACAAGGGAAAGGAAAAGTATAATCCGGGGATAATAAGATTGCAGAAAATATAGAATTAGTAGTTTTAACTGTAAATATGAATGGGATGGACTTTCCCATAAAGCAGAGGCAGATAGCAGACTGGATCCAAAGCCAGAATCCTACAATATGTTGTTTGCAGGAAACACATTTAAATCAGGGTGATACATACAGAGTAAAGATAAAAGGCTTGAACAGAATCTATTACGCTTCAGGTGAAATAAAAAAGCAGTAGTAGCCATCCTGATCTCATATCAAGCAAAAGCAAAAACTGATCCAGTTAAAAGAGTTAAGGAAGGAAACTATCTTGCTAAAGGGTAGCATAAACCATGAAGCAATATCAATACGAAACATTTATGCACAAGTGGTATAGCATCTAAATTCCTAAAGGAGAAATTAAGAGAGCTGCAAGAAGAAATAGACAGCAAAACTATAATACTGGGAGATCTCAACCTTGCACTCTCAGAATTAGATAAATCAAACCACAAAAGAAATAAGAAAAAAATTAAAGAGGTAAATAGAATATTAGAAAAATTAGGTATGATAGCTCTTTGGAGAAAACTGATAACACTTTCTTCTCGGCAGTTCATGGAACCTATACAAAAATTGACCATATATTGGGACATAAAGATTTCAAAATAAATGCAGAAAAGCAAAAATAGTAAATGCATTCTATTCAGATCACGATGCAATAAAACTTACATTCAACAAAAAGCTAGGGGTAAATAGACCAAAAAGTAGTTAGAAATTAAATAATCTAAAGAATGAATGGGTAAAAGAGCAAATCATAGCACGATTAATAATTTCACTCAAGAGAATGACAATAAGACAACATACCAAAATTTGTGGGATGCACCGAAAGCAGCAATAAGAGGAAATTTTATATCACTAGGGCTTACTTGAATAAAATAGAGAAAGAAAAGATCAATGAATTGGGCTTGCAACTTAAAAAGCTAGAAAAAAAAGCAAATTAAAACCCGCCAATCAAATACTAAACTTGAAATTCTAAAATTAAAAGGAGAAATTAATAAAATTGAAAGTAAAAAAAAAAAACCTCTTGAATTAATAAATAAAACTAAGAGTGGGTTTTATGAAAAAAACAATAAAATTGATAAATCTTTGGTAAATATGATTAGAAAAAGGAGAGAAGAAAATCAAATTAGTAGTCTTAAAAATGAAAAGGGAGAACTTTCTACCAATGAAGAGGAAATTAAAGAAATAATAAGGAGTTACTTTGCCTAACTTTATGCCAATAAATTTGACAATCTAAGTGAAATGGATGACTACCTCCAAAAATATAAGCTTCTCAGATTAACAGAGGAGGAAGTAAATTGCTTAAATAGTTCCATTTCAGAAAAAGAAATAGAACAAACTATTAATCAACTCTCTAAGAAAAAAATGCCCAGGACCAGATGGATTTATATGTGAATTCTCCCAAACACTTAAAGAACAATTAGCCCCAATACTACATAAACTATTTGAAAAAAAAATAGGGAATGAAGGAGTCCTACCACAGACATGATACTGATACCTAAACCAGGTAAGCTGAAAACAGAGAAAGAAAATTATAGACCAATCTCCCTAATGAATATTGAGGCTAAAATCTTAAAAAAGATATTAGCAAAAAAAAACTACAGAAAATCATCCCCAGGATAATACACCATGATCAAGTAGGATTTATACCAGGAATTGCAGGGCTGGTTCAATATTAGGAAAACTATCAGTATAATTGGCCATATTAATAATCAAATTAACAAAAAACATATGATCATCTCAATATATGCAGAAAAAAAATTTGATAGAATTTGAGAGTATAGGAATAAATGGGCTTTTCCTTAAAATAGTCAATAGCACCTGTTTAAAACTGTCAGTAAGCATCATATGTAATGAGGATGAACTGGAACCATTCCCAATAAGATCAGGAATGAAACAAGGTTGCCCACTATCACCATTACTGTTCAATAGTGTATTAGAATTGCTAGCTTCTGCAATAAGAGTTCAGAAAAATATTAAAGGAATTAGAGTAGGTATTCAGAAACCAAATCATCACTCTTTGCAGATGATATGATGGTATACTTAGAGATCCCCAGAGAATCTACTAAAAAGGTATTACAAATAATCTACACCTTTAGCAAAGTTGCAAGATACAAAATAAACCCAAATAAATCATTAGCATTCTTATGTATCACTAACAAAATTGAACAGTTAGTAATACAAAGAGAAATGCAATTTAAAGTAACTGCCAAAAGTATAAAATATTGAGGAATCTATCTGCCAAGGGAAAGTCAGGAGCTATATGAGTAAAACTACAAAACACTTTCCACAAAAATAAAGTCAGATCTAACCAATTGAAAAAATTTAACTGTTCTTGGATAGGTCGAGTGAATATAATAAAGATGACAATATTACCTAAAATAATCTATTTATTTAGTGCTATACCAATCAGACTCCAAAAAACTGTTTTAATGATCTAGAAAAAATAACAACAAAATTCATCTAGAAGAACAAAAGGTCAAAACTTTTAAGGAAACTAATAAAAAAAATAATAAATGATAGTAGTCCAGCTGTTCCTGATCTAAAACTATATTATAAAGCAGCAGTCACCAAAATCATTTGTTATTGGCTAAGAAATAGACTAGTTGATCAGTGGAATAGGGTAGGTTCACAGAACAAAATAGTCAATAACTTTAATAATCTAGTGTTTGACAAAGCCAAAGACCCCAGCTTTTGGCATAAGAATGCACTGTTTGACAAGAACTGCTGGGAAAATTGAAAATTAGTTTGGCAGAAACTAGGCATTGACCCACAGTTAACAGTGTACAAAAAGAAAAGGTCAAAATGGGTCCATGATCTAGTTATAAAGAATGAGATTATAAATAAATTAGAAGAACATAGGTTAGTTTACCTCTCAGACCTGTGGGGAAAGAAGGAATTTGTCACCAAGGAAGAACTAGAGATCATTATTGATCACAAAATAGAAAATTTTGATTATATCAAACTAAAAAGCTTTTGTATGAACAAAACTAATGCAGAAAAGATTAAAAGGGAAAGACCAAAATGGGAGAACATTTTTACAGTCAAAGGTTCTGATAAAGGCCTCATTTCCAAAATATATAGAGAGAATTGATTCTAATTTATAAGAAACCAAGCCATTCTCCAATTGATAAATGGCCAAAGGATATGAACAGACAATTTTTGAATTAAGAAAAGGAAATTATTTCTAGCCATATTATTAATCAGAGAAATGCAAATTAAGACAACTCTGAGATACCACTACACACCTGTCAGACTGAATAGGATGACAGGAAAAGATAATGCTGAAAGTTGGAGGGGATGTGGGAAACTGGTGCACTGATGCATTGTTGGTTGAATTGTGAATGAATCCAACCATTCTGTAGAGCAATTTCGAACTATAATCAAAAACTTATCATGTAATGAGCGGAAGCTCTTGAAGCTCTCCTTGCACTGAGGTTCCTCTTAGTACTTGAGGCTAATTAGCAATTGGACAATACTCTATTAATATATGCTTGGAGAAAGAATGACCTGGCCCATTTTCTGTGCAAGTTTGATGTGTTGTATAGCAGGTTGTGTAGACTATTTGGTGGGTGGAGTGAGAGAGGCAGAGGCACTGCTGGCCGGATTCATGTTGCAATTGCTTTCACTTCATGTTGCCATTCCCCTTCATCCCCACAAAGAACAAAGATCAAGCATTTTCCCTTATTCTGACTCTGGCTGAGTTTAATATACTTAAACGTGGTCATCACATTATCAAACTATAAATATTCTTTGATTCAGCAGTGTTACTACTGGGCTTATATACCAAAGAGATTTTAAAGAAGGGAAAAGGACCTGTATGTGCAAAATTGTTTGTGGCAACTACTTTTGTAGTAGCTAGAAACTGGAAATTTAATGGATGCCCATCAACTGGAGAATGGCTGAATAAGTTGTGATATATGAATGCTATGGAATATTATTGTTCTGTAAGAAATGACCAGCAGGATGATTTCAGAAAGATCTGCAGAGACTTACATGAACTGATGCTGAATGAAATGAGCAGGACTAGGAGATCATTATATACTGCAACAATTATATGTTGATCAATTCTGTTGGACATGGCTCTCTTCAACAATGAGATGAACCAAATCAGTTCCAACAGAGCAGTAATGAATCGAACCAGCTATACCAGTGAAAGAACTCTGGGAGATGACTATGATCCACAACATAGCATTTCCACTCCCTCTGTTTTTGTCCACTTGCATATTTTATTTCCTTCTCAGGTTGTTTTTACCTTATGTCTAAGTCTGATTTTTCTTGTGCAGCAAAATAACTGTATATATGTGTGTGTGTGTGTGTATGAGTGTGTGTGCAGCAAAATAACTGTATATGTGTGTGTGTGAGAATGAAATACAGAAAAAATAAGGGAAAGGTATAAGAAAGGGGAAGATTGAAAGGGCCTGGGAAGGATTCTAAAGAGGGAAAGGTGTGTAAGATAAGTGGTGCCCATAAGTTTAATATTGGGGAAGGGGGTAACAAGGGAAAGGAAAAGTATAATCTGGGGATAATAAGATTGCAGAAAATATAGAATTATAAATATATATATATATATTGATGCTGAACAATTATACATGCATAAATCTTGTAAATAAAAAGCTATAATTAAAAAATAAAATTAAATGTAAAAAATTAAAAATATATATATTTTTCTGAGAAAACCAATTTGGTTAGAATTCAGATATAGGACATGGAGTAGTAGGTATAGAAAAATTGAAGCTACATTGTAAAAAGGCTTAAAAAAATGAATAGATGAGTTTATATTTTATCCTTAAGAAAACAGAGAGTAATAGTAGATGATTCAGTAAGTAATTGAATTATAGATTGGATCATCTCTCTTTTTTTTTTCTTTTCTTTTTAAGCTTGAGTGTTCAAAGCACAGTGCTAGTGGACAAAGTTTATGGATCATATTGCTGAATAGTACTGAGTAGAAGAAAATCGACGCATAAGAAATTATACATTTATCTTAGAAATGCATGTCCTTTTTTTCAAATGATGAAGGAATGAAGGAAAGAAATTCAATTCATGAATATCTACTACATAGTAGACATTGTGCTGATATTATCCCCATTTTACAATGAAGAGGGAAGTGAAGCTAAGGCAGACAGAGATTAAATGATCCAGGGTTATACAGTATCTGAGACTACATTTGAACTTGAAGCAGTCTACTGCTGGCTTAGTAATTTTTTTAAATTAACAAATAAATAAAATTATCACATATTATAGTATGACAGCAATATGGTTCATTGTTATAACCATTTACATGTTCTAGTTGCTAATTATATATAAGTAAACTTATCTTCACCTGAAATTTGTGGAATCCAATTGTTCCTTGAAATGTGAATAGGCATTCTTTGAGAAACATTCTATACTAGCAATATAATGTGAAATTTTCTAACGTGATATTTTGATATGAAAATGGGATATTTTTCTATTTGCTTCAAAGCTTGTCTGACTAGGCTATATCCTGTTGTCCTAGATTCTCTAGGACTAACATTCATGAACTCCAGAGATATATTATTAGTTCCAAAATGCTGTGTCAAGATTATCTTGAGAAACACTTAATTAAGGATTCTACATGGATGTAGTTAACCATTTTCCCTTTTAATATTTTAAATATTTTTTCATTTTATTTTAATTAATTATTTAATATTTTAAATAAGGACATATGCTTTATTACATAGCATGCCTGAATTGTGAAAACATATATTTAATATACTTTAGATACTGATTGAATTAGAAAATATCCCAGGTTCCCCCAAATTTTAACACTGTGTTGTCTTGATTATTCCATGGTTTTCTAATTCTATAAAACTTATCTATTGAAATATGTTTCCTTGTGGTTATAAGTAAAAGCTTTATAAATAATGTGTGAATGGTAGTACATGTGTATATACAAATACACATATGCATGTATAGCTGTGCATATGTGTGTATATGTGCATACATTTACATGCATATATGTGAGACCCCTTCTATACATTAAATTATTATAATGACAAAATTATGGTTTTCATGCTCTTATTGATTAAATTCATTGAACTGGAGAACATTATAAAATGCAAAGTGGATAATTGTGATTATATTATCTCAAAAAGTTTTTGTACAAACAAAACCAATGTGGCAAAGATTAGAAGGGAAGCAAAAAACAGGGGAGGTGGGATTTACATCCATTGTTTCTGATAAAGGTCTCACTTTTAAAATGTAGAGAGAACTGATTCAAATTTATAAGAATAGAAGCCATTCCCCAGTTGATAAAAGGTCAAAGAATATAAACAGAAAATTTTCAGATGAAGAAATTAAAGCTATTTCCAGGAAAATGAAAAATGCTCTAAATCACTATTGATTAAAGAAATGCCAATTAAGACAATTCTGAGGTACCACTACATAAACTCTCAGATTCGCCAAGATGACAGGTAAAGATAATGATAAATGTTGGGGGGATTTGAGAAAGCTGGGGAGCTAATACATTGTTGGCGGAGTTTTGAATTGATCCAAACAGTCTAGAAAACAATTTGGAACAATGTCAAAGAAATACCAAACTGTGCATAGCCTTTGATCCAGCAGTATTTCTACTGAGTCTGTATCTGAAAGAGATCATAAAAAAGGAAAAGAACCCACATGTGCAAAAAGATTTGTAGCAGCTCTTTTCATAGTGGCAGGAAACTCAAAACTGAATGAATACCCATCAGTTGCGAAATGGCTGAATAAGTTATTGACACATGAGTACAAAAGAATATTACTGTTCTATAAGACATGATAAGGAGACTGAATTGAGAATAAATAGAGAATTGAGATGGATAGATAGTCTATATCCCTTTCATCCCCCTTTTTTCCTAATTGCTTGTGGACCAGGCTATTTGCTGCCAGATTTTTAAAAGCAACCAAGCATTTTTCTGTTTTTACCCAAGTTCCCAATTTTTAAATCTATAAACAGCCAGTGCAAAGAGATTACAATTAAATAAAATAAAGAAGTTAGCATTCATACAGCATTTGTTTTATACTAAACACCATTGTAAATTCGAAATGACCAATTGCTAAATTCCTTAATCATTGATTTTCTTTTTAATTGTAATCGGCTAATGTTATTTCTGCAGTCCTCAGTTTGGCCAGAGCTGAGGGAGGGGGTTTTAAGGTAAATATGATATAACAGAACTCCTTAAAGAGACATGCAACAAAGACAGACGAGGCAGAAACAGGAACTACATAAATGCAATACACTTTTCACCATATATCAACAAATACAAACCTGAGGCAAGCTCTTGATAACTCAGGAGTTCTGTGAAGGGAGGTTTCAGTTCCTCAATTTCTCTCTCCCAGAAAGAATTCTGGCTATGATCATGGTTCCCCAACACATTAAATATGTTTAAATATAATTTGCTCTACTAATAATAAATTATATTTCAAGTAACTATTGGCCTAATCTAGGAGTGGGGAACTTTTCTTTTTAATATTAAAAAAAAAATTGCATTTTTTTAATGATTTTTAAAATTTTATTTATTGAACTAAATTTAATTAACTTATTGAACAAAAGAAAAAAAAAACAGATCAGAACATTGTCCTGTGCCCAGAAGAACATCAGGGAAGATTCAAAATATATAACCTTTTCAGAGATAAACCAGGCTTCCAAGCTCCAGATTAAAGCTGGAGAGAACAGATCAGTACCCAGATGTATTTTATTGCTTTTAAACAAGAAAATACCTAAAACCTAAATGTGTCAAGTGGCACCCAGATTGTGCCCAGAGACACCTAGATGTGTTTTATTGCTTTTTAAATAAAAAATTACCCAGAGGTGCTGATTGGTGCCCTAACAACACTGTCAAAATGCTGTATAGCTATGTCCAGCCCTATGTTTCTGATGTGCCAGCATCCAGACAGGGAAAAAAACTCACCTCTTGAAGTTTCGGACCACATTTTCCACTGAAGCCAAAAGGATTTATTGGTGATGAGTCTTAAAAGGGGCCAAATCTAGGCTCCCCTTGGCCCTGGAATGTCCTAGTGGCTGGCTTCATAGGGGTGGATAGGAGTAGCCAATTTAACACTCCCTTCTGAGAACCTCATGTTTCTAATCTTGTTCTTTATCTCACTGGAACCTCCAAAAATGAAGTACCAAAGAAACTGAGGTGATTGGATTGGTTTAATTTTGAAGTGGAGAGTTTTATAAGCTAGCTGATCACATGGGAATATGTTTCCAAAGCATATGGTACCAGAGAAATTGAGGTGCAGAGTTTATGTAGATATAGATAGGTATATAAGCATATATACACACATATGCCCAAACATGTGTTTATACACACACACACACACAAATATATATATATATATACACACACACACACATATATATATATATTATATATATACATATATATAACACATAGATACATATACATATACATTCACTCTCACACACAGACACATATACATATACATATATCTATATATACTGTTTTACACATGGATAAATGGGTATGTACATATGTCTCTAAGTACATAGGTATGTATTTAAATAGTTCTCTATATATGTATATATACATATATAGCAATCTGGGGGTTTTATTTGAATTTTCTTGAGTTGTAGTAAGAAGACCCCAATCTTACCCCAAGTCTTCTTAGTTTTCACAAGTTTATGTTCACTCTGAAGTGAAAATTTGTTCTGTTTGTGAGGGAAATCTGGTGGGGTTTAAAAATCACTAACCTACACTGTCAGCTTCCTAAAATCCTCATTTTTGGTATATATAACATCATTTGCAGGCCATGAAAAATTACCAACTTAAAAATTAGTCTGCTGTATTTGATCAAAAGTTTAATTAACTCACCTCTAATGTGATGGCTGGAACTGCTTCTCTTTGGTGACTTGTGTGATGTTGGCTGGTGTTGATGATGTGTCTACTTGCAACTACTTTTTCAGGTTTGCATAGGTCATTCTGGAAGGCAGTCAACTTTTGCAATGGTCAGTTTTGAAAAGAAAACTTCTCAGAAGTTCTGAATATAGATACATATTATCAGGCACATCAGCTAATTCCACATTTAAAGATGTAGCAAAGATGTACAATTCCATTTGTTCATTTTTCATGTTCTTGAATCTTTCATTATGTTTCTAGTTTTGCACATTCACCAGCATATACAAAAGCATGAAGGCTTTTGTCCTTCCAGAGTAGGAAAAAGCACCATGTTATTCCTTTTGAGTTATACTTTCCACAGCCTTAATTTAGCTTCAGATGATTTCACATTAAAAGGAGGGATCTGAGAAGCTTGTTGGGGTCCTGGAGGTTGATTTTCAGCTCTAAGGGGTACTGGGTGATGTCTGCCATCAATGCTATATCAAACAGCCATTTGCTAACATTGAGTTCCCTGACAGGTTTCTCCCTACATTTCTATGAAATTATTGACTTCATCACTCAGTTCATAAAATCTTATGAGCATGTTCCCATAATTCAGCTACAGCACTTCACAGTGATAAACGTGACCATGGTACTTAGAGCCAAGATCATTCAGTAACCCATTAAACCTGACTTAGACAAAATTTATGCTGACACTATTGTTGACATGACACTTTTGAGGCACAATGACTGTTCACAGAGGCTCTTTTGGTTTATGAAGCTGTGGCATACAATTAAATCACTTGGATTAAGACTGAGAGGATTTGGTTTCTTCTCATCTCATCATCATCAGATTGCCAAAATTTTGCTATGGGGAGTTAACATCTTTATAACTTGTACACTCTCAGTATTCCTATCACTGACTGTCCTCTGATTCACACAACACAGGCAGATGGGCCACAAGTAGCCTATGAGAAGTATACATACCTGTCCTATTATGTACTCATATGTATTTATATTATAATGAATGTTCCTCACTTGTCCCTCAAAATGTCATTATTATAATTCATTTAATTAAGCAAATCTAAATTTGAAAAAAAAATCTATGAATTTGAAACAAGATTACAGTCTAGAGATGAAAACGGTTTACTTGAGGACTTGAATTGATGGGTTTAGCTAGCTTTTATATAGTGAGCACATTCTACATGGAAGATAGTATAGTAAAATAATTGAGAGAAAAGTTGTATCCAGCCTTCATATAAGAGAGGAAAAAAACTGTATGAATTATCAACAAGTATAACACATACTAGGGCTTCCCCTAGCATAAATCTAAGAATTATTCCTTCATGTTTTGAAATTACAAAATATAGTTTTCCATGGGAAAAGTCCCCTTGTACAGGGATTTCTGTGGGCTGCGTTTGTTTATATGGTTGTTCCGTTATACCTAAATTCATACTCTCAATTCTATCACATAAAATTATCTAGTCAATGAAAAAAGCTGTGCTGAAGTAAGGATTGTTCATTGGGGAATATTTTCTCTTGAGAGATGTTAAAAAGTCTGTGAAGGGACAGACGGATTTCTGAACACTAATAAATGTTAAACTATATCAGGGAAATAAATGATTTCTACTATTAGAACAAAGAAAAAATGTTTTTAGGGATCATAAGATTTAGAGTTGGAAGGCTCCTCAGAGAATATTTATTTTTCAAGAAATGGTTTCTTTCATATTCTCAGTATACTGGAATCTTGCTTCAAATGACTTCATAAAATGGCTTATGATTTAAGGTAGGCACATGATGAATCATTATTCAAAATAATTTATTACTGATGCCATAAAGAGAATCTTCTAATAATTGCATGTGATCTACATATTTGTCTTGTTGCATGGATTTTTAATTATAATTTTTCAAAAGTTATTTCTCTAATTTCATCTATAAAATTTTACATTATTGCCTCATCATTAAATGAAGGTCACCCTGGCTACTCAAAATCTATAACAGAATAATAGCATTTCAGATGTCAAGTAGATCTTATTAACATAGAAAATTTTCTAGTAATGTAATATGAGGATCAGCCTAGCTTGTAGGTTAGTATAGAGAGCTTCTTCACTTTCATTCAAACAACAAGTACATATTTCCAGGCACTGTGGTAGGTATTGGATACAAAGACAACACAAAGCACTCTGTCCACCAAAGTTTGGCCATTAGGTGATGAATTAAGTCAACTGTGGCAAGTTCATAAAATATGGAATGACAATAGTCTTCACTAGAAGAAGTAATGCCTACATTAACAATATCCTGAGGATTGAGTTATTTAATTTGGGGAACATTTTTCAAGAAAACTTTCTGCCAAAGAAACTCAATTCTATCAAATATTAAGTTAAAATCTTAGAGAACTGATTTAGGACAATGAGAATTTAAGAGACTGTCTCTGATAACAAGTATCTGAGGCTACATTTTAATTCAAATATTTTTGACCCTTGTCTTAACACTCCATCCACTGTGTCATCAGCTGCCTCAATAAGGTAATATTACACACAAATAATACACTGTTGGAACATATTAGGGAAAATATGTTATTTTGCAAAACTGTTGATGGAAAGAATATTTTTTAAAAAGTTAAATATAAGTAATAGAGATTTAAAAAAGATAGATAGAGTAAAACTTGTATCTGATTCAGCACTAGAAGATCTCAATCAATCTAGGATTATGTGCAAATCAACAGCACTAGTTAAAGATGTGGCCTTTGTAAAATTTAGAAATCATTCTTCGCAGAAAATAATTTATATTAAGAAATTTGAGGAGTTAAAGTTTCTGAAGTTATTATAAGAATAAATAACTTTATAAAAACATTTCACTAAAAGGAAGGTTCCTCACAAAATTGGTTTGTAATTTAGCAATAGAACATGGGTTCAACTCTATTATTGTGAAGCATACTGATTTGTTAAGAAGCATTTAAGCTAAAAGATGAAATTGCTATTCTTAGTGATAATAATTAAGATGAAATGAATTCATTTAATAGCAAAAATCATCATGTAACTTGCATATCTAGTGAATATTTCTGGAATAACATCTTTTGTCTAAATAAACTAGTGTATTTGCCTCAATCCTCCTATGATCAGAAAGACAATGTATTTTCACTTATTAAAAAGTTTGAGCTATAGGTAATAAATTGTAATTTTGATATGTTCTCATACTTTCAATATATATACCCTCCAGACTAAATGGAATAAAATAAAGATCAACTTTCCTCACTAAACACACACACACACACACACACACACACACACACACATATAAAATGTCTTTTTAATTTAAAGACCAATTTTAAAATATGTATAAATAAGAAGCATTGTGTCATGAACAACTGTGACACTTTTGATCATTTTCAATTTGAACAAGAAGTATTAATCAATTAACAGACATTTACAGACTCTATTATTTGCCATCATTGTTTTAGGCAATGGAGGTACCAACATTAAGGATTAGACAATCTCTGC
This sequence comes from Antechinus flavipes, assembly GCF_016432865.1. NCBI lineage: Eukaryota > Metazoa > Chordata > Mammalia > Dasyuromorphia > Dasyuridae > Antechinus > Antechinus flavipes. Next base: position 101,353,153 of record NC_067398.1, on the reverse strand, counting down.
TTTTAAGGAGCTATACTGGTTTTACAATAGTCCTTTGAAACAAAGATGTTAAACTAATAATATAGTCTTAGGATATGAACAATGATTCTTTGGTTTATAAAAATTATATGAATTTAGTTTCATTTTAACTTTTTTTATCACATCATCAAGGGAAGCAAAATGCAAATTTCAGAGAGCATTATATGATAAAATGATCTATATGACATTATTGTAACTTCAGGGAATACAATCTGTGAGCCCAAAATAACTGATTTCTTGAATTAAGCAACTAATTAATTCAATCAAATTTTTACAACATTCAATATAGAAATTCATATTCGGATGAACCCCAAACATTGTTGGAATTTTCCCTTAATGTGAGCTGTGATACTGATTGAAAGAAGAAAAAATAATGATAATTTCTACATTATTTGTGTTATATTGGGGAAATAATTGGAAGATTTATGTTAAGTATTTTTATAACTAATTATTGGATAACTTCATCCAAAAGCTTAGAGTAGTGATGAGTGTTGGATTTATGTGATCAAATTGTTTTCTGAAGTTAATGGTTTCATTTTGTGCTCCTAAATGCTTCAATGTTAGTATATGCCAGACTTAACAAAGGATTAGCCTTGATCAATACTTCTGGAGTATGGGAGAGATTGGGCTGGTGATTAATTTCATGTTAGATTCATAGAAACAAAACAGCTGAGTATATTTGTCTCCATGATCCCTTTTCCCAAATGTAATTACAAATGGAATTGATCAACTCCTGTTTTTCTACTGAGGCAGAAGCAGGAATATTAGAATTGCTAGGGTATGTAATAACTTAGTACAGATCATCAGTCCTTGGAGCTAGAGGGAATTGAATATCAGAATCTTATTTTAAAAGAAAACCTTTTCTTTCTTCATGTTCTTTCATTGTAGTCAAGGTTAAACAACTTCCAGTTTTGATATCATCATAGTTCCTTAAAATAGATTGTCTTTCTATTTCAGGAAGCATATCTTGTCACTATAGAATACTAACAACATTTAATTTTATTGAACAGAAAGACTTAAGCCAAAATACCTTCTATAGCAGTAGCCACTCCTATAAGAAATATAATTTTGTGATTAATATGTATACCTTATAATAAAATAACAAAACCCAAGACCCAGGAAGGTTTAGTCTGGACTGTAATTTGTTGAGCTATAACAATAATCTATATGGGAAAAATAAATAAATAATAACATTGAACATATTCCTAGGGGGATGCTACCTAAGAATTGTGACCACGCTAGAAAGAGATTAAATATGATCAGTTATTATAACAGAAATTCTTCTACCCAGGAAACATCTTTAATCAAAATCAACATTTTGAAAATATATAGCTACAATTATTGATGGAATGTAGATTTCCCTTCTTTTTTAATGTGACATTAAGTAGAGCCTGATGAATAGATTTGTATAGTTTTGTTTGTTAGTTGCTCCCCTTTTTAGCTGTGGTTTTGATAATCAAAGTGAAAAAAAGGCAGACAATTGTCACAATATCGGAATATGCATAGCCAGAATCTTTTTTCTCCTGAAAAACAATGGCAATTTTCTTTTGAATAGGACCCTGCAAAAATAAAATGAATTCATTAAACATTCACTTAAAAATTATTAGTATGGAAGCAGAGCCAAGATGGAAGAATAAAGATAGGAACTCCACCAAGCTTTCTCCTAAAGTCTTAAAAACATCTTTAAATAATGACTTGAAACAAATTTTAAATCATCACAATCCATAAAAACACAGTTAAACAATTTGCCAGCCAAAGAGAATGTCAGCAAAAAAGATCTCTAGCACGAGGGTAGGAGAGTAGTGTGGTCCCTGCAAGTTACTCCAGCAGAACCCTGGCACCAGAAAACCAGGAGGAAGCCTCAGGGTTTCTTAATCACTGGCAATTTCTAGACCTCTCAGCCCACAGATATAAAAGGTGACTCGAAAGATTGCCAAGAAATTTTTGTCTAACTAGGGAGAGAGGACCTTGAGAAATCAGCAAACCAGAAGCAGTGACAGCAGTGGTGGGAATAACAGCAGCCCCAGCTTTCAGATCTCAGCCCATAGACAATAAGAGGGTCAAACAAGTGCTCAAAGAAGATCTCTTTACAACCATTGAAGCAAGACTCCACTGCTTTGTCCAAACTCAGATTCAGGTTGCAGTGCTGGCTCACAGTCCCAGTGCAAGGAGGAGCATTAGCATACTAGAACTTACAACCAGAGTAGATCAGGGATCCTCATGAGAGTTCCAGGACAGAAAAGAGTACTTGTGGTCCCTCACAGGCCAGATATAGGCCAAGAGAGTAGTAAACACATCTTCATGGATAATATCATCTTAGAACTGAAAACTTACAGATCCCTAGAAGTAGCTCTGAAAACAGCTGTATAAAACCCCTAGAACTTGAGAAAGTGTACCCTCTACCCTGGAAACAGAGTCCTCCTTTAACACAGAGGTAAAAGCTAAATGATAGACTGGGGAAACGAGCAAACAATAGAACAAGTTCTGACCATAGAAAATTACCATGGTGAGAAAGAAGCTCAAAATACATCCACAGAAGTTTATAACAAAATCTAAGTTCCTCTGTCCAGAGCCTCCAAGAAAAATATATATGTCTTTCAGGACAGGAAAGGGCTCAAAAGGGATTCTGAAAATTAAGTAAGAGAAATAGAAAAATGGAAAGAAAAATGACAATGATACAAAAGAAAGTACAAAAAGCTAATGAGAAGAATATCTTAAATTATTAAATGCCTTTTGCATACAACAATTCACCATATTGGACATTGTGAAAGATCCAAGTTTTAGCAAAGACATGATCTGTGTTTTTATTGTTCAGTAAAACTAAGCAATTGTCTTCCATCTCCAAAAGAACTGCAAGGTTTATTCTCAACAAATCAGGAGTGAAACAAGTTTGCCCATTTTCACCATTACTATTCAATATTGTGTTAGAAATGCTAGCTTTGGGGAAAAGAGTTGAAGAAGAGATTAAAGGAATTAGAGTAGGTAATGAGGAAACCAAATTATGACTCTTTGCAGATGATATGATGGCATATTTAGAGAACGCCAGAGATTCTACTAAAAGGCTATTAGAAATAATCCACAACTTTAGCAAAGTTGCAAAATACAAAATAAATGCACATAAATCACTAACAAAATCCAACAGCAAGCGATACAAAGATAAATTCCATTTGAAGTAACTGTTAATAATATAAAATATTTGGGAATCTATCTGCCAAGGGAAAGTCAGGAACTATATGAGCAAAACTATAAAATACTTTACACAAAAATAAAGTCAAATCTAAACAACTGGAAAAATGTTAAGTGCTCTTGGATAGGCTGAGCAAATATAATAATAGAGATGACAATACTACCTAAACTAATTTATTTATTTAATGCTATACCAATTAGATTCCCAAGAAACTATTTTAATGACCTAAAAAAAAAAACAACAAAATTCATATGGAAGAACAAAAGGTCAAGAATTCCAAGAGAACTAAATGAAAAAAAAAATGAAGGTGACTTAGCTGTACCTGACCTAAAACTACATTATAAAGCAGTAGTCACCAAAAGCATTTGGTATTGGCTAAGAAATAGACTAGTTGATCAGTGGAATAGTTTATGTTCACAGGACAAAATAGTCAATAACTTTAACAGTTTAGTGTTTGACAAACCGAAGGACCACAGCTTTTGGGATAAGAATTCACTGTCTGACAAGGACTGCTAAGAAAATTGGAAATTAATATGGCAGAAACTAGACATTGACTCATATTTAACACCATACATCAAGATAAGATCAAAATGGGTTCATAATCTAGGCATAAAAAATGAAATTACAAATAAATCAGAAGAACCTCAGATAGTTTACTGCTTAGATCTGTGGAGGAAGAAGGAATTTGTGATCAAATTTGTGATCAAATAACTAGAGATCATTACTGATCACAAAATAGAAAATTTTCATTATATGAAGTTAAAAAGCTTTTGTACAAACAAAACCAATGCAGACAAGATTAGAAGGGAAGCAATAAACTGAGAAAACATCTTTACAGTTAAAGGTTCTAATAAAGGCCAAATTTCCAAAAAATATAGAGAATTGACTCAAATTTATATGATATCAAGACACTCTCCAATTAATAAATGGTCAAAGGACATGAACAGACAATTTTTAGATGATGAAATTGAAATTATTTCTACCCATATGAAAAGGTGTTCCAAATCACTATTAATCAGAGAAATGCAATTTAAGACAACTCTGAGATACCACTACACACCTTTCAGATTGGCTAAGATGACAGGAAAAGATAATGACAAATGTTGGAGGGGATGTGGAGAAATTGGGACTTTGATGCATTATTGGTGGAGAACAATTTAGAAGTATACTCAAAAAGTTTTCAAACTGTGCACACCCTTTGATCCAGCAGTGTTATTACTGGGCTTATATCCCAAAGAGATATTAAAGAAGGGAAAGGGATCTGTATATGCAAAAAAGGTTTGTGGCAACCCTTTTTGTGGTGACCAGAAACTGGAAATTGAAAGGATGCCCATCAATTATAGAATGGCTGAGTAAATTGTGGTATATAAATATTATGGAATATTATTGTTCTGTAAGAAATGACCAGCAGGATGAATACAGAGAGGATTGGAGAGACTTACATGAACTGATGCTAAGTGAAATGAGTAGAACCAGGAGATCATTATACATGTCAATAACAATACTATATGAGGATCACCTCTGATGGAAGTGGTTATCTTCAACAATGAGGATCCAAATCAGTTCCAATTGATGAGTAATGAAGAGAACCAACAACACCCAGGGAAAGAACACTGAAAAATGTGTGTGGACCACAATATAGCATTTATACTCTTTCTGTTACTGTTTGCTTGCATTTTTTTGTTGTTGTTGTTTTTCCCCAGGTTATTTTTACCTTTTTTCTAAATCCAATTTTTCTTGTGTAGCAAGACAACTGTATAAATATGTGCATATATAATATGTGTGTATAGTATTTAACATATACTTTAAAATATTTAACATGTATGGGACTACCTGCCATCTTGGGGAAGGGGTGGAGGGAAGGAGGGGAAAAGTTGGAACAGAAGTTTTTGCAAGGGTCAGTATTTAAAAATTACCCATGCATATGTTTTGTCAATAAAAAGCTATAATAATAATAATAAAAGAACTTCAAGGTTTGCAAATTGCTTTCTTTATCTTTTTTATTTAATCTCAAGATAGTTTTCTAAGATAGGGACAATTATTACCCCATTTTTCATGTGAAGATATTAAGATTGAGATAGATTAATTGGCTTGCATGGGGTCACACGGTTAATGTGTGAGGAGTAATTTAAACCCAGGTCTTCCTGAGTCAAAGTCTACCACTGTATCTATTATATCATATTCCTTCTTCTTTCTGGAATGTCCTTGTTCACTGCTTCAATCATTGACTTTTTTATAAACCCTTAAAGTTCTGCTCAGCTCAGACATTATATATTTAATGAAGACTTATTTAACCCTTGCTTATTTAGTAATGACTTTCCATGTATCCGTTCTATTTTATGTAATCCATTGCTTATGCTTTTCTTAAATACCTGTCTCAAACTATTTGGTATTATTGCTATCTATGGGCAATTATGTGACACAATGAATAGAGCACTTAATTTGAAATTAGGAAGATTCAGCTTCATGAATTCAGATCCAGTTTTAGATTCTAGTTGTGTGACTCTGGGCAAGACTGAACCCTGTTTGTCTCTGGTCCTCATCTGTAAAATGGGCTGGAGAAGAAAATGGCAAATCACTCCAGTATATTTGCCAAGAAAACGTCCAAAGGGAACACAAAGAATCAGGTATGAATGAATAACAACAACACATAGTTATCTATACATGTATTTCTGTATGTCACATGCATTATATATCCCAAATATAACTCTTCTAATGTCTACAAGCATTCTCTGCACATTGTAAATGCTTATAAATATGGAATTGATTTTTAAATACTGTAAATAGCCTAAGCCTTTATCCTTATCCAAATTTGACCTAAATATTCAAAAAATTTTCTGAAAATTAAGTCTGAAATAAATTCTAATATATTAAATGTTACAGCAATGCATCATTTCTTCAGCAATAGAATACATTTGAGAAACTATTAAAGGGCATAATTTTAAGAATTCAATATTAAGACCAAGTGAATATATATAGTAAGCTTTCAGACAACCTCACTGGAATCATGATTTTCTCTCCACTGGTCATTTGTACAGTTTGGGTTTCTTTGAGACTGGTAGCAATTGGTAGGGAGAAGAGTGCACTGTTGGCAGTATTTGAGGGTCTAATTCAAACTGAATCAGAGTGAACAGTTTTTATATTGCTCCATGAAAACCTACTATTTTTCAAGTATAACAAAATTTTTCTCAGTTCTCTGATAGAGCTCAGACTAGGACAAGTCTAATAAGATTACTTTAAATCTCTCTGGACCTTGAGATGTTTTTCCCCTTGCTTTGAAATATGTAGTTTGTCTTTTTAGATTAATGGAAAGGAAGACATTTTTCTTGTTACTGTAATTTACTTGTGGTTTGAAGCAGAGAAATGGGTTTCATTTGATGAAAGTTAAAATCATAGTCTGATATTTAATCTTGAAGGAAAACTTTTCAGGGATAAGGGTAAATTTGCCAAGGTCCCAGCTTTATGAAAAACAGTATTAGCAAAATGATTCAAAAGCTTGAGTCAATATGCCCCTTTTTGATATGGATCTCAACCACATGATTACATTTTTGAAATATTTGCTTAGTAATATTTGTTTGTGTGTATTTATATATATATATATGAAAAGTTTTAAGTAAAGATGACTACAACCATATGATCACAATTGTACTTTAAAAAAATCAAAAGGCACATCTTCTCTAGTCCCCAAATTAACTTCTTTTTCTAATGATGTATTTTTTTTATTTGAGCAAAGATTTGAAGAAATGAAAGATTTTATACAAAAGAAGACTAGACTAATCAGAGATATAGTATCCTAAGATCCTAGATTTAGACCTAGACCTAGATCTGGAAGGAAGTTCAAAAACCATCGAGTCCAACTTCTTGATTTAATGGATAAGCATTATTATAAGTTATAAGTGATAAGCAACAGCACTATATAACTTTAGATATAGTACACAAGAAAAGTACAATTTGATCCCAAATCCTTAGACTCCTGAGTTATAGATGTCTTCAAATAATGAAAGTTCCATTATATGGAAGAGAAAATAACATCTGTACTTTTCCAAAGGATAAAATTAGAAGAAATGGTTAGAGTTTATGAAGTGGCAAAATTCACTTCACTATGAGGTAAAACTACTTTTTTTTTTTTACTTTATGTCTTCAATAAACAAAATTGCATTTTATCTTCTTCCCGATTCTCTCCCAATTGAGAAACAAAATTTAAATGCAAATGTAACAGATATGCATAATAAAAAAAATAAATGAATACATATCCAAAAAATATATCTCATTCTGTATTTTAAGTTAAGGAATGCCTTTTTAGATTGGTTGATCAGTGGAATAGGTTAGGTACACAGGACAAATAGTCAATAACTATAGCAATCTAATGTTTGACAAACCCAAAGATGCCAAATTTGGGAATTAGAATTCATTATTTGACAAAAACTGCTGGGAAAACTGGAAATTAATATGGCAAAAATTAGACATGGATCCAAACCTAACACAACACACCAAGATAAGATCAAAATGGGTACATGATTTAGGCATAAAGGATGAGATTTTAAATAAATTAGAGGAACAAAGATAGTTTACCTTTCAGACTTGTAGAGGAGAAAGGAATTCGTGACCAAAGAGGAACTAGAGATCATTATTGATCACAAAATAGAAAATTTTGATTATATCAAGTTAAAAAAAAACCTTTGTACAAACAAAACTAATGCAAACCAAATTAGAAGGGAAGCAACAAACTGGGAAAACATTTTTACAGTCAAAAGTTCTGATAACGGCCTCATTTCCAAAATATATAGAGAATTGACTCTAATTTATAAGAAATCAAGCCATTCTCCAATTGATAAATGGTCAAAGGGTATGAACAATTTTCAGATGATGAAATTGAAATTATTTCCACTCATATGAAAAAGTGTCCCAAATCACTATTGATCAAAGAAATGCAAATTAAGACAACTCTGAGATACCACTACACACCTGTCAGAGTGGCTAAGATGACAGGAAAAAATAGTGATAAATGTTGGAGGGGATGTGGGAAAACTGGGACATTGATGTATTGTTGGTGGTGTTGTGAATGAATCCAACCATTCTGGAGAGCAATCTGGAATTAAACCCCAAAACTTATCAGTCTGTGCATATCCTTTAATCCAGCAGTGTTGCTACTGGGCTTATATCTCAAAAAGATATTAAAGAAGGGAAAGAGACCTGTATGTGCCAACATGTTTGTGGCAGCCCTGTTTGTGGCTACAAAGTGGAAAATGAATGGATGCCCATCAATTGGATAATGGTTGGGTAAATTATGGTATATGAATGTTATGGAATATTATTGTTTTATTATTTTTAATGACCAGCAGGAGGAATACAGATTTGGAAAGAGTTACATGAAATGATGCTGAGTGCAATGAGCAGAACCAGGAGCACTTCAACAACAATACTGTATGAGGAGGTATTCTGATGGAAGTGGATATCTTCAACAAAGAGAAGATCTAATTCAGTTCCAACTGATCAATGATGGACAGAATCAGGTATACCCAGAGAAGAAACACTGGGAAATGAGTATGAACTGTTTGCATTTTTGTTTTTCTTCTCAGGTTATTTTTACCTTCTTAGTCCAATTCTTCCTGTGCAACAAGAGAATTGTTAGGTTTTCCCCACATATATTGTATCTAGGATATACTATAACACATTTAATATGTATAAGACTGCCTGCTGGCAGAGCCAAGATGGCAGAGAAGGCACACATGACTTTCTAAGTTCCTCTTATAATCTCATGACCAATTATTAAATTCAGCCTCAAAAACAGTGCTTACCTGGTAAAACCCATGATGATTAGAAGTACAATAACTCACCAACCAAAGATAATCTGGAAGATCTCCAGGAAAGGTTTGTCCTGAGGGGCAGAAACAGACCAGCACAGGCAGGGGAGTAGAGAAGACTAGAAAAAAAGAGCTGACAGGAAAGGGGGTGGCCTCTGGTTAGAAAATTACAGAAGCAACTCTGGCATAGGCTGATTAATCTGCCTTGGTTGCGAAACAACAGCTCAGCAGAAAAATTAAAGCCAAAGGCAGAAAGTACCCTAAAAAACACCAGAACCTAACAGGATCTGGCAATACCCAACCAAAACCAGAAGTGAGTTGCCGTATGGACCATAACACAGCTCTGCAGCCACATTCTGCAGTATGGGGCTTGCTCAGGGTAGTTACCAATTTGCAAGGCAGGTGGGCAAAGCTCAGGGTAGCCTCTAATCTACACAGTGTGGGGCTCAGCCTGGGGCACTAGAACTTCCACAGCTTGACTGTGCTTCCCTGGACAGGGAAACTTCCGGTCCATGAGTGATTACTTTCTGATTAGCTGCTAATACTCACAGACCCACACTCCACCCCATCCCCACAGTTGCTAATCCACAAAGTGGGGTTCTTCACTGGACACTTCCACAACTTGTCCTATGCTAAGCAGTTCTGAATCACTTCTGGTGAGGAACTTTTTTCCAGAGCACTCCAATACCTCGCTGCTCTTTGCAGCCCATTTATAGCTATCCCTGCTTTGTAGAAGAAGCTGGTAACCTCCTTGCCCTGAAGGCAGAACCTAAAGGCTTTAAAAAATGAGTAAAAAAAATCAAAAGGATGATTGATAGCTTCTATACAGAAAGAGAGCAGGTTTGCAACCCCGAGGAGACTAATAGCAAACAGTGTCCAGACAATACCCTACAGGGGAATGTTACCTGACCCCCATCATATAACACTCTCCTAGAAGAGACCATTAAAAGTCTTAAAAGAGAAGTAGAAGAAAAATGGGGAAAGAAGTTATGCAAGAAAGTAATAACTTCCTGAAATGTGAATTAGAAAAGGTAAAGAATTCCCAGGAAGTGCAGGAAAACAGAATGTGTGAATTGGCAAAGGTTTAAAAAAAAAAAAAAAAAAGCCCAGGAAAGTAAGATTTCTGAATTGGAAAAGATAAAGAATTCCCAAGAAAGTAGTATTTGTGAATTGGAAAAAGAAAATAACTCACAAAAAAAAATAGTTAAATGGAAAAAAAAAATTCCATAGAGCAAAACAACTCATTTAAAATCTCAATTGGACATATACAAAAAGAAGTTAAAAAAAAAAAAAAAGCTAATGAAGAAAATAACTCATTAAAAATCAGAACTGAATAGAAACCAATGATTTATTGAGACATCAAGGATCAATCAAGCAAAACCAAAAAATGATAAATTAGGGGGAAAAGTAAATGTCTACTTGTAAAAACAATAGACCTGGAATGTCTAGATCTAGGAGAGCTAATCTAAGGATTATTGGACTACCCAAAAATTATGATTAAATAAAAGAAGTTAGATACTACTTTATAGGAAATCATGAAAGAGAACTGTTCAGATGTAATAGAATCAGAAGGTAAAATAGGCATTGAAAGAATTCATCTAACATCTTAGGAAAAAGACCCTAAAATAAAAACTCCAAGGAATATAGTGGCCAGATTTCAGAACTATCACATTAAGGAAAAAATATTACAAGCAGCCAGAAAAAAACAATTCAAATACTGAGGTGCCACAATAAGGATCACCCAAGATCTGGCTGCTTCCATATTAAAGGAGCGAAGGCCCTGGAATCTGATATTCCAAAAGGCAAAAGAACTTGGAATGCAGCCAAGAATAAACTACCCAGCCAAGCTGAGCATTTTCTTCCAGGGAAGAAGATGGACATTTAATGAAACAGATGGATTCCATTTGTTTCTAAGGAAAAAAGCAGAACTAAACAAAAAAAATTATCTCCAACCATAGGATTCAAGAGAAAGGTAAAAGGAACTCTTGACAACTGTATTTCTGTTGTGAATATACATAAAGACTACCTGTATAATTTGATTTTACTGATATAACATAAAAAAGAAAAGTAGAAATGGAAAGGGGATAGTGTCAGAAAAAGAGGAAAGAGGGGAATAACAAAAGGGAAACTATATCCCATGAAGAGGAAAAGGAAACCTATCATATCTGAGGGAATTTCTACAGGGGAAAGGAACATTAGGTGAATCTTACTGTTATCAGAGTTGGCTCAAAGAGAAAATAATTGACATATATGGCTTACAGAGAAACTTCTTGTTTTACAGAAAATCTTCTCTCACTTCATTAAAAAGTGTGAGAGGAAAAAGAAAAATGAAGAGAGTAATAAGGGAAAGGTACAAGAAAGGGGAAGAGATTCAAAGAGGGGAGGGAGGAATCCTAAAGAGGGTAAGTGGCATGATACAAGTGGGGCTCATAAGTTTAAAACTGGAAAAGAGTGTTGGGGTGCAAGAAAAAGAAAAGCATAATCTGGGGATAATAAGATAGCAGGAAATGCAGAATTAGTAATTTTAACCATAAATGTGAATGAAATGAACTCTCCCATTAAGCAGAGGCAGATAGCAGACTGGATCAAAAGTCAGAAGCCTACAATATATTGTTTAAAGGAAACACATTTAAAGCAAGGAGATACATACAAAGTAAAGGTAAAAGGGCTGGTTCAGGATCTATTATGCTTCAGGTGAAGTCAAAAAAGCAGGGGTAGCCATCCTTGTCTCAGATCAAGCAAAAGCAAAAATTGATCTAATTAAAAGAGGGAAGGAAAGTGTATCTTGATAAAGGATAGCATAGATAATGAAGCAATATCAATATAAAAACATATATGCACCAAGTGATAGCATCTAAATTCCTAAAGGAGAAGTTAAGAGAGTTACAAGAAGAAATAGGCAGCAAAACTATAATAGTGGGAGATCTCAACCTTGCACTCTCAGAATTAGATCAATCAACCACAAACAAATAAGAAAAAAAATTAAAGAGGTAAATAGAATATTAGAAAAATTAGGTATGATAGATCTTTGGAGAAAACAGAATGGAGACAGAAAGGAATGTACTTTCTTCTCAGCAGGTCATGGAACCTATACAAAAATTGACCATATATTAGGATGTAAAGACCTCAAATTTAAATGCAGGAAGGCAGAAATAGTAAATGCTTTCTTTTCAGATCACAATGCAATAAAAACTACATTCAACAAAAAATTAGGGGTAAATAGACCAAAAAGTAATTGGAAACTAAATAAATTCATTTTAAACAATAATTGGGTGAAATGACAAATTATAGACAAAATTAATAATTTTACTCAAGACAATGAAAATGATGAGACATCATATCAAAATTTGTGAGATGCAGCCAAAGTGGTAATAAGGGGACATTTTATATCCTTAGAGGCTTACTTGAATAAAATAGAGAAAGAGAAAATCAATGAATTGGGCTTGCAACTAAAAAACTAGAAAAAGACCAAATTGAAAAACCCCCAATCAAATACTAAATTTAAAATTCTAAAATTAAACGGAGAGAGAGACTTCCGGAGCGGAGCCAAGATGGCAGAGCAGGCATACACGACTCTCTAAGCTCCTCTCATTACCCTCATAACCAACTATTTAATCCAGCCTCAAAAATAACTCCTCACTGCTTAAATTCATGAAGATAAGAAGCACTACAACTTACCAGCCGATCCGGAAGCTCGCCAGGAAAGGTTTTTCCTCAGAGGCCAGGAACAGACTAGCACAGGCAGCGAGAGGCTAGCGTTCTGAGCAGACCAGGGGCGGGGGTGATCTCTGTGGCTAGAGAAGTTATAGGGACCACTCTGCTATAGGCCAACTGCTCTGCCTTGATTACAAAGCAGTAAACTGGCAGAGAAGTTAAAGCCTAAAACAGAGGGTCCTCTAAAAAAACGCCAGAACCTAACGAGATCTAGCTGTAACCCCTCAAACCCAGAAGTGACTCCAGCAGACTTTACTGCAGCCCCGTGGCACATTCGGCATTTTGGGGCTTTTGCAGGGGCAGTTACTAATCAGCACCACAGTGGGACACAGCCTGGGCAGCCTCTAATTGGCAGAGTGGGGGGATCGGCCTGGGGCAATAGAACCCCCCCAGCTGACTGCGCTTCCCGGGCAGACACTTCCGGTCCCTGCAAATCCATTCACTGCTCAGCTGCTAATACCCATAGCCCCAGGGCAGGGTTTGGCTTGGGGCAGTGAAACTCTCACTGCTAAGTGTCTAGCCCGAGGGCAGTCGTTATCTCACACAGCTGAGGTTCTTTGAAAGGCACTTTCCCAGCCCAGCCCTGCAGGCCTGAGTTACTTTTGGGTGGGGAACTCTTTCCCAGAGCACTCCAGTACCTCGCTGCTTTTTGTAGCCGGTGGGCAGGACAGCTACCTGTCCATATACCTTTCACTGCTCTGCAGAGGAAGCTGGTAACCTCCTGGCTCTGAAGGCAGACCTTAGAGGCTTTAACAAAATGAGTAAAAAAATCAAAAGAACGATTGATAGTTTCTACACAGAAAGAGAACAGCTTTTCAACCCTGAAGAGACTAATAGCAGACAGTCTCCAGACGATTGTTGGTCTCCAATACAAAAGGCTCTCCTAGAAGAGACTATTAAAAACCTCAAAAGATAGCTAGAAGAGAAATGGGGAAAGACACATAACTCACTAAAAGAAAAATTTGAATGTGAATTGGAAAAGGTAAAAAATAGAGTTTGCGAATTGGAAAAAGAAAATGACTCACTAAAAAAAAAAAAAAAAAAAAAAAAAAAAAAAAAAAAAAAAAAAAAAAAAATTAGTGAAATGGAAAAAAATTCCATAGAGCAAAACAACTCAATTGGACATATACAAAAAGAAGTAAAAAAAGCTAACAAACAAAATAACTCACTAAAAATTAGAACTGAACAAATAGAAATGACTGATTCATTGAGACATCAAGAATCAGTCAAGCAAAATCAAAAAAATGAAAGATTGGAAAAAAATGTCAAATATTTACTTGGAAAAACAACAGACCTGGAAAATAGATCTAGGAGAGATAACCTGAGGATCATCGGACTACCAGAAAATTATGATGAAAAAAAGAGCTTAGATACTATTTTACAGGAAATCATCAAAGAGAACTGCCCAGAAGTAATAGAACTGGAAGGGAAAATAGGCGTTGAAAGAATTCATCGAACATCTTCTGAAAAAGACCCTAAAATAAAGACTCCGAGGAATATTATGGCCAAACTTCAGAATTTCCAGACTAAAGAAAAAATTTTACAAGCAGCCAGGAAAAAACAGTTCAAATACCGAGATGCAACAATAAGGGTCATGCAAGATCTGGCTGCCTCAACATTAAAGGATCGAAGGGCCTGGAATCAGATATTCAGAAAGGCAAAAGAACTTGGAATGCAGCCAAGAATAAACTATCCAGCTAAGCTGAGTATTTTTTTCCACGGAAGAAGATGGACATTTAATGAAATAGAGTAATTCCATCTGTTTCTAAGGAAAAAACCAGACTTAAACAAAAAATTTGATCTTCAACAACAGGAATCAAGAGAAGTAGAAAAAGGTAAAAGGAACTCTTGAGAACTGTATTTCTGTTGTGAATATACATAAAAACCATATGTATAATTTGATTTTACCGATAAAACATAAAAAAGGGAAGTAGAAATGGAAAGGGGATAGCATCAGAAAAAGGGAAGAAGGGAGATAAAAAGAGGGAAACTACATGTGACAATGAGGCAAGGGAAACCTATCATATATGAGGGAAATTAGAGAGGGGGAGAAACATTGTGTGAATCCTACTCTCATCAGAGTTGGCTCAAAGAGGAAACAATTGACATATGTGTTTTACACAGATTCTTCTCTCACTTCATTAAAAAGTGGGAGAGGAAAAGGGAGAAGGAAAAAGAGTAATAAGGGAAGGGTACAAGAAAGGAGAAGGGATTCAAAAGGAGGAAGGAAGGATACTAAAGAGGGAGAGCTGCGTGATGTTAGTGGGACCAATAGGGAAGAAGGGAAGGAGGGCAAGAAAAAGAAAAGTATAATCTGGGGATATTAGGATGGCAGAAAATGCAGAATTGGTTATTTTAACCACAAATGTGAATGGGATGAACTATCCCATTAAGCAGAGGCAGATAACAGACTGGATCAAGAGTCAGAACCCTACAATCTGTTGTTTACAGGAAACACATTTAAAACAGGGAGATACATACAGACTAAAGGTAAAAGGCTGGAGCAGAATCTATTATGCTTCAGGTGAAGTCAAAAAAGCAGGGGTAGCCATCCTTATCTCAGATCAAGCAAAAGCTAAGATTGATCTAATTAAAAGAGATAAGGAAGGAAACTATATCTTGCTTAAGGGTACTATAGACAATGAAGCAATATCAGTATTAAACATATATGCACCAAGTGGTATAGCATCTAACTTCCTTAAAGAGAAGCTAAGAGAGTTGCGAGAAGAAATAGACAGCAAAACTATAATAGTGGGAGATCTCAATCTTGCACTATCAGATTTAGATAAATCAAATCACAAAACAAATAAGAAAGAAATTGAAGAGGTAAATAGAATATTAGAAAAATTAGGTATGATAGATCTCTGGAGAAAACTGAATGGTGACAGAAAGGAGTATACTTTCTTCTCAGCAGTTCATGGAACCTACACAAAAATTGACCATATATTAGGACATAAAGACCTCAAAATTAAATGCAGGAAGGCAGAAATAGTAAATGCTTTCTTTTCAGACCACAATGCAAAAATTACATTCAACAAAATGTTAGGTGTAAGTAGACCAAAAAGTAATTGGAAACTAAATAATCTCATCTTAAAGAATGATTGGGTGAAACAGCAAATTATAGACACAATTAATAATTTCACTCAAGATAATGACAACAATGAGACATCATATCAAAATTTATGGGATGCAGCCAAAGCAGTAATAAGGGGAAATTGTATATCCTTAGAGGCTTACTTGAATAAAATAGAAAAAGAGAAGATCAATGAACTGGGCCTGGAACTTAAAAAGTTAGAAAAAGACCAAATTAAAAACCCCCAATCAATTACTAAACTTGAAATTCTAAAATTAAAAGGAGAAATTAATAATATAGAAAGTTAAAAAAAAAAACTATTGAACTAATGAATAAAACTAAGAGTGGGTTTTATGAAAAAACCAATAAAATTGATAAACCTTTGGTAAATTTGATTAGAAAAAGGAGAGAGGGAAATCAAATTGGCAGTCTTAAAAATGAAAAAGGAGAACTTACCACTGATGAAGAGGAAATTAAAGAAATAAAAAGGGGTTACTTTGCCCAACTTTATGCCAATAAATTTGATAACCTAAGCGAAATGGATGACTACCTCCAAAAATATAGGCTTCCCAGATTATGAGAGGAAGCAGTAAATTGCTTAAATAGTCCCATTTCAGAAAAAGAAATAGAACAAGCTATTAATCAACTCCCTAAAAAAAAATCCCCGGAATCAGATGGATTTACATGTGAATTCTACCAAACATTCAAAGAACAATTATCCTCAATACTTTATAAACTATTTGAAAAAATAGGGAATGAAGGAGTCCTACCAAACTCCTTTTATGACACAGACATGGTACTGATACCTAAACCAGGTAGGTTGAAAACAGAGAAAGAAAATTATAGACCAATCTCCCTAATGAATATTGATGCTAAAATCTTAAATAAGATATTAGCAAAAAGACTACAGAAAATCATCCCCAGGATAATACATCATGATCAAGTAGGATTTATACCAGGAATGCAGGGCTGGTTCAATATTAGGAAAACTATCAATATAATTGGCCATATTAATAATCAAATTAACAAAAACCATATGATCATCTCAATAGATGCAGAAAAAGCATTTGATAAAATCCAACATCCATTCCTATTAAAAACTCTTGAGAGTATAGGAATAAATGGACTTTTCCTTAAAATAATCAGTAGCATCTATTTAAAACCAGCAGTAAGCATTATATGTAACGGGGACAAACTGCAACCATTCCCAATAAGATCAGGAGTAAAACAAGGTTGCCCACTATCACCGTTACTATTTAATATTGTATTAGAAATGCTAGCTTTGGCAATAAGACTTGAGAAAGAGATTAAAGGAATAAGAATAGGAAATGAGGAAACCAAATTATCACTCTTTGCTGATGATATGATGGTATACTTAGAGAACCCCAGAGATTCTACCAAAAAAGTTATTAGAAACAATCTACAACTTCAGCAAAGTTGCAGGATATAAAATAAACCCACATAAGTCATCAGCATTCTTATATATCACTAACAAAACCCAACAGTTAGAGTTACAAAAAGAAATTCCATTTAAAGTAACTACTGATTGTATAAAATATTTAGGAATCTATCTGCCAAGGGAAAATCAGAAACTTTATGAGCAAAACTGCAAAACACTTTCCACACAAATTAAGTCTGATCTAACCAACTGGAAAAATATTAAATGCTCTTGGATTGGGTGAGCAAATATAATAAAGATGACAATACTACCTAAATTAATCTACTTTTTTAGCGCTATACCAATCAGACTCCCAAAAAACTACTTTGATGAATTGGAAAAAAATAACAACAAAGTTCATATGGAAAAACAAAAGGTCAAGAATTTCAAGGGAATTAATGAAAAAAAAAATCAAATGAAGGTGCCCTAGCTGTACCAGATCTAAAATTATATTATAAAGCAGCAGTTACTAAAACCATCTGGTATTGGCTAAGAAATAGACTAGTTGATCAATGGAATAGGTTAGTTTCAAAGGACAAAACAGCCAATAACTTTAATAATATAGTGTTTGACAAACCCAAAGACAACAGTTTCTGGGATAAGAATGCATTATTTGACAAAAATTGCTGGGAAAATTGGAAATCAGTATGGCAGAAACTAGGCATTGACCCACACTTAACACCATACACCAAGATAAGGTCAAAATGGGTTCATGACCTAGGCATAAAGAATGAGATTATAATTAAATTGGAAGAGCATAGAATAATTTACCTCTCAGACCTATGAAAGAGGTAGGAATTTAAGACCAAAGAACAACTAGAGATCATTATTGATAACAAAATAGAAAATTTTGATTATATCAAATTGAAAAGTTTTTGTACAAACAAAACAAATGCAAACAAGATTAGAAGGGAAACAATAAACTGGGAAAACATTTTTACAATCAAAGGTTCTGATAAAGGCCTCATTTCCAAAATATATAGAGAATTAATTCTAATCTATAAGAAATCAAACCATTCTTCAATTGATAAATGGTCAAAGGATATGAACAGACAATTCTCAGATGAAGAAATTGAAACTATTTATAGACATATGAAAATATGCTCCAAATCATTATTAATCAGAGAAATGCAAATTAAGACAACTCTGAGATACCACTACACACCTGTCAGATTGGCTAGAATGACAGGGAAAGATAATGGGGAATGTTGGAAGGGGTGTGGGAAAACAGGAACACTGATACATTGTTGGTGGAATTGTGAACACATCCAGCCATTCTGGAGAGCAATTTGGAACTATGCTCAAAAAGTTATCAAACTGTGCATACCCTTTGATCCAGCAGTGTTTCTACTGGGCTTATACCCCAAAGAGATACTAAAGAAAGGAAAGGGACCTGTATGTGCCAAAATGTTTGTGGTAGCCCTGTTTGTAGTGGCTAGAAGCTGGAAAATGAAAGGATATCCATCAATTGGAGAATGGTTAAGTAAATTGTGGTATATGAATGTTATGGAATATTATTTTTCTGTAAGGAATGACCAGCAGGATGAATACAGAGAGGACTGGCGAGACTTACATGAACTGATGCTGAGTGAAATGAGCAGAACCAGGAGATCATTATATACCTCAACAACAATACTGTTTGAGGATGTATTCTGATGGAAGTGGACCTCTTCGATAGAGAGAGCCTTAATTGATCAAAGATGGACAGAAGCAGCTACACCCAGAGAAAGAACACTGGGAAATGAATATAAACTGCTTGCATTTTTGTTTTTCTTACCGGGTTATTTATAACTTCTGAATTCAATTCTCCCTGTGCAACAAGAAAACTGTTCGGTTCTGCACACATATATTGTATCTAGGATAAACTGCATCCCATCAACATGTAAAAGACTCTTGCCATCTGGGGGAAGGGGTGGAGGGAGGGAGGGGAAAAAATCGGAACAGAAGTGAATGCAAAGGATAATGCTGTAAAAAATTACCCTGGCATGCATTCTATCAATAAAAAGTTATTTAAAAATTTAAAAAAAAATAAAAATAAAAAATTAAATTAAATTAAAGGGAGAAATTAATAATATTGAAATAAAAAAACACTATTGAACTAATAAATAAAACTAAGAGTTGGTTTTATGAAAAAACCAATAAAATTGATAAACCTTTGATAAATGTGATTAGAAAAAGGAAAAAAAATCAAATTAGTAGTCTTAAAAATGAAAAGGGAGAACTTTCCACCAATGAAGAGGAAATTAAAGAAAAAAAAATGAGTTATTTTGCCCAATTTTATGCCAATAAATTTGATAATTTAAGTGAAATGGATGACTACCTCCAAAAATATAGGCTTCCTAGAGTAACAGAGGAGGAAGTAAATTTCTTAAATAGTTCCATTTCAAAAAAAAAAAGAAATAGAAAAAGCTATTAATCAACTCCATAAGAAAAAAATCCCCAGGACCAGATGGATTTACATGTGAATTCTACTAAACATTTAAAGAACAATCAGCTCCAATGCTATATAAACTATTTGGAAAAATAGGGAATGAAGAAGTTCTACCAAATTCTTTTTATGACACAGACATGGTACTGATACCTAAACCAGGTAGGTTGAAAACAGAGAAAGAAAATTATAGACCAATCTCCCTAATGGATATTGAGGCTAAATCTTAAATAAGATATTAGCAAAAAGACTATAGAAAATCATGCCCAGGATAATATACCATGATCAAGTAGGATTTATACTAGGAATGCAGGGCTGGTTCAATATTAGGAAAACCATCAGTATAATTGGCCATATTAATAACCAAATTAACAAAAAAAAGTGCTCATCTCAATAGATGCAGAAAAAGCATCTAGGATAAAAATCCAACATCTATCCCTCTTAAAAACACTTGAGAGTATCGGAATAAATGGGCTTTTCCTTAAAATAATCAGTAGCATCTATTTTAAACCAGCAGTAAATATCATATAGAAAGGGGACAAACTGCAACCATTCCCAATAAGATCATGAGTGAAGCAAGGTTCCCCATTATCACTGTTACTATTCAGTATTGTATTACAAATGCTAGCTTTGGCAATAAGACTTGAGAAAGAGATTAAAGGAATTAGAGTAAGTAATGAGAAAACCAAATTATCACTCTTTGCTGATGATATGATGGTATGCTTAGAGAACACCAGAGATTCTACTAAAAAGTTATTAGAAATAATCCACATCTTTAACAAAGTTGCAGGATACAAAATAAACCCACATAAGTCATCAGCATTATCATATATCACTAACAAAACCCAACAGTTAGAGTTACAAAAAGAAATTCCATTTAAAGTAATTACTGATAGTATAAAATATAAAATATAACAAAGATGACAGTACTACTCAAACTAATCTATTTATTTAGCACTATACCAATCAGACTCCCAAAAACCTATTTTAATGACCTATAAAAAATAACAATAAAGTTCATATGGAAAAACAAAAGGTCAAGAATTTCAAGAGAATTAGTCAAAAAAAAAATCAAATGAATTTGGCCTAGCTGTACCAGATCTAAAATTATATTATAAAGCAGTGATCACCAAAACCATTTGGTATTGGCTAAGAAATAGACTAGTTGATCAGTGGAATAGGCTAGGTTCAAAGGAAAAAACAGCCAATAACTTCAATAATCTAGTGTTTGACAAACCCAAAGACCCCAGTTTTTGGGATGAGAACTCACTGTTTGACAAAAATTGCTGGGAAAATTGGAAATTAGTATGGCAGAAACTAGGCATTGACCCACACTTAACATCATACACCAAGATAAGGTCAAAATGGATTCATGACCTAGGCATAAAGAATGAGATTATAATTAAATTGGAAGAGCATAGAATAATTTACCTCTCAGACCTATGAAAGAGGTAGGAATTTATGACCAAAGAACAACTAGAGATCATTATTGATAACAAAATAGAAAAATTTGATTATATCACAGACCTGTGGAAGAGGTAGGAATTTATGACCAAAGAACAACTAGAGATCATTATTGATCACAAAATAGAAAATTTTAATTATATCAAATTGAAAAGTTTTTGTACAAACAAAACTAATGCAGACAAGATTAGAAAGGAAGCAATAAACTGGGAAAACATTTTTACAGTCAAAGGTTCTGATAAAGGCCTCATTTCCAAAATATATAGAGAATTGACTCTAATTTATAAGAAATCAAGCTATCCTCCAATTAATAAATGGTCAAAGGATATGAACAGACAATTCTCAGCTGAAGAAATTGAAACTATTTCTAGCCATATGAAAAGATGCTCCAAGTCATTATTAATCAGAGAAATGGAAATCAAGACAACTCTGAGATACCACTACACCCCTGTCAGATTGGCTAGAATTACAGGAAAAGATAATGCAGAATATTGGAGGGGATGTGGGAAAACAGGGATACTAATACATTGTTGGTGGAATTGTGAATACATCCAGCCATTCTGGAGAGCAATTTGGAACTATGCTCAAAAAATTGTGCAAACCCTTTGATCCTGGGTTTATATCCCAAAGATATTTTAAAGAAGGGTAAGGGACCTATGTGTGCAAGAATGTTTGTGGCAGCCATCTTTGTAGTGGCCAGAAACTTGAAACTGAATGGATGCCCATCAATTGGAGAATGTCTAAATAAATTGTGGTATATGACTATTATGGAATATTATTGTTCTTTAACAAATGACCAGCAGGATGATTTCAGAAAGGCCTGGAGAGACATACATGAACTGATGCTGAGTGAAATGAGCAGGACCAGGAGATCATTATGTACTGCAACAATTATATGATGATCAATTCTGATGGACGTGTCCATCTTCAGCAATGAGATGAACCAAATGAGTTCCAAGAGAGCAGTGATGAATTGAAGCAGCTACACCCAGTGAACAAACTCTGGCAGATGACTATGAACCATTACATAGAATTCCCAATCCCTATATTTTTGTCTGCCTGCATTTTTATTTACTTCGTAGGCTAATAGTACACTATTTCAAAGTCCAATTCTTTTTATACAGCAAAATATATGTTTGGACATGAATACTTATATTATATTTAATTTATACTTTAACATATTTAACATGTATTGGTCAACCTGCCATCTGGGGGAGGGGATAGGGTGAAGGAGGGGAAAAAGTGGAACAAAAGGTTTGGCAATTGCCAATGCTGTAAAATTACCCATGCATATAACTTGTAAATAAAAAGCTATAATTAAAAAAAAAGACTGCCTCCCATCTAGGGGACAGGGTGGAGGGAGGGAAGGGAAAAATTGGAATAGAAGTGACTGCAAGGGATAATGTAAAAAATTATCTATGCATATGTACTGTCAATAAAAAGTTATTTTAAAAAATTAAATTAAATAAAAAATTAAAAAAAAAAAAACATTGTGATCCCATCCTTATTCCAGAACAAGGATCTTGGTTCATCTCTGCTTTACAGATCTTACCCTGGTACTCAAATTCAAGTCCTAAGTTTATGGGTAAAATCACTGACCCAGTTCCTTGCTAGAAGCAACAGATATATTACTTTTTCATTGATTTGTTGTTACATATTTGATTATTCAACTGCAAATCCTAGCATCATTCCATGCTACATATGGGGACTTTTTTCATAATCAGAAAAGAACTAGCAGCTCACTTCTTCCTGTTTTCTGCCTGAACAAAGCTGCATGTCTCAGTCCAGATCTCTGGTGGAAAGTTCTCTGTGAGCTTCTCTCTAGACTACAATGCACTCAATCTCTTTTTGCTGACCATGGTTGAGGAAAATATATGGTTTCTCCTTATAATACATGATTACCACTTGTTCTTGTGTTCTTTCTCCATTATTATTGAGGTAGATGGGGAAAATATCTAAGATGTATTACTTCCTCCAATTCTGCCATCTAACTTGTTTACAAAGTCAAGGAATATGCAACATAAATATTAATATCATCAAGGAAGATGATATTGTGGAAAATGAGAGAGAAAGACTAGCTAAATGGAATGGAGTTCTCTGAGGGATGTTTTCTTTCTCTTAAAAGTAAATAATAACTCCATAACACATACAAGCAATGCCTCAATAAAACATAAGAATTGATCAAAACTTTCACTCAAATTCCTAGCACAAGTGAAGCAAATGTTTTAAAGGGGTATCATAAATGAAAAAGAAATATTTTTTTAAAGAGCTCTGGCAGAAAAATTAGAAGTTAGAGAGAGAACATTAATAAGAACTGAAAAAAAAATGCATTTAGTTTCTCAGATAAAAGATTTGCACTTCAAATATATAGAGAACAGAGTGAAATTTATAAAAATGAAAAAAAAAAACTTTTCATTTATTTCTCTTGAAATCTTGATCAATATATTGCTCAGTATAGCCAAGTCATTAATATTTGATCACTGTACATTATTGTTGTACATTTATAATGTTCTCCTGACTATGTTCATTTCACTTTACATCAGTTCATGTAAGTCTTTCCAGGTTTTTCTGTGAGCATTCTGCTCTTTGTTTCTTAGAGTATAGCAGCATTCCATTGCAATCATCTTCCACAACTCATTTAGCCACCCCTCATTAATGGATATTTCCTCAATTTCCAGTTTCAAATATTATTAACTTGGCTATCCTGAGCAATACATTGACCCAAGACAATTCCAAAGTACACATATTTAAAAATGCTATTCATTCTAGAGAAAGAAGTGATGGAATCTGAAGGCAGATCAAAGGATACTTTCTTTTATTTATTTTGTCTATAGTTATTTTATTTTTGTTTTTTAATTTATTTTTAACACACATTACTTGATGAATCATGATGGGGGAGAAAAATCAGAATAAAAGGGAAAAATTATGGGAGAGATTAAAAAAAAAAAAAAACAGAAAAAAGTGAACAGAGCTTGTGTTAATTTGCTTTCAGTCTCCTTAGTTCTTTTTCTGGATGCAGATAGTAATTTCTGTCCAAAGTCTATTGAGATTGCTTTGGATCACTGAACCACTGAGAAGAACCAGGAATTTTATAGTTGATCAACACACATTCTTATTGTTATTGCATACAATGGATTTCTGGTTCTGCTTTTTTCATTCAGGTTCAGTTCATGTAAATCTTTCCAGATCTTTCTAAAATCAGCTTATTCATCATTTTTTTTGAAAAATAAAACAATAATATCCCATTATTCGTATACAACAGCTTGTTTAGCCACTGTCCAATTTATGGCCATCTACTCATTTTCCAATTCTTTGCTATCACAAAAAGAACTGCTACAAATTTTTTGCACATATGTCTTTTCCCCTCCTTTATGATTTCCTTGGAATGCAAACCCATAACAGTATTGCTGGATCAAAGAGTATGCATAATTTGATAGCCCCTTTGAGCATAGTTCCAAATTGTCCTTCAGAATGGTTGGATCATTTCACAACTCCACCAACAATGCATTAGTGTGCCAGTTTTCCAATATCTCCAATATTTATCATTACCTTTTTTTTGTCATCTTTGCCAATCTGAGAAGTGTAAAGTGTTATTTCAGGGTTGTTTAAATTTGTATTTCTCTAGTCAATAATGATTTAGAGTATTTTTTTTCATATAACTATAGATGACTTTAATTTCATCATCTGAAAATGTTCATATCCAAAGGATACTTTAAAGGTTTTTTTTGTTTTTATTTTTTGTTTTTTGTTTGTTTTTTGCTGGTGTTTTGTTGTTTGTTTTTGTTTGTTTGTTTGTTTGTTTTTGTAACATGACTAATGTGGAAATATGTTTTGTATTAGTGAGGTTCTAAATGATTTTTGAACCAAGAGCAAGTAAAGAATTGCCTGAGGCAAGAAGGCAGAAGGCACTGATAGAGATCAGTTTAGCTCCATTGTCTCGCTGTCTGGAGAGTTGGTGCAATCTGAAATCCAAATTACATCAACCCCCTGAGAGCAGAATTCTCCAGCAGTCTCAACTTGCCATGCTTTGTCAGAAATCCCAGTCATGTTCCTGAGGTTAAATTTTCTTTATAAAATCTACTTATGGATGCTGCCTTCCTTTGGGTCACTCTGCCCTGGCACTTTGCCTCATGGTATCTTTTCCCTTCCTCTTCTCCCATGCAATGTGTATCTCTTCTAACTTCACTAGGCTTTCCAACCCCACTTCTCCTCCTTATAGCTAATTAGCTCTTCTAAAGTGCTAAGTCCCTTTTGGATTTAGCCTGATAGATAAGGGCATGCCCCCAACCTCATGAGGTGCTCCCTTTCTACTAGTAATTGTGAGTTTTACTGAGGAATTTGTCTTTCATATGCTTTCCCACTCTATTTCATATTTACTATTCCCAGTGTCTATTGTCTGTATGCATTTTATCTGTAACCTTTTCCCTTAAATAAAATTACTTTTTGCCAAAGAAAATATCAATTGTGAACTCACAACTGAACCCCAACTTTTGGTTCCCATCATCATCTGGTGTCTACATTATTCACATCTTTTGGTGCTTGAACCACATTAGAATGACTGCACATCTATAATCTGTAACGGATTGCTTGCCTTCTCAATGGTGAGAAAAAGAAAGGAAAGAAGAATGGAAAAAGAAAGAAAAAGGAAGAAAGGAAGAAAGAAAGAAAGAAAGAAAGAAAGAAAGAAAGAAAGAAAGAAAGAAAGAAAGAAAGAAAAAAAGAAAGAGGAAGGAAGGAAGGAAGGAAGGAAGGAAGAAAGAAAGAAAGAAAGAAAGAAAGAAAGAAAGAAAGAAAGAAAGAAAGAAAGAAGAAAGAAAGAAAGAAAGAAAGAAAAATAAGAAAGAAAGAAAGAGAAAGAGAACTCAGGGAGGAAGGAAGGAAGGGAGAGAGGAAGGAAGAGAAAGAAAAGAATTAAGATTAATCTTCCATGACCTGTTTTTGGTAAAATCATACTGGCTTTTAGTGGTCATTAATTTCATTTATAAATTCTTAATAATAATAACTAACATTTATATAGTATTTTAAAGTTTACAAAAATGCTTTACAAATGTTCTCACAAAAACCCTATGAATCAGGCCTTATTATACAGATAAGGAATTAAAGACTAGGTTAGATTGTGATTTGATAGGGTCATACATCTTGACTTCAAATTCAGATCTTTACAACTGCAAACCCAGCATTCTATCCATTATACAACCTAACTGCCATCATAAGTTGGATATTACATTCCAATATGTTTTCAGGGATCAAAGTCAAGCTCAATACCTCTCACCTCAGAAGGTTTTCTCTTTTTAAGCATTCTGTATTCTCTATGTTTTTTTTTCAAAATTCACTGAGAGTGATTCAGCGATAATATCCACTGGTTCTTTTTGTATCAAGAGATGTAGCTCATTCAATTGCACTTATTAAAGGATGCTAGATTTGAGTTTATCATTTTTTTTCATTTATCTTGGTCTTCAACTTCCCATATTAATCTTGTTTCCTTCTCTCCCAATCAAAATGTCATTCTTATTGACAGGGAAAAAAAATAGTTTTGTAATTCTACCTTTTCCCCATCAACATTTAATTGTAGTAATTCCACATTTCTCCCAACTTCTTTGCAAATTATCTAAAACATAAGACTTTTTGGATATATTAGGTTTTTTTTTTTTTTTATAGCAATTTTTCCCTTCTGTACCTATTGCCTGCTTCTTTACAGAATACAAACATGTCCATGTCTTCCCCAAATTCAAAAAATTAATTGATTTACTTCTTTTCACTAGTTATCCCTTATATCTTTTTCCCTTTCCCTCTTTTGTAGCTAAAATTATAAATAATGTCTCTACAATTGATGCTCCCACCTCCTTTACTGTCATTCTTCTTAATTTTCTATGGAACTTAACTTTTTGATCTCTAAATTATTGATTATAACAGCTACCTCATAGAGTTGTCATGAGGATAAAATAGAACTAATTATTGTTTGGTTGTTATCCTTTGTTTTCTAAGAGGTTCAAAATGGTATGATTATATTGGAGTCACAGTACAGTGTGGTGTCTAGTTTACTGAACAGACCAATATGAACTCAAAAGGCTCTATCATAGTTTGGTCACACATAATCCATTTATTCATTTGGAGAAGAGACATTTATATAACTTTGCACATATATTTCTATTTGAAAATAAAATATCTGCAAAAAAAAAAAAACCTTAAAGTACTACATAAATGCAATCCATTAAATTTAGCTATTATCTAGGATTAATTATAAAATGTTCTAAATCTTTTCTTGGCCTTTTAGTCCCTTGTTATGTTTTAGATTTTCTTATATCTTACACCATTCTATGTACTATATTGTCCAATGACATTTATTTGCTTAATGTTCATCACACATAACATTTATTCACCTGGACTATTTTCTCTAATGATCCCTACTTTCCAATTTCCTTGACTTTCTTCATATCTCAGCTAAAGTCCCATCTTTTGTAAGAAGCTTTTCATAGCTCTCCTTAATCTTCATGCTTTTTCTCTGAAATTACCTCAAGTTTACCTTATCCCATTTACAAGCCTTCTTCTTCATTAGACTATAAGCTCCTTGACAAAAAAAAAAAAAAAATGACTATTTTTTTGCATTTCTATCTCCAAATGATGTACAGGGACTGATACATTGTAGATACTGAATAAATGCTAGTAAATCAACTGACCATAAGAAGATTAAGTATCAGAACGAAAAAAAGTTATGTGTATATTTCCATCATTGAAAGTTCAAGTTAGAATCTAAGTAATCACTGCAAAGCTTTCTGAAAAATTCTTATATTTTAAACAATTATTTTCATTGAATAATGGGGGGAAATATTAGGTGTAATAGTACCATTTATTATCTTTTCCTTAAGATTATTATCTCAATATCCTCAAGTATAATAGAAAATATTGTGTTCTAATACAATATAATTTTTGCAATAATTTTTATATGATAATGGGTATTCCACTCTTGCCTTTGTTATAAATTTATGTGTTGTTGATGATGCTCACTCCAGTCATATTTAACTCCTTGTAATGCAATATGGGGGGTTTCTTGGCAAAGACAGTGGAGTTATTTGTCATTTCATTTTCCAACTCATTTGACAGATGAGGAAATTGAGGCAAAAAAGGATCACACAGCCAGTTAATGTCTCAAGCTGAATTTGATCTCAGGAAGATGAGTCTTCCTGATTCCAAGCCTTATCTAAATAGCACTTATCACCTAGATTCTTTATCAAGTCATGTAGTTTAAAAAAATTTTAACTTATTTTATCTTTTTATCTCCCAGAAAATTATTCAATCTTTCAGATTTGTGATTTCAGCTCTGTGTTATCAGGACCAGAATAATTTATCCTATCCTGACATATCCATTATACTCAGATCATTTGGCAAACAGAACACTAATATGAAGGTTTGTTCTTATTCACTGTCCTGAGACCTTTTTTTAAAAAATGTTATAAGGCAACTTTGCCTTTACTCATTCCCCTTCTGTATACACAAACACACACACACAGAGAGAAAGACAGAGACAGAGAGAGAGAGAGAGAGAGAGAGAGAGAGAGAGAGAGAGAAGAATAAGATTTCTTTGGGGATCAAATTTGGGAAATACGAGATTGCTTACACTTGTCACTGAGAAATTCCACTCTAACTAGGAAACTCCCATATAGTTTTTATTAAGTTTGAAGTAGTGGTAGAATTTTTTAATAATGAAATTGAATGATTTTATTTTTTACAAATCTACATTCATTGAAGTCTTAACATATGTTTCTTAAGAAATAATCTTTTTTAAAAAAATATTTTCTGCTGCATTTTTCATATACAGAGGTTTCAAATGCTTTGCGTAAGAGATCCCTTTATTTGTACATTTGTAAAATTATGTGACACAAATATCAGGTATCACATTGAGGAGATGACAGAGACATGAGAAACTTCTCTCTCTATCTCCTGACCCCATTTGATGATAAGCTTTCAGCATGTGTTTATTATGTGGAAGGGGTTTTATAATGATGATTTTTTTTCATGTATTCATAGAGTTCTAAACTATAATAGGAAGCCAAATGGTAATGTGGAACCAAGAGATAATCAACACTTCAACTGCAAGCTCCCAATAACCTTACTAGCCAGATTCTCGGCAAGACATTAGAGTGCATGAGATGAAAGCACTATTCTGCAGCTAAAACAAATTGCTCTCTCATGCTCTCAAGGTCTTGTCATCTGTAATTCTCATTGGTAGGATGCTTTCCCCAACTCAAAGTCACACAATATTTTGACAGGTTGCCTAGGAGGTGCTTTCTCAGTCCCATGGATAATTATTTCAACTAGAATTTCCTTGTAACCAAAATAGGACTGTCTGTCTTTATTTTTTTGTTGTTCTGTTTTATCAAAGGACGAGAAGAGAGCAACACCAGAGTACCTTTTTTTCATTAACAAACTATGACCTTACTTTCTGTTGACCAGATGAAAGATGAACTATCAAAGGAAAAAAAAAGGAGGGGAAACTTCCACAAAAAACCTTAAAAGCTGTAGCAGTTCAAGTGGAATAGAATTAGTCTGTAACAGCAAATCAGGAAATCTATTCAAAAGGCATTTGCATCTGTATCCCCAAATGACATCCTTCAGAATTATCTGTACTCTTTCTGATTTCTCTTAGAAAAAAAAAGTGTTTTGATTTTATCACAAAGTGACAGAGGGGATGAACATCCTCTGGATCAGGTTTCTGTGACAGAAAAGTCTTTTTTTTAGGCTGAGGAAATAGATTTCCATCTCAATTGTATTTTAACAAAATGTGTATCTATTATATTGCTTCATTTTCAAAGTAGAGGTAGAGAAGAATATAGATGGTATCAACAATAAACATCTCCATATTTTCTGCATAGTTATAATGCTTATTGACTAATCTTGAAAAAAAATTATTTAAGGCTTCTTAGCCTTCATTTCCTCATTTGTAAACTAAATATTCTGGACAAGATCATTTCTAAGTTTTGTGCCTATTTTAGAACCTATGAAGCAAACAAGTTAATGTATATAAAGAACTCTATGTTTGTATGTATTCATTGTTAGTATTATTATAATATAGTTCATTTGAAATGATCCTTGGTTATAATATGCATGTGAACTTCTGATAACTCTATATTTTATCCCTGCATTTCTTCTAAATTACAGTATTTGCCATATTATACAAATTCATTAAATGGAGTTGTATCACTATTGATTATATCCAGTACCATAGGGAAAATAAAGAAAAAAAACATATATCAAGATATGAGTTTATATTTGGAATTTATCAAAGGAGGTCATTGAATGAGTTCCTTCTGGTAGGTTTTGTTCTCTTATTGCTACAACATTTTCATCTTATAGATCCTTACCGTCCTTTGTTATCCCTAGCTTAAAACCTAGCTGTTCCTTTGTTGGATTAAACAGACTTCGAATTAAATCTGCCTTCCACAAATTCTGCCCAATTCAGCTACTTAGTCCCTGTGTAAATGATTCTTGAAGCTGTGAATGGAAATCAGCAAGACCTGGAACTGCATTATCCTGCTCATTTTAAAAGACACAGTTATGAGCTAGTTATTTAGGGGCTCCGATTTATCAGGTTTGACAACATTGTAATTGATTGAGATAATAAAACCCTTACCCCAAACTGAATTACTTTGGGGGAATTTGCCTTGTTTTCTTAAGTGTTTGGCGAGTATGATAAGTTGGTTGTGGTGCCTTTAGTGACATAAGTGCTCAAGAGATATATGATCTCTTTTCGAGCACATAGTGACAAAAGATCAAGATGTTAGGCTGCAGGCTACAACAAATTGAACATATTGAATTTCAATTGTAGCCTAATGCAGTCCTAGGTTTATTCCATTCCACTCAAGTGATACCTTGCCAACAATAATGTGCTAACTTTATTCACAAAACAGGCCAATGGATATAGAGGGAGTTTCATTATTTTTCTAATAGGGTATTTACTCTTAAATCCAACAGGCATCAATTTTTTCACATTACAAATTACTAGGTGAGATTTAAGTGATCAGTCTCTTATTTGCACTAGTTTATAATAGATCTGTACTGTGTTCACATGGGGGAAATCCAACTGAGGGTTGTTTTCCATCATGCGTGCATACACACACACACACACACACACACACACACACACACACACATCAAAACCACTTGAGGATCAATAAAAGACTAGGAGGAGTCTCCATGTTTATATGATACAAGGAAACTGTGGATTTATTTGCACTTTCATTATTCCCTGGTAAAACTTCTGGTTTCAATTTTGTTTGCTCTACTATTTCCAAGATTTCAAGGATCATAGGCAATTATGAAATGATGAAATAATAAAAATTGACCTTGTAGAAATGTTTTTTTGAAACCATGGCAAATCTGTAACTTTATTCCCTGCATGTATCCAAGATGTGTGATCATCAATGATAAATTATTCAACCAGCAACTATTTAAGCTTTGGTTGAAAATAAAAATAAAAAAAAAAAACCTTCATCTTAAAATAGAACCCATCCACAAAATCCCCCAGCAGTTAAGAAAGAAAAGGGAAGATTTAAAGCTATATGCAAATAAGTAATTGCTTTATGCCCTCCATAATTGTAGCCTAATGAGATATAGGTGGTATTGCTCTTTTTCTCTGATAGCATTAGCATGCCTTCTGCATGCTAATATTGTCTTCCTAGAACACACTGAGGAATTTAAGTAACTTGTCCCTAAAGAGATCAAATCAGAGATTCACTCGGGTTTTGATGGATGAGAGTAAATATAAATAGCAGTTTTGGGCCAAATACTTGAGAATCTTACCCTCCCAGCTTGAGTGGGGGGGGGGGGAGGGAGTGTGCAGGTGACTAGGTAAAAGACACCATTCTTTGCCTCATTTCTTATCTAGCCTTAATCACTAAATGGGCATTGCCCATTCAAACCAAGTCAAACTAAGACCTAAGAAAAACCTCATCTTAAAATGGCCAATCTTTCCCAATGAATCAGGGACATGTCCATGGACTGAGCTTTTATTTTGCCACTGAATCCAAACACCATAGGAGAGAGTGAAGTTGATAACTTTGCACAGCCCTCCCTACTTAAATCAAGTTGATTTACAAATCATGACATCCCCTATTGATGTCATGTCCTCTTTAAGAATGGACAAACATATTGCTAACTATACAACTCTTAAGTATAAAGATTCATAATTTGTATTTATCAGAATGAAGGCAGAATCCAAAATCCACCATCTTTATTCAAATAGACATTTTTCTTTAGACAAAGGTTTCAGTAGCCATGAATACCCATGACTACTCACAGTTGATACTGACACAAAAATCTTACTCACTAAATGTTTCACTCTTTCTCTGAGAGTATACAATTAAGGTTTTTGTAATGGCATATAAGATAGTAATTTCACTTCTCTGGTATATTGTTTTCTTATCTATCTGTGAGAAGGTAGATTAGGTGACTCCAAAGGTTCTTTCCAATTTTAAACTATGATGATTCTTTAACATAATCACAAAATTCAATGTTCTTTTTAAAGTTTTAATCTTCCCTTACTTTTTGGGAGGTACTTACATCTTTTCACATTGTTTAAAATAACCATCCTCCTACAAAAAAAAAAAATCTAACTCTTTAATTGTTTCAGTGACAAGGTACATTAATCCATTTTAGTGCTCAATCTCTGAAAGAGAGAAAATTCCCAAGACGTCTTCATTTAGAGTTCTCTCTTTACATTCCCTCTTTTAGGGATCTTGTGTGCCCCTATCATTTGAATGATCACCATTTTGTAGACAATGTCAAAGTCTATGTTTAATAGACACTATCCCTCTCTAGCCATAAATTTGCAATTATCTGATGAACATTTCTAATTGTATGTCCCAACATTTCCTCAAAACACAAATATCATGATTATCCCCAAACTAATAATTCCACTTGACCTTCTTTTCTATTAAAAACACAGCTTCCTCAATCACGCATATTTAAATCTTCTTTAAAAAATTTTTTTGACTTTTTTTGCTTTTAAAACTTATTTTGTATTTCATTATCCCTAGTAACATGTAAAAACAATTTGTAACATTCATTTTTAAAACTTTGAGTTCCAAATTATCTCTCTTTCTTCCTGCTTATATGCCCTTAATGGGAAGCAAGTTGATAATAGTCATGCATGTATAATTATGAAAAAATATTCCCATGTTAGTCAAGTTATAAAAGAATATATAGACCACAAATAACCTCAAGAAAGATAAAGTTTCTTAAAAGTATGATTTAAGCTGTATTCAAACACTATCAGTTCTTTCTCATCTGTTCCTCACTCAGATCAGTGTATTGCTGAGAACATTTAAGTCATTCATATAACAATATTGCTACTATTTTGTACCAATACATTTTGTTTTTCATCAACTCACAGAAGTCTTTGCAGGTTTTTCTGAGAGTATCCTGCTCAATATTTCTTATAACACAATAGCATTTCATTATAATTGCAAGCCACAATTTATTCAAACATTCTCCATTTGATGGTATCCCATCAATTTTTATTTTTTTTTGTCCCCAGAAAAGAGGGGTATAAATATTTTTCTACATATGGGTCTGATGTTCTTTTTGTTTTGTTTTTTTTGGATACAGACCTAGTAATGATTTTATTAGATCAAATTAAATACATGATATTATACACCTCTATACATGGTTCCAAATAACTCTACAGAAAGGTTGAATCACTTTACAACTTCATCAACAATGTATTAGTGCTTCATTTTTTTCTCTTTTTTAATAGCTTTTTATTTACAAGACATATGCATGGGTAAGTGTTCATGGGTAAGTTTCCCCTCCTTTCCACTACCCCCTCCCTTAGATGGCAGGTAGACCAATACATGTTAAATATGTTAAAGTATATGTTAAATGCAATATATGTATACATATATATACAGTTATCTTGCTGCACAAGAAAAATCGGATTTAGAAATAAGGTAAAAATAACCTGAGAAGGAAAACAAAAATGTAAGCTGATAAAAACAGAAGGAGTAGAAATGCTATGTTGTAGTCCATACTCATTCCCCATAGTTCTTTTGCTGGGTGTAGCTGGTTCTCTTCATTATTGAACAATTGGGACTGATTTGGTTCATTATATTGTTGAAGAGATCCAGATCCATTAGAATGGATCATCATATAGTATTTTTGTTGAAGTGTATAATGATCTCCTGGTTCTGCTCATTTCACTCAACATCAGTTCATGTAAGACTCTCCAGACCTTTCTGAAATCATCCTGCTGGTCATTTCTTACAGAATAATGTTCCATAACATTCATATACCACAACTTATTCAGCCATTCTCTAATTGATGGGCATTCACTCAGTTTCCAGTTTCTAGCCACTACAAAAAGGGCTGCTACAAACATTTTTGCACATACAGGTCCCTTTCCCTTCTGTAAGATCTCTTTGGGATATAAGACCAGTAGTAACACTGCTGGATAAAAGGGTATGCACAGTTTGATAACTTTTTGAACATAGTTCCAAATTGCTCTCCAGAGTGGCCAGATGTATTCAAAATTCCACAACAATGTATCAATGCCCCAGTTTTCCCACATCCCCTCCAACATTCATCATTATTTTTTCTGCACTATCTTTTCCTGTCATCTTAGCCAATCTGAGAAATGTGTAGTGGTGTCTCAGAGTTTTCTTAATTTGCATTTTTCTGATCAATAATGATTTGGAACATCTTTTCATATGACTAAAAATAGTTTCAATTTCTTCATCTGAAAATTGTCTGTTCATATCCTTTGACCATTTATCAATTGGAGAATGATTTCTTATAAATTAGAGTCATTTCTTTATATATTTTGAAAATGAGACCTTTATTAGGACCTTTCACTGTAAAGATGTTTTCCCAGTTTACTGCTTCCCTTCAAAATCTTATCTGAATTAGTTTTGATTGTCCAAAAGTTTTTAACTTGATATAATCAAAATTTTCTATTTTGTGATTAATAATGATCTCTAGTTTTCTTTGGTCACAAATTCCTTTCTCCTCCATAAGTCTGAGAGGTAAACTATCCTATGTTCTTCTAATTTATTTATAATCTCATTTTTTATGCCTAGATCATGAACCCATTTTGACCTTTTCTTGGTGTATGATTGTTAAGTGTGGGTCATTGCCTGGTTTCTGCTATACTAATTTTCAATTTTCCCAGAAGTTTTTGTCAAACAGTGAATACTCATCCCAAAAGCCAGGGTCTTTGGGTTTGTCAAACACTAGATTGTTACAATTATTGACTATTTTGTCCTGTGAACCTAACCACTCCAGTGATCAACTAGTCTATTTCTTAGCCAATACCAAATGGTTTTGGTGACCACTGCTTTATAATATTGTTTTAGATCTGGTACAGCTGACCCACCTTCATTTGATTTTTTTTTCATTAGTTCCCTTGAAAGTCTTGAATTTTTCTTTCAAGGGAACTAATCACTCTGTTTTTGTCTATGTGCACATTTTATTTCTGTTTCAGATCAATTTTACATTATTTCAAAGTTCAATTCTTCTTGTGCAGCCAAATAACTGTATGGATATGTATACATAGATTGTATTTAACATATACTTTAACATATTTAGCATGTATTGGTCTATCTGCCATTTGGGAGAGGAAGTGGGAGGAAGGAGGGGAAAAGTTGGAAGAGAAGGTTTTGCAAGGATCAATGCTGAAAAATTACCCATGCATATATCTTGTAAATAAAAAGTTATAATAATAAAAAAGAATTTCTTGACCTTTTGTTCTTCCAGATGAATTTTGTTGTTATATTTTCTAGGTCATTAAAATAGTTTCTTGGTAGTTTGGTATAGCACTAAAAAAATAGATTAGTTTAGGTAGTAATGTCACCGTTATAATATTCATTCGACCTATCCAAGAGCATTTAATATCTTTTCCATTTGGTTAGATCTGACTTTGTGTGGAAAGTGTTTTGTAGTTTTGCTCATAGTTTCTGATTTTCCCGTGGCAGATAGATTCCCCAAAATTTAATATCAGCAGTTATTTTAAATGGAATTTCTCTTTGTATCTCTAGCTGTTGGATTTTGTTTGTGATATATAAGAATGATGATGATTTTTGTTGATTTATTTTGTATCCTGCAACTTTGCTAAAGTTGTGGATTATTTTTAACAGCTTTTAATAGAATCTCTGGGGTTCTCTAAGTATACCATCATATCATCTGCAAAGAGTGATAATTTGTTTTGCTCATTGCCTATTCTAATTCCTTTAATCTCTTTCTCAACTCCTTTTGGGGAAGTTAACATTTCTATTATAATATTGAATAGTAATGGTGATAACGGGAAACCTTATTTCACTCCTGATCTTATTGGGAATGATTCCAGTTTATTCCTATTACAAATGATGCTTACTGATGGTTTTAAATTGATGCTACTGACTATTTTATAGAAAAGCTCATTTATTCCTATACTCTCAAGTGTTTTAAAATGAATGCATATTGCATTTTGTCAAATGTTTTTTTTTTTTTTCTGCATCTATTGAGATGCTCATATGTATTCTGTTAATTTGGTTGTAGATATAGTCAATTATGCTAATAGTTTTCCTAATATTGAACGAGCCCTGCATTCCTGGTATAAATCCTACTTGGTCATGGTGTATTGTCATGGAGGGGATTTTTCTGTAATTTTTTTGCTAATAATTTATTTATGATTTTTGCATTAATATTCCTTAGGGAAATTGGTCTATCATTTTCTTTTTTTTTATTTTATTTTATAATAAATTTTTATTGACAGAACCCATGCCAGGGTGATTTTTTACAACATTATCCCTTGCACTCACTTCTGTAATGATTCTCCCCTCCCTCCCTCCATCCCCTCCCCTATATGGCAAGCAGTGCTATATATGTTAAATATGTTGCAGTATATCCTAGATATAATATATGTATGCAGAACCGACCAGTTCTCTTGTCGCACAGGGAGAATTGGATTCAGAAGGTAAAAATAACCCAGGAAGAAAAAAAAATGCAAATAGTTTACATTCATTTCCCAGTGCTCTTTCTTTGGGTGTAGCTGCTTCTGTCCATCATTGATCAACTGAAATTGAGTTAGATCTCTTTCTCAAAGAAATCCACTTCCATCAGAATACATCCTCATACAGTATCATTGTTGAAGTATATAATGATCTCTTGGTTCTGCTCATTTCACTTGGCATCAGTTCATGTAAGTCTTGCCAGTCCTCTCTGTATTCATTCTGCTGGTCATTCCTTACAGAACAATAATATTCCATAACGTTCATATACCACAATTTACCCAACCATTCTCCAATAGACAATTGTTACCTTTTGTTCTGAGTATGTGTTTGATATTCCTTGTCATCATAGTGACTCTTTACAATCAGAATTTTTTTCTCATGTTTGTTCTTTCCCAGGCTATAACTTGACTTTTAACTTTTTGTCAAAGTAGTACTTTGTTTTCAGTAGGGATAGCACAATGCCAAGCTGCAGAGGTTTAGTGCAGCTATTTTCAGAGATATTTCTTCCAAGGTGGTAAGGAGAAGTATTTACTAAACTTCTGCCCTTTACTGGGCCTGTAAACAATCACAAGCACTCTTTTCAGCCCTGGAACTGTGGGGAAAGTCCTCACTCCACTATGGATGCAAGTTCTGATATGCTAGTGCTCCTCCTCATGTTGGGACTGACACCCAGCACTACATCCAGATAACAAAAACAAGAGTCCTACCTCAATTCTAGCAAAGAGACCCCTGTAATCTCCTTCTGACTAGTTTTTTTTTAATTCTTTCATTATAATGAGAGCTCCAGAAGCAACTGCTTCCACTGCTGATTCCGTGGTTCCCAAAGCTTGCTCCTAGTTTTGTAGAGCTAGGGCTATAATGGATTGATTTGACCTGGACTATGTTGTACTTTCACCAAAGTACAACAAACATTTTCTGCTGACTTTCTAAATTTTCTTGGTCTGGAAAATTGTTTTGCTTCACCTTTTGTGTGGATTCCACTGCTCTAGAATTTATTTAGAACCATTATTTAAAGGTTTTCAGAGCACTTTGGAAGACTCAGTCATCTTGGTTTTGCCTCTCTATTTTTTTTTCTTTTACCACCACCTCACACCTAATCTGTTTTAGCTTGTCATCAGCTTCTCCCTTATTAATATTTTACATAATTTAGTAATGATTTACATTGAAAAAGTACCAATAGAAGAAATATTATATAGGGTATCCTCATTTTCCCACTTTCCTCAGAAATTTCATAAATAATTATATTCTCAATTTACCCTATTTTATATTACCGTGATTGGAAAATTATAGTGTATAACTTTTTTTTTTTTTGTAATGAGAATAAAATATAGAAACCTACACTTTCTCATTTGACATCTTCTGGTAATATTCCTCAAAAAATCACAAAATGAAGTAGACATAAGGAATTACCTTCTTTCTTCAGTATAATAATAAAGTAAAGAGTGAGATCTTTATTCTTTAATGGGACTCAGATTCCCCTATTTACAAAGTGATTCCTTACTGAAACAATTCCCAATGTAGACAGATATTGTTACTCTTAAAAGTAGAACAGAGAAGATACTTGAATGAGTTTATAACCTATTTTGACCAGAAGTAGTCAATAAAGTTTTAGGATTTGGGCTTTTAGATTTGGTTTTCTGTCTCTCTCTTGTTCCTAGTCTTGCTATCACAACAGGTACCACTAGTTCCTGATTCTTTTCCTCTTCCCTGTCATAAGGAAAGAAGCATTTTGTTTTTGTTTTGTTTTGTTTTGCTTTGCTTTCACTCTTCCTTTGATTTTGTTCTTTCTTTCCTTTGATTTGAACAGGAAAACTAGAAATTTGAGCCCTTCTTTTCTTGTTTTCTGTTACTCTGTCTCATTCAAGAACCAATCTCAATCTCTCTCAATTATGTCATTAAATATTATTTATAAGAAATGAGTGAATTATTTGAAACTTCTTATAGATGTTTATATTGTTGAACTAATTATCCTTTTGATAGCCCATGTGCTTAGTTCTTCAATATATACAAGATCGTTTAGTTCCTTGCTGAATTAAGAATTGCCCAATAATAAGCATTGCCTATGATACCCATTAAACATATAACAAAATCATTAAGTTATTTTAGGGGGTTTACCCTCACCAGTTTGCTAACACCAAAGTCAAAAAAAATCACAAAAATTATTACAATAAAAAAGATGTGGAGATTCAGTAGACTCAATAGTTGGTAAAAGTTGGAGTGTAGCCCCTCTTCTGGTAAGGCTCTTAACAAGTTAGTTACTACAGTAGTTAGTAATTTTCTCTTCATCCACACTTTACAACTACTCTCATTTAGGATTTCATCAAACTATGTTTAGAAATTAGCTACCTAGTTACTTTTCGTGTTTCCAATTTTTTCACATTTTTAATTCATCTTGCTAGGTCACAAAATTAATTTAATTACCTAAAAACTCTAAATATGTCATCAGCCTATCTATAGACTGTTTTTTATCCTTTTTTTTATCCATAGACTTTTATTTTTTTAAATAACTTTTTATTGATAGAATCCATGCCAGGGTAATTTTTTTACAGCATTATTTCTTGCACTCACTTCTGTTCCAATTTTTCCCCTCCCTCCCTCCATCCCCTTCCCCAGATGGCAAGCAGTCCTTTACATGTTAAATAGGTTACAGTATATCCTAGATATAAAATATGTGTGTAGAACCGAACAGTTTTCTTGTTGCACAAGGAGAATTGGATTCAGAAGGTATAAATAACCCGGGAAGAAAAACAAAATTGCAAGCAGTTTATATTCATTTCCCAGTGTTCCTTCTTTGGGTGTAGCTGCTTCTGTCCATCCTTGATCAATTGAAACTGAATTAGCTCTCTTTAACAAAGAGATCCACTTCCATCAGAATACATCCTCAAACAGTATCATTGTTGAGGTATATAATGATCTCCTGGTTCTGCTCATTTCACTGAGCATCAGTTCATGTAAATCTCGCCAGTCCTCTCTGTATTCATCCTGCTGGTTATTCCTTACAGAACAATAATATTCCATAACATTCATATACCACAATTTACTCAACCATTCTCCAATTGATGGGCATCCATTCATTTTCCAGCTTCTAGCCACTACAAACAGGGCTGCCACAAACATTTTGGCGCATACAGGTCCCTTTCCCTTCTTTAGTATCTCTTTGGGGTATAAGCCCAGTAGAAACACTGCTGGATCAAAGGATATGCACAGTTTGATAACTTTTTGAGCATAGTTCCAAATTGCTCTCCAGAATGGCTGTATGTGTTCACAATTTCACCAACAATGTATCAGTGTCCCGGTTTTCCCACATCCCCTCCAACATTCCACATTATCTTTCCCTGTCACTCTAGCCAATCTGACAGGTGTGTAGTGATATCTCAGATTGTCTTAATTTGCATTTCTCTGATTAATAATGATTTGGAGCATATTTTCATATGTCTATAGTTTCAATTTCTTCGTCTGAGAATTGTCTGTTCATATCCTTTGACCATTTATCAATTGGAGGACGGTTTGATTTCTTATAAATTAGAATCAATTCTCTATATATTTTGGAAATGAGGCCTTTATCAGAACCTTTGATTGTTAAAATGTTTTCCCAGTTTATTGTTCCCCTTCTAATCTTGTTTGCATTTGTTTTGTTTATAAAAAAGCTTTTCAATTTGATATAATCAAAATTTTCTATTTTGTGGTCAATAGTGATCTCTAGTTCCTCTTTGGTCATTAAATTCCTCCCTTTTCCACAGGTCTGAGAGATAAATTATCCTATGCTTTTCCAATTTATTTATAATCTCATTATTTACGCCTAAGTCATTAACCCATTTTGACCTTATCTTGGTGTATGGTGTTAAGTGTGGGTCAATGCCTAGTTTCTGCCATACTAATTTCCAATTTTCCCAGCAATTTTTGTCAAATAATGCATTCTTATCCCAAAATCTGGGGTCTTTGGGTTTGTCAAATACTATATTATTAAAGTTATTGGCTGTTTTGTCCCTTGAACCTAACCTATTCCATTGATCAAGTAGTCTATTTCTTAGCCAATAGCAGATAGTTTTAGTAACTGCTGCTTTATAATCTAATTTTAGATCTGGTACAGCGAGGCCACCTTCATTTGATTTTCTTTTTCATCAATTCCCTTGAAATTCTTGACCTTTTGTTTTTCCATATGAACTTTGTTGTTATTTTTTCTAGTTCATCAAAGTAGTTTTTTGGGAGTCTGATTGGTATAGCGCTAAATAAATAGATTAGTTTAGATAGTATTGTCATCTTTATTGTATTTGCTCACCCAATACAAGAGCATTTAATATTTTTCCAGTTGGTTAGATCAGATTTAATTGTGTGGAAAGTGTTTTGTAGTTTTGCTCATAAAGTTCTGATTTTCCCTTGGCAGACAGATTCTTAAATATTTTATACAATCATGGAAATTCTTTTTGTAACTCTAACTGTTGGGTTTTGTTAGTGTTTGTTTTGTAACCTGCAACTTTGCTGAAGGTGTGGATTGTTTCTACTAACTTTTTAGTACAGTCTCTGGGATTCTCTAAGTATACCATCATATCATCAGCAAAGAGTGATAATTTGGTTTCCTCATTGCCTATTCTTATTCCTTTAATCTCTTTCTCAACTCTTTTTGCCAAAGCTAGCATTTCTAATACAATATTACATAGTAAGGGTGACAGTGGGCAACCTTGTTTCACTCCTGATCTTATTGGGAATGGTTGCAGTTTGTCCCCATTACATATGATGCTTGCTGTTGGTTTTAAATAGATGCTACTGATTATTTTAAGGAAAAGTCCATTTATTCCTATACTCTCAAGAGTTTTTAATAGGAATGGATGTTGGATTTTATCAAATGCTTTTTCTGCATCTATTGAGATGATCATATGGTTTTTGTTAATTTGATTATTAATATGGCCAATTATACCGATGGTTTTTGTAATATTGAACCAGCCCTGCATTCCTGGTATAAATTTTATTTGATCGTGGTGTATTATTCTGGGGATGATGTTCTGTAGTCTTTTTGCTAATATCTTTGTTGGAATCCTTACAAACTGCTAACTAATTAGAGTTGATCTAATCTTACAAGAAGATGTTTTGGGCAGAACCTGAAAACAAGGTACTAAGTAGAACTAATTAATACAAGGCTTGTGTTCACACCTTTACTCATTGGAGTTCAATGAGTTCACACCTCCCTTGAAGCTCTTTGGGCCAGAGAGCACTATGGGAGAAAACCCACAATCCCTCTCTTGAAGGAGCATAAATAGAGCTTCAATGGGCCAGTCAAAGAAGTTCTTCAGAGTGAAGAAGCTACAAGTCGAGATTTCACTGGAATGACATGAAGAGTGGAGCTGGCTGGAGGCTGAAGAAAGCAGAGGCAGAGGCTGAAGGACCAGACCTTTGGATTTGGCGACATTCGGAGAGAGCTCTTGGAACCAAGCAGAGAGATAGGCCTCTAAGCTAACCGGGCTATATTGGAGATAATAAAAGATCTGAACTTTTATCACACATATCTTATTTAAGATTTTAGCATCAATATTCATTAGGGAGATTGGTCTATAATTTTCTTTCTCTGTTTTCAACCTACCTAGTTTAGGTAGAAGTACCATGTCTGTGTCATAAAAAGAGTTTGGTAGGACTCCTTCAATCCCTATTTTTTCAAATAGTTTATAAAGCATTGGGGCTAATTGTTCTTTGAATGTCTGGTAGAATTCATATGTGAATCCATGTGGTCCCGGGGATTTTTTTTTTTAGGGAGTTGATTAATAGCTTATTCTATTTCTTTTTCTGAAATGGGACTATTTAAACAATTTACTTCCTCTGCTGATAATCTGGGAAGCCTATATTTATGGAGGTAGTCATCCATTTCACTTAGGTTATCAAATTTATTGGCATAAAGTTGGGCAAAGTAACTCCTTATTATTTCTTTAATTTCTTCTTCTTCAGTGGAAAGTTCTCCCTTTTCATTTTTAAGACTACTAATTTGATTTCCCTCTCTCCTTTTTCTAATCAGATTTACCAAAGGTTTATCAATTTTATTGGTTTTTTCATAAAACCAACTCTTAGTTTTATTTATTAGTTCAATAGTTTTTTTTTTTACTTTCTATATTATTAATTTCTCCTTTTAATTTTAGAATTTCAAGTTTAGTAATTGATTGGGGTTTTTTAATTTGGTCTTTTTCTAGCTTTTTAAATTGCAGGCCCAATTCATTGATCTTCTCTTTTTCTATTTTATTCAAGTAAGCCTCTAAGGATATACAATTTCCCCTTATTACTGCTTTGGCTGCATCCCATAAATTTTGATATGATGTCTCATTGTTGTCATTATCTTGAGTGAAATTATTAATTGTGTCTATAATTTGCTTTTCACCCAATCATTCTTTAAGATGAGATTATTTAGTGTCCAATTACTTTTTGGTCTATTTACACCTAACTTTTTGTTGAATGTAGTTTTTATTGCATTGTGATCTGAAAAGAAAGCATTTACTATTTCTGCCTTCCTGCATTTAATTTTGAGGTCTTTATGTCCTAATATATGGTCAATTTTTGCGTAGGTTCCATGAACTGCTGAGAAGAAAGTATACTCCTTTCTGTCACCATTCCGTTTTCTCCAGAGATCTATCATACCTCATTTTTCTAATATTTTATTTACCTCTTTAATTTCTTTCTTATTTGTTTTGTGATTTCATTTATCTAAATCTGAGAGTGCAAGATTGAGATCTCCCACTATTATAGTTTTGCTGTCTATTTCTTCTCACAACTCTCTTAACTTCTCCTTTAAGAAGTTAGATGCTATACCACTTGGTGCATATATGTTTAATAATGATATTGGTTCATTTCTATAGTACCCTTTAGCAAGATATAGTTTCCTTCCTTATCTCTTTCAATTAGATCACTCTTTGCTTTTGCTTGATCTGAGATAAGGATGGCTACCCCTGCTTTTTTTACTTCACCTGAAGCATAATAGATTCTGCTCCAGCCTTTCACCTTTACTCTGTATGTATCTCCCTGTTTTAAATGTGTTTCCTGTAAACAACAGATTGTAGGGTTCTGACTCTTGATCCAGTCTGCTATCTGCCTCTGTTTAATGGGAGAGTTCATCCCATTCACATTTATGGTTAAAATAATCAATTCTGTATTCCCTGCCATCCTAATATCACCAGATTATACTTTTCTTTTTCTTGCACTCCTTCCCTTCTTCCCTAGTATTAAACTTATTGATCCCACTAAGGTCACGCAGATCTCCCTCTTTAGTATCCTTCCCTCCTCCCTTTGAATCACTTCCCCTTTCTTGTACCCTTCCCTTATTACTCTTTTTCCTTCTCCGTTTTCCTCTCCCATTTTTTAATAAAGTGAGAGAAGAATCTCTGTAAAACAAATATGTCAGTTGTTTCCTCTTTGAGCCATCTCTGATGAGAGTAGGATTCACACAATGTTCCTCCCCCCTCTAAGTTCCCTCATATATGATAGGTTTCCTTTGTCTCATTGTCGCATGTAGTTTCCCTCTTTTTATCTCCCCTCTTCCCTTTTTCTGACATTATTTCCTTTCCATTTCTGCTTCCCCTTTTTATGTTATATTGGTAAAATCAAATTATACATATGTTTTTTATGTATATCCACAACAGAAATACAGTTCTCAAGAGTTCCTTTTACCTTTTTTTACTTCTCTTGATTCCTGTTG
The DNA here is from genome assembly GCF_016432865.1 of Antechinus flavipes. Lineage (NCBI taxonomy): Eukaryota > Metazoa > Chordata > Mammalia > Dasyuromorphia > Dasyuridae > Antechinus > Antechinus flavipes. The sequence continues at coordinate 101,308,378 of NC_067398.1, read as the reverse complement.
TTGGAGATCAAATTTTTTGTTTAAGTCTGGTTTTTTCCTTAGAAACAGATGGAATTACTCTATTTCATTAAATGTCCATCTTCTTCCATGGAAAAAAATACTCAGCTTAACTGAGTAATTTATTCTTGGCTGCATTCCAAGCTCTTTTGCCTTTCCAAATATCTGATTCCAGGCCCTTCGATCCTTTAATGTTGAGGCAGCCAGATTTTGCGTGACCCTTATTGTGGCATCTTGGTATTTGAACTGTTTTTTTCCTGGCTGCTTGTAAAATTTTTTCTTTAGTCTGAAAATTCTGAAATTTGGCCATAATATTCCTCGGAGTCTTTATTTTAGGGTCTTTTTCAGAAGGTGTTCGATGAATTCTTTCAATGCCTATTTTCCCTTATAGTTCTATTACTTCTGGGCAGTTCTCTTTGATGATTTCCTGTAGAATAGTATCTAGGTTCTTTTTTTCATCATAATTTTCGGGTAGTCCAATGATCCTCAGGTTATCTCTCCTAGATCTATTTTCCAGGTCTGTTGTTTTTCCAAGTAAATATTTGACATTTTTTTCCAATCTTTCATTTTTTTGATTTTGCTTGACTGATTCTTGATGTCTCAATGAATCAGTCATTTCTATTTGTTCAGTTCTGATTTTTAGCGAGTTATTTTTTTCATTAGCTTTTTTTATTTCTTTTTGTATATGTCCAATTGAGTTGTTTGGCTCTATGGAATTTTTTTTCCATTTCACTATTTTTTTTAAGTGAGTTATTTTCTTTTTCCAGTTTGCAAATTCTGTTTCCCTGCACTTCTTGGGAGTTTTTTATCTTTTCTAATTCACATTTTAGGAAGTTGTTGCTCTCTTGCATAGCTTCTCTTTCTTTTCCCCATTTTTCTTCTAGTTCTCTTTTAAGGTTTTTAATAGTCTCTTCTAGGAGAGCCCTTTGTATTGGAGACCAACAATCATCTGGAGACTGTCTGCTATTAGTCTCTTCAGGGTTGAAAAGCTGTTCTCTTTTTGTATAGAAACTATCAATCATTCTTTTGATTTTTTTACTCATTTTGTTAAAGCCTGTAAGGTCTGCCTTCAGAGCCAGGAGGTTACCAGCTTCCTCTGCAGAGCAGTGAAAGGTAGATGGACCGGTAGCTGTCCTGCCATCCGGCTACAAAAAGCAGCGAGGTACTGGAGTGCTCTGCAAAGGAGTTCCCCACCTGGGAGTAACTCAGGCCTTCAGGGCTGTGCTGGGAAAGTGCCCTTCAAAGAACCCCAGCTGTGTGAGATAACGACTGCCCTGTGGCTAAATGATGAGCAGTGAGAATGTCACTTCCCAAGCCAAAGCCTGCCCTGGGGCTGTGGGTGTTAGCAGTTGAGTAGTGAATGGATTTGCCGGAACTGGAAGTGTCTGTCTAGGAAGCACAGTCAGCTGGGGAGGTTCTATTTCCCCAAGCCAAGACCCACACTGTGCAGATTAGAGGCTGCCCAGGCTGTGCCCCCCTGCCATGCAGATTTATAACTGCCCCGCAAAAGCCCTGAACTGCAGGATGTGGCTGCAGGGCTGCGTTAAAGTCTGCCTGATTCACTTCTGGATTTGAGGGGTTACAGCCAAATCTCGTTAGGTTCTGGCATTTTTTAGAGTTCCTTCTGTTTTAGGCTTTAATTTCTCTGCCAGTTTACTGCTTTGTAGTCAAGGCAGAGCAGTTAGCCTATAACAGAGTGGTCCCTATAACTTCTCTAGCCACAGAGATCATCCCAGCCCCTGGTCTGCTCAGGACTCTAGCCTCTTGCTGCCTGTGCTAGTCTGTTCCTGGCCCCTCAGGGCAAACCTTTCTTGGCGATCTTCCAATTGACTTGGCTGGTAAATTGTAGTGCTTCTTATCTTCATAAATTTAAGAGGTAAAGAGTTATTTTTGAGGCTGGATTAAATAGTTGGTTATGAGGGGAATGAGAGGAGCTTAGAAAATTGTGTGTGCCTTCTCCGCCATCTTATCCATAGACTTTTAATAGCTTTCTTATTACCTCCTGAATTAAATTCAAGAAAACATGATCCATTTAAATATCTCCAAACACATGTTTGGCATATATTGTACCATACTGTTACATATATTGTGCAGTCCAGTCAAATTAGAATATTCTCCCATTTCTGTACCTATTGCTGTTTTGTTTCCCCTCACTGCAATACCCAATTTTTCTCAATTCCACCTATAGAAATTCTTTTGTTCAATATTCATCTCAAGTAACATTTGATGTTTTTCTTTAATTCTAACTCAGTATGGTTTTTCCATATCATTATCTCCCCATAAAGCTTGGTATATATCTTATGGCACTTATCAGATTCAATTCCATGTCATAACAATTTGGTAAAGATATTAATTCCCTACTCTAAAAACTGAAAGGTAGGTACTTTATCTTGTTGATTTTTAAATAGTCAGTGTCTGCTGATTACTAGTTGCTGAATAAATGCCCATTGAACTGTTTTATTCTTCATCAAATGTACATATTTTTTATGTAAAGTACATATTCTCTCCCCATTAGATTATAAATTCCCTGAAGGCAAGGATTATTTGATATTTGTCCTTACAATTCTAGAATTTAACATATAATAGGGGGCTAATAAAAACATATTGATTAATTAAGAGATGGAAGGGCATTAGACATCAGCTCACCCCACAAAAGAATCCTGAAAAGCTTTACCTAAAGTCAAAAAGATAGCAAGTAAACTTGAGCTCAGATCCTATGATTCCATATCCAGTGAGTTGTCTACAATATTATTCCCATCCTACCATGTTTACTCAAATTTGTGACTCAATGTGAGTGAAATCTTTTAGAATTACTGCTGAGACAACACCATAAAATGGCAAAGAGTAATGGATTTGGATTCATAAATCTGAGTTCACATTCAAGCTTGGTTCCTTAGTAACTATGTAATCTTGGATAAGTATGTTCCCAGTTGGGTCCTCAGTTTCCTGTTTTGCAAAGCAAGGGATATAAGATTAGATGAAATCTGAAGTCTCTTTGGCTCTAGTTTTGATGATTTAGTTTTTTGAGTAGGAAATAGGAAATTGATAGTTTTAAAAAGTTGACATCTTTGTCCCTAGGGCCTTTTATCTAGCATTTGAATTTCCCTGTTAACAGCTTAAAAGTGGAGGTTATCTGGGTGTCCAATAAATTGGGTGTTCCTATAATTCAAATTCCATTTATTTTTTTAAAGCATCTTTACACCTGCTCTTTCATTAGATTTTATCATTGGCCTATGGAATTACATTGCCTCTGGCTAAGTGGCAAGGTGATCCCACCTCCCTGATGACTTGGCTAGCCCTTAGTTCCATACAGAAAAAAAAAAAAAAAAGCGTGAATAATATTATCAGTGCCTTTGGTGCTTTTATAGTCACATCCATCCACATTTAAATATACTTTTTATGTTTAGTCATTTATTCCTCAGCTGTGAAATACTGCTATGACTTAAACATTAGCATACTAATCCAAGCCTTACCCCAGGAGGAAATTTATGTCAAACATTTTTTGATACTATTATTCATATTCCTTATGGTAGCTGAGTAAGACTTTCTTCAGAGCCACTTCTTATGGTACAACTTTTGAGAAACATATACAGTCCTATTGAAGAAAGCCATAGAAACTAAGGGATATCAGGATTGGAAGAGATATTAAAGATTATCGGTTTTTTAATGAGAAAGAGAGGATCACCTAGACTTAAAGTGATTTAACAGACTAAATACTAGTGCAGGGATTTTGCCTCAAGGTACTGAAAGATGGAGGCCTTGGATTCAGTGTAAAATGTTGTTCTTTGCTAGAGATCCCTATCTGTCACCAGATATTTCTTTATTATTCTAAACTCTTTACATCATGGCCATCTCAACCAATGATCCTTGGGGTACTATTATCAGTGCACTCCTATCCTAGTCCCTATCTTTCTTTCCAACACCCAAAGAGATAATGAACTGAATTTACTGAGAGATAAGCCTCCTTCTCTCACTGCACGAAGGTCACACTACATGTGGACTATTTTTTATAACATAATCCAGTTATGCTAATCTTACTTACATGCAAGAATTCCTACTTATGGCTGTGTTACTTGTCTAAGGGAACTAAAAGACCTGAAAGAGACCTTAAAGATTCTCCAAAATAGAATTTTCTGTAAATAGTATTTTATTTTTTTCCAATTACATGTAAAGTTAGGTTTCAGTGTTCACTTTTTTTAAGATTTTGAATTCCAATTGTTTTTTTTTCTTTCCACCCTTCATTTCTTCCTCCTCAAGATAGCAAAAAATCTTAGAGATACTACATATGTGCAATCATGCTAAAAAATATTTCCACATTAATCAAGTTGTAAAAGAATAATTGAAACAAAGGAAAAATCATGAGAAATATTTTAAGTAAAAATAGTAAGTTTTGATATCTTTTCAGACCATCAGTTCTTTCTCTGGATGTGGATAGCATTTTCCATCACGAATCTTTTAGAATTGTCTTGGATTATTATAATGTTGAGAAGAGCTATCTATCATAATTGATCATCATCATATAATATTGATGTTACTGTGTACAATGTTCTTGATTCTGCTCACTTCACTCAGTATTCATTCATGTAAATCTTTTCAGGCTTTTCTGAAATCCATCTGCTCATCGTTTCTTTTAGCATAATAGTATTCCATTGCATTATATACCATAACTCGTTCAATCATTGCTATTGATGGACATCTCCTCAATTTTCAATTCTTTGCCACCACAAAAAAGAGCTCCTATAAATATTTTTTTGGATATATACATCCTTTACTCTTTTTTTTGAAATCTATCTGGGGTGGAACTATGTTCAAAAAGTTAACAAACTGTGCATACCCTTTGATCCAGCAGTGGTACTACTGAGCTTATATCCCAAAGAGATTTTAAAGAAGGGAACGGGATCCATATGTGCAATAATGTTTGTGGCAGCCCTCTTTGTAGTGGTCTGAAACTGGAAACTAAGTGAATGCCCATCAATTGGAGAATGACTGAATAAATTGTGGTATATGAATATTATGGAATATTATTGTTCTGTAAGAAATGACCAGCAGTAGGATTTCAGAAAAGCCTGAAGAGACTTACATGAACTGATGCTGAGTGAAATGAGCAGGACCAGAAGATTGTTATATACTTCATCAACAATACTAGATGATGATCAATTCTGATAGCCGTGGCCTTCTTCAACAATGAGATGAACCAAATCAGTTTCAATAGAGTAGTAATGAACTGAACCAGCTACACTCAGCAAAAGACCTCTGGGAGATGACTATGAGCAACTACATAGAATTCCTAATCCCTATATTTTTGTCCACGTGCATTTTTTATTTCCTTCACAGGCTAATTGTACACTATTTCAAAGTCTAATTCTTTTTGTGTAGCAAAATAACTGTTTCAACATGTATACATATATTGTATTTAACATGTATTGGTCAACCTGCTATCTGGGGAGAAGGAGTGGGGAGAAGGAGGGGAAAAGATGCAACAAAAGATTTTGCAATTGTCAATGCTGAAAAATTATCCGTGCATGTATCTTGTAAATAAAGAGCTATAGTAAAAAAAAAAAAAAAATACATCAGTCTACCAATTTTTCCACATCTCCAATATTTATCATTTTTCTTTTCTGTCACACTAGACAGTCTGACAGTTGTACTTCAAATTTGCTTGAATTTGTATTTCTCTAATCAATAGTGATTTGAAGCATTTTTTCCATATAACATATAGATAGCTTTAATTTCTCCATCTGAAAACCACCTATTCATAGTTTTTGATCATTTATCAGTTGAGTAATGGTATGTTCTTATGAATTTGACTCCATTATATATTTGAGAAATGATGATTTTATCAGAAATACTGGTTGTAAAAATCATTCCCTAGTTTTCTGCTTTAATTCTAATCTTGGTTGCATTGATTTTATTTGTGCAAAACATTTTAATTGAATGTAATCAAAATTGTCCATTTTGCATTTCTTGTTTGGTTATGAATTTTTCTCTTTTTCATAGATCAACAAATAAATTTTCCCCTGATCTTCTAATGTACTTATGGTATCACTTTATTTCTAGGTCATGTCCCATTTTGACCTTAAATTGATTTATGGTATAAGGTGTTAAGCTATGCCTAGTTTCTGCCATATCATTTTCCAGTTTTCTCAACAGTTTTTGTTAAATAATAAGTTCTTATCCTACACTGTGGAGTTTTGGGGTTTATCAAACAGTAAGTTACTATATTCATTTACTGCTGTGTCTTTTTTTTTTTTTTTCGTTTATTTATTTATTTTAATTTTTTTTTATTTAATGATTATTTTATATTGACAACATTATCCCTTGCACTCGTTTCTTTTCCGATTTTTTTCCCCTCCCTCCCTCCACCCCCTCCCCTAGATGGTAAGCAGTCCTTTATATGTTGGATATGTTGCAGTATATCCTAGATACAATATATGTTTGCAGAACCGAACAGCTCTCTTGTTGCATAGGGAGAATTGGATTCAGAAGGTATAAATAACCCGGGAAGAAAAACAAAAATGCAGATAGTTCACATTCGTTTCCCAGTACTGCTGTGTCTTGAGTATCAAATCTATTCTATTGATCCCCAGTATCTGCTGTGTAAAGCTTAAGGCAGAATCTAATTCTCTGACTTACAATCCAGAGCTATTAGCTTGAGTGTTAGGGTGAATGTATGGAAACAGTGAGGAGACAAGACAATTTGGGAATTCCTTAAGTAGTTCTCCAGGTTCAGATAAGTCTCATCTTAGAAAAGGCCATGTTTTAGATTGTTAAGTTCCTAGCAAATTCTATTTTTAGTTCCTTTTTTTTTTTGGCTAAGAAATTGGGATTAAGTGACTTGCCCAGGGTCATACAGCTAGCAAGTGTTAATTGTCTGAGGCCAGATTTGAACTCAGGTTTTCCTGACTTCAGAGCTGGTGCTCTATCCCCTAAACCAGCCAGCTGCCCCATTAGTTCCTTTTGAAGCACTTATAAATCAGGGACAAAAAGGCATGCTGTATATATCTTTGTTGAATAAATTGTCTCTTTGAGCCTGTGTTGGAGTCTCTCCCAAATAAAGCTCTTTTACTCCTTTAAGACCAAGTTTCTATGGTGGAAAGTGGCCCAAAGTGGTGAGTATATTCGATATCAATTGATACAACTATCCCAAAAGCTGTTCCAGTCATAAATTCTGCTGCCAAGAAGAAAAAAAAAAGTAGCAAGCTTTCTCTCACTAATAGTTATCCAGAGCAAAGGGAAAGAGCATGTATTTTCATCAAATTATAACCCTAACTTTCTTCCCTGGCACTGTCCCACTTCTCCCATCATAAAAACAAACAAACAAACAAACAAACAAAAATTAAGATTCAGGCAAGACTTCCAGAGTCAAAGGTTTCCCCTTAACCCTTCTTCATGCAACTAACTTTGCCACTCAATGCTGGGCTGTGCTATCTACCATATATGGTTTCTTTCTATCTAATTGAACAAAGATAATACAACAAAATTTTGTATACTGTCCAATCATCTACTGACAAATCAAGGCCTTTTTCAGGTTAAGGGCCTTCCCTGCTTCAAGACTTGGAGGAGTGCCCCTTCACTCTTGTTCTTATTCTAGGAAGAATCAGTGCTGTGGTCATACAGGACAAATTTTTAAAAATCATTTGTTCTAGGGCTCACCTCACAATCCCTGAGACTTCCAAGACCAAAACACTCTTATCTAAATTCTACTCCCCTGTATGAATGGTATCATAATGTTATTAGAATGCAATCTCCTTGAAAACAGAGATTCTCTCTTTTAAACTTATATCAACCACATCCCAGAGCCTAGCTCTATGTATAGCACATAGACATTTAAAAAATATTCTAAACTTATCCCCCCTTCCTTTTTTATTTTCATGGAAGAGAATATCATAGTGTGAGAGACAAAAATGAGAAAATCTAAATTATAGCTAATCTCTTGGGCTATATCTTTGCAAAAATCTGTTTAAGAAAACTTTCTGCACAAGTTCAATGCTCTTAGCTGTGGCTATTTTAGTTTGTCTAAGGGAAGGTCAATAGATGGACAAGATTAACAAAATTCCAAGGCATAGGGAAAAATGGTCTATACCTGGGACAAATGAGAGAGGAGGAAGGAAGGGAGGAAAGAAAGAAGAAAGGAAGGAAGGAAGGAAGAGAGAAAGAGAGGGAGAAGGAAGGAAGAAGAGACAAAAGGAAGAAAAATAAAGAAAAAAGAGAAGAGATGGAACAGAGGATAATAAGAAGCATAAAATAAAAAATAAAAAAAAACTAGGCTATGTTAGAATGAGAGTGATCGTAGACTGTTGGAATCATTTTATTACTTTTTATTATTTTTATATTACTTTTCAAACATTACCTTGTCTCAGTCTCTAATAGTCAATGAGGGAGATGGTACAGGCATAATTATTTTTATTTTACAGAGAAACTTGAATTTGAACTGGATGGAACTTAGACCTAGCCCATGTTCATACTGTATACTAGTAGTAAGGATTCAAACTCAGTCTCCTACATCCAAGGCCCAGGCCTCTTTTAACTAAACTACACTATCTCATTTCACTCATCCAAGGAGTGATGAGATAATGTGGGGAAATGAAAAATAAGGTGAGGAAGATTATAGCATCTACAAGAGGAGGGGAATCAGGAGCATTTAGAGTTTAGTCAGGTATCTGATCATACATCTAATCATACAACTATGACTCACTGAAATTTAATTCATGCAGAAGTCATGATTACATTGGTCTTTTTCAAAAATAAAGAACAAACAACAGAGTTGGGAGATGTAGTGTCTTGTGTGAAGAATAGCAAAAAGGCCACTTTCAGATGTTTTGGAGAAAGAAGGCTAGTGTAGCTAAATAAAAGCGTTCAGTGAGAGAAGACAAGTATAAGACTGAAAACATAGGATGGTGCTAGTCTATTAAAGACCTTAAAAACAAATTATTTGGTCCTGAAATAAATAGGAACAATGGGCATTTATTAAGTAGGGGGTTGCACGATCATTTTCCCACCAGGATTCTTAGTTTCCTTATGATTATGGTCTCATCCAATACTATTTTTTTTTCATATAACTTATTAGATCAGCACTAGTTCTGAGGAAGTGATATATCTTTTTTATCCAAAATTTATATTTGCCATTTTTAGATTATACATATATATTCATGTAAAACATTCTCATATTAGTTATATTATGGAAAATATTAATATCCCTTCAGAAAAACAAAAAAAATAAAAACAAAATTTATTTAAAGTATGTTACACTATTCTGTCACCATCAGTTCTTTCTCTGGGTATAGATAGCATTTCTCATGATAAATTATTCAATTTGTCTTGCTTTATTTTACTACTAAGAATAGCTAAATCATTCACACCTGGTCATCTTATAATAAATACTGATGTAACTTTGTATACAGTAAATATTATACTTTGTATCAGCTCATGGAAATACTTCCAGGTTTTTCTGAAAACATTCTGTTCATTATTCCCTATAGAATAATAGTCTTCCATCATAATAATGTGCCAAAATTTGTTCAGCTTTTTTTCATTTGATGTGCATCCCCTCAATTTTCAATTCTTTTCCACTAGAAAAGAACTATTATACACATTTTTGTATGTGTATACATACACATGTATGTATACATGTCCTTTTCCTTTTTTTCAAAATCTCCTTTGAGATACAGAATTTGTAGTGGCATTGTTGGGTCAAAGGGCACGCATGATTTTATAGCCCTTTGAGATATAATTTATTTTTTTGTTTGTTTTTAATATACATTGATTTATGAAGCAGCTTGGGAGAGAAAAATTGGAGCACAAATAAAACCCATGTGAGAAATAAAAAATAAAAGATAGAAAAAAGAACTGAACACAGCATGTATTGATTTACATTCAGTCTCCTAAGTTCTTTTTCTGGATATAGATGGCATTTTCTTTCCAAAGTCCATTGGGATTACTTTGGAACACTGAAACACTTGAAAAGAATGAAGTTTTTCATAGTTGAAAATCATACATTCTTGCTGTGACTGTATACAATGTATTCCTGGTTCTGCTTGTTTCATTCAGCATCAGTTCATGTAAATCTTTCCAGGCCTTTCTAAAATAAGCTTGCTCATCATTTTTATAGAACAATAATATTCCATTTATCTACATGTACCACAACTTATTCAGCCATTTCCCAAATGATTGGCATCTCTTCATTTTCCAATTCTTTCCTATGAAAAAAAAGAGCTGCCACAAATACTATTGCACATGTAGGTCCTTTTCTGTGTTTTATGATTTCCTTAGGATACAGACCTAGAAGTGTCACTCTGGGTCAAAGGGTATTTAAAGCTCTCTGGGCATAGTTCAAGATTGTTCTCTAGAATAGTTGAATCGTTTCACAACTCTAGCTACAATGCATTAGTGTCCCAGTTTTCCCACATCCCCTCCAGCATTTGTCAGTATCTTTTCCTGAACATTTTAGCCAATTTGAGAAGTGTGAAGTAGTACCTCAGAGTTGTTTTAAAGTATATTCCTCTAATCAATAGTGATTTAGAGCATTTTTCCATATGATTATAGATGGCTTTAATTTCATCATCTGAATATTGTCTGTTCATATCCTTTCACTATTTATGAATTGGGAATGACTTGTATTCTTATACATTTGACACAGTTCTTTATATATTTTGGAAAAGAGACCTTTATTAAAAACCCTAGTTGTAAAGATTTTGTCCCAGTTACATACTTTCCTTTGAATCTTGTTTCTGTTGGTTTTGTTTGTATAATTTTTTTTTAATTTAATGTAATCAAAATTGTCCATTTTGCCTTTCATAATGTCCTCTAGTTCTTCTTTGGTCATTAATTTCTCCATTCTCTAAAGATCCCTTGCTTTCCTAAATTGTTTCTGATACCCTCCTTTATGCCCAAACCATGTACCCATTTTGAGCTTATTTTGATATGGGGTATGAGATGCAGGTCTATGCTGAGTTCCTGATATATTATTTTCCAATTTTCCTAGCAATTTCCATCAAATAGTGAATTCTAATTCCAAAAGCTTATTCCAACTCCTTATTTCAAGAGTTTAGCAGTTTATCAAATACTAGATTACTATAGGCCTTGATTATTATATCATGTACATCTAATCTGTTCCACTGATCCACCACTCTTTTTCTTAGCAAGTAGCAAATGGGTTTTGATGACTTCTGCATTATAAAATAGTTTTAGGTTTGGTACTGATAAGCCACAAGCCTTTGTATTTCTTTTTTCATTAATTCCCTTGATATTCTTGGCCTATTTTTTTTCTTCTAGATAAATGTTTTTATTATTTTTTATAGTTCTATATTTTTTTTGGGGGGGAATTTGATTGGTATGGCAATGAACAAGTAGATTAATTTAAGCAGAATTATCATTTGTATTATATTAGCTCAGTCTACCCATGAGCTATTCATATTTTTCCAATTGTTTAGATCTGACTTTATTTGTGTGTTTTGTAATTGTGTTCATTTAGTTCTTAGGTTTGTTTTGACAACCTGATTTACAAATATTTTATTTTGTCCACAGTTATTTTAAATGGAATTTGTCTTTCTCTCTCTTGCTGATGGGTTTTGTCAGTAATACATAGAAATGCTGATGATTTGTGTGGGTTTATTTTGTATCCTATAACTCTGCTAAAGCTGGGCATTGTTTCAAGTAGGTTTTTGGATGATTTTCTGGGATTCTCCAAGTATATCATCATATCATCCGAAAAGAGTAATAATTTTATTTCCTCATTGCTTATTCTAAGTCCATTAATTTCTTTCTTTCTTACTGCTAAAGCCATTTTCTAATACAATGTTAAATATTAGTAGTGATTATGGATATCCTAGTTATACCACTGATCTTACCGGGAATGTGTCAAGCTTCTCTCCATTACATATAATGATTGCTATTGGTTTTAGATAGATGCTGCTCATTGTTTTAGGGGAAGATCTCTTTGTTCCTATGCTTTCTAGTACTTTAATAGGAATGGATGCTGTATTTTTTCAAAATCTTGTTCTGCATTTATTGAGATTGTCATATGATTTCTGTTGGTTTTGTTATCAATATGGCCAACAGTTTTTGTTTTTGTTTTTGTTTTTTTCTGATATTGGACCAGCCTTGCATTCCTGATATAAATCCCACTTGTTCATAGTATATTATTCTGCTAATTGTCTTTACTAATATTTTACTTAAATTTTTTTGCATCAATATTCATTAGGGAGATTGGGTTGTAAGTTCCTTTCTCTATTTTGGTTCTTCTGGTTCAGGTGTCAGTGCCATATTTGTATCATAGAAGGAATATGACAGGACTCCTTCTTTACCAAAATTTCCAAATAGTTTACATAGTATTGGAATTAATTGTTCGTTAAATGTTTAGTAGAATCCACTTGTGAATCCATTTGATCCTGTAGATATTTTCTTAGGGAGTTCATTAATGCCTTGTTCAATTTTTTTTTTTCTAAAATGGGACAATTTAGGTAATTTATTTCTTGTCCTGTAATCTGGGCAATTAATATTTTTTGTAAATATTCATTTTGGTTAGATAGATTAGCTGTATAGAGTTGGACAAAATAACTCATAATTTTGCTTTAATTTCTTTTTCATTAGTGGTAAGTGTACCCTTTTCCATTTTTGGTGCTGGTGATTTATTTTTTTCTTTTCTTTTTCTAATCATATTACCCAAATTTTAATCTATTTTCCTGGTATTTTCATAAAATTAACTTTTAGTTTTTTATTTATTAGTTCAATAGTTTCCTTTGTTTCAATTTTATTAATCTCTCCTTTGAGTTTCAGAATTTCTAATTTGGTATTTAATGTAAATTTAATTTGTTCTTTTGTAGCTTGTTAGTTGTATGCCTAATTCATTGATCTCCTCTTTCTCTATTCTTTACAAGCATCTTTTTATAGATATAAAATTTCACTGAAGCACTACTTTGGCTGCATCCCATAGGTTTTGGTATAATGTCTCATTATTGTCATTCTCTTGGTTGAAATTATGGATTGTTTCTGTGATTTTTTTGTTTGACCCACTCCTTCTTTAGAATTAGATTATTTGACTGCAACATATCCAACATATAAAGGACTGCTTGCCATCTAGGGGAGGGGGTGGAGGGAGGGAGGGAAAAAAAAATCGGAACAGAAACGAGTGTCAATATAAAGTAATTATTAAATAAAAATTAAAAAAAAAAAGAATTAGATTATTTGGGGGAAGAGTCAATATGGTAGAGAAGACACACACAACATTTTAAGCTCCTCTCATACCCTCACTACTAATTACCAAATTTAGCCTCAAAAATAGTGCTTGACTGGTAAAATTCATGAAGACTGAAAGTACATCAAGGATAATATGGAAGAATGCCAGAAAACATTGGTTCTGAGCTGTGGGAGCAGGCTAGAACAAGCAGGGAGATAGAAGTAGAGACTAGCATACTAAGCGGAACGGGGTGGGGGAGGACTCTGTGGTTGGAAAATTTACAGGGAGGATATTACCACAGGTTGGATGCTCTGCTTTGGTTGCTAAGCAGCAGACCAGCAGAGAAGTTAAAGACAAAGGTAGAATGTACTCCAAAAAGCACTAGTATCTAACAGGATCTGGCTACACTCCTCCGCAAAACTGGAAGTGAGTGACTGAGCACAGACCACAGCACAGTTATGCAGTCCTGTTCTGTAGCACGGGGGTTTTGCCTGAGTCACAAATCTGCATAGTAGGGATGTCAGCTTGGAGCAGCCTCTAATCTGTACAGTGGAGGGCTCTGCCTGGAGCAATAAAATTTCTGCAGTATGAATGTGCTCCCCAGGGCAGAGACACTTTCAGTGTAGGGCTTTTCCCAGAGAACTTCTGCAGTTCTGCTGCTCTTTGAAGGCCATTTGCAGGATAGGTACTGTCCACATATCTATCCCTGCTCTGCAGAGGAAGCTAAAAATCTCCTTCCCTTGAGGCAGACCCTAGGGGCTTAAAAAAAAAAAAAAGTAATAAAGCCAAACAGACCATCCATAGCTTTTATACAGAAAGAGAACAAGTTTTCAACCCTGAGGAGACTAACAGTAGACAGGCTCCAGACAAAATGGAATTTTGTCCATTCCAAAGGGGAATGTAACCTGGTCCCCATTACACAAGGCTCTCATAGAAGAAATTATAAAAATAAAATCTTAAAAGAGAGCTAGAAGAAAAATGGGGAAAGGAAAGAGAATCGAGGCAAGAGAATACAGAAAAAGCTTATAACTCACTTAAAGAAAAATTTGATAAAGTGAAAAAAGAAAACAACTTCCTGAAATATGAATTGGAAAAAGTAAAGAACTTCCAGGGAGTGCAGGGAAACATAATTTGTGAATTGGAAAAGATAAAGAACTCCCAGGAAAGCAGGATTTGTGAATTGGAAAAAGAAAATAACTCAGTTAAAAAAATAGTGAAATGGGAAAAAAAATTCATAGAGCAAAACAACTCATTTAAAAACTCGATTGGACATATACAAAAAGAAGTTTTTAAAAAAGCCAACAAAGAAAATAACTCATTAATAATTAGTACTGAACAAACAGAAATGAATGATTCGTTGAGACATCAATAATCAGTCAAGCAAAAGCAAAAAAAAAAAAAAAAAAAAAAATAGAAAAAATGTTAAATATCTACTTGGAAAAACAACAGATCTGGAAAATAGATCTAGGAGAGATAATCTAAGGATAATTGGACTTTCTGAAAATTATGATGAAATAAAGAGCCTAGATACTATTTTATAGGAAATCATCAAAGTGAATTGCCCAGATGTAATGGAATCAGAAGGTAAAATAGGCATTGAAAGAATTCATCAAACTGAAAAAGACTCTAAAATAAAAACTATAAGGAATATTGTGGCTAAATTTCAGAACTATCAGACTAAGGAAAAATATTATAAGCAGCCAGGAAAAAAAAATAATTCAAATACTGAGAGCCACAATAAGTATCACTCAGGATCTAGCAGCTTCCACATTAAAGGATCAAAAGGCCTGGCATCTGATATTCCAAAAGGCAAATGAACTTGGAATGCAACCAAAAATAAAATACCCAGCTAAGATTAGCATTTTCTTCCAGGGAAGAAGATGGACATTTAATGAAACAAATGAATTCCATTTGTTTCTAAGGAAAAAACCAGAACTAAACAAAAGATTTGATCTCCAATTATAGGACTCAAAAGAAGCAGAAAAAGGTAAAAAGAACTCTTGATAATTGTGTTCCTGTTATGAATATGCATAAAGAGTGCATGTATAACTTGATTTGCCTGATATAATATAAAAAAAGGAAGTAGAAATAAAAAGGGAATAGTATCAGAAAAAAGAGAAAGGGGGAGATAAAAAGAGGAAAACTATATCCCACAAAGAGGCAAAGGAAATCTATCATATCTGAGGGAATTTAGAGAGGGGGAGGAACATTGTGAGAATCTTACTCTCATCAAAGTTGGCTCAAAGAGAAAATAATTGACATATTTGGTAAAAAGTGGGAGAGGAAAGGGGAAAAGAAAAGAGTAAAATGGGAAAGGTATAAGAAAGGGGAAAGGATTCAAAGGGAGGTGGGAAGGATTCTAAAGAGGGAGAGTTGCATGAGGGAAATGGTACCAATAAGTTTAATACTGGGGAGGGGGGCAAAAGGGGAAAGAAAAAAAGCATAATCTGGGAATAATAACATGACAGGAAATACGAATTAGTAATTTTACCCATAAATATGAATGGCATGAACTCTCCCATAAGCAAAGACACATAGCAGATTGGATCAAAAGCCATAACTCTACAATGTGTTGTTTACAGAAAAGACATTTAAAACAGGATGATACATACAGAGTAAAGGTAAAAGGCTGGAGCATAATCTATTACACTTCACTATTACAAAAAAAAAAAAAAAAGCAAGGATAGCCATGCTGATCAAAGATCAAGCAAAAGCAACAATTGATCTAATCAAAAGAGATAAGGAAGGAAACTATATCTTGCTAAAGGGTAGTATAGACAATAAAGCAAGATAAATACTAAATATATATATATATATATATATATATATATATATATATATATATATATATGCACCAAGGGGTATAGCATCTAACTTCTTAAAGGAGAAGTTAAGAGAGTTGTAAGAAGAAATAGACAGCAAAACTATAATAGTGGGAGATCTCAACCTTGCAAAATCAGAATTAGATAAATCAAACCACAAGACAAATAAGAAAGAAATTAAAGAGGTAAATAGAATATTAGAAAAATTCTACATGATAGACCTTCGGAGAAAACTGAATGGAGACAGAAAGGAGTGTACTTTCTTCTCAGCAGTTCAAGGAATCTATAAAAAAAATTGACTATATATTAGGACATAAAGACCTCAAAAATAAATGCAGAAAGGCAGAAATAGTAAATGCTTTCTTTTCAGATAACAATGCAATAAAAACTACATTCAACAAAAAGCTAGAGGTAAATACACCAAAAATAATAATAATAATAATAATAATAATAATAATAATAATAATTGGAAACTAAATAATCTCATCATAAAGAAAGATAGATTGGGTGAAACAGAAAATTATAGACACAATAATTTCACCCAAGAAATTGACAATGATGAGATATCATAGCAAAATTTGTGAGATGCAGCCAAAGTGGTAATAAGGGAAAATTTTATATCTCTAGAGGCTTACTTGAATAAAATAGAGAAAGAGAAGATCAATGAATTGGGCTTACAACTTAAAAAGTTAAGAAAAAACCAAATTTAAAAAAAAGACTAATCAAATATTAAACTTGAAATTCTAAAATTAAAAGGAGAAATTAATAATATTGAAAGTAAAAAAAAATCTTGAAATAATAAATAAAACTAATAGTTGGTTTTATGAAAAAAAAGAATAAAATTGATAAACCTTTGGTAAATCTGATTAGAAAAAGGAAAGAGGAAATCAAATTGTTCATCTTAAAAATGAAAAAGGAGAATTATCCATCAATGAGGAGGAAATTAGAGCAATAATGAATTAGTTTGCCCAACATTATGCCAATAAATTTGACAACCTAAGTAAAATGGATGACTACATTCAAAAATATAGGCTACCGAGATTACAAGAGGAGGAAGTAAAGTGCTTAAATAGTCCCATTTCAGAAAAAGAAATAGAATAAGTTATTAATCAACTCCCTAAGAAAAAATCCCCAGGACCAAATGGATTTATATGTGAATTCTATGGAACATTTAAAGAACAATTAACCCCAATGCTATATAAACTATTTGAAAAAAATAGGAAATGAAGAAGTCCTACCAAATTCCTTTTATGACACAGATATGATACTGATACCTAAACTAGGTAGATTGAAAACAAAGAAAAAAATTATAGACCAATCTCCCTAATAAATATTGATGCTAAAATCTTAAATAAAATATTAGCAAAAAGACTCCAGAAAATCAAATCATCCCCAGGATAATTCACCATGACCAAGTAGGATTTATACCAGGAATGCAGGGATGGTTCAATATTAGGAAAACTATTAGTATAATTGTCCATGTCAATAACCAAATTAAAAAAAAAAAACATATGATTATCTCAATAGATGCAGAAAAAGCATTTGATAAAATCCAACATCCATTCCTATTAAAAACATTTGAGATAATAAATGGACTTTTCCTTAAAATAATCAGTAGCATTTATTTAAAACCATCAGTAATCATCATATGTAATGGCGATAAACTGGAACCATTCCCAATAAGATCAGGAGTGAAACAAAGTTACCCACTATCACCATAATTATTCAATATTGTATTAGAAATTCTAGCTTCAGCAATAAGAATTGAGAAAGATATTAAAGAAATTAGCGTAGGTAATGAGGAAACCAAATTATCATTCTTTGCAGATGATATGATGGTATACTCAGAGAACCCCAGAGATTCTACTAAAAAGCTATTAGAAATAATCCACACCTTTAGCAAAGTTGCAGGATACAAACTAAACCCACATAAGTCATCAGCATTATTATATATCACTAACAAAATCCAATATTTAAAGTTACAAAGAGAAATTCCATTTAAAGTAACTGCTTGTAGTATAAAATATTTGGGAATCTATCTGCCAAGGGAAAATCAGGAACTACATGAACAAAACTACAAAACACATTCCCCACAAATAAAGTCAGATCTAATCAATTGGGAAAAAAAAAAAACAGCTGAAAAAATATTAAATGCTCTTGGATAGAGAGAGTAAATATAATAAAGATGACAATACTACCTAAACTAATCTATTTATTTAGTGCTATATCAATCAGACTGCAAATAAACTATTTAATGACCTAGAAAAAAATAATAACAAAGTTCATATGGAAAAACAAAAGGTCAAGACTTTCAAGTGAACTAATGGAAAAAAAAATCAAATGAAGGTGACCTAGCTGTACCAGACCTAAAATTATATTATAAAGCAGTGGTCACCAAAACCAGTTGGTAGTGGCTAAGAAATAGAGTAGTGGATCAGTGGAACAGGTTACATTCAAAGTACAAAATAGTCAATAACTTTAATAATCTAGTATTTGACAAATCCAAAGACCCCAGCTTTTGGAACAAGAATTCACTGTTTGACAAAAAATGCTGGGAAAATTGGAAATTAGTATGGCAGTAACTAGGCATTGACCCGCACTTAACACCGTACACCAAGATAAGGTCAAAATGGGTTCATAACCTAGGCATAAAGAATGAGATTATAAATAAATTAGAAGAACATAGGATAGTTAACCTCTCAGACCTGTGGAGAAAGAAGAAATTTGTGACCAGAGAAGAATTAGAAGTCATTATTGATCACAAAATAGAAACTTTTAATTATATCAAGTTAAAAAGCTTTTGTACAAACAAAATTAATGCAGACAAGATTAGAAGGGAAGCAGTAAACTAGGAAAACATTTTTACAGTCAAAGGTTCTGATAAAGGCCTCTTTTCCAAAATATATAGAGAATTGACTCTAATTTATAAGAAATCAAGCCATTCTCCAATTGATAAATGGTCAAAGGATATGAACAGACAATTCTCAGATGAAGAAATTGAAACTATTTTTAATCATTTGAAAAGATGCTCCAAGTCATTATTACGCAGAGAAATGGAAATTAAGACAACTCTGAGATACCACTATACACCTATCAGATTGGCTAGAGTGACAGGGAAAAGATAGTGCAGAATGTTGGAGGGAATGTTGGAAAACAGGGACACTAATGCATTGTTAGTGGAATTTTGAATATATCCACCCATTTTGGAGAGCAATTTGGAACTATGCTCAAAAAGTTAACAAACTGTACATACCCTTTGATTCAGCAGTGTTACTACTGGGTTTATATCCCAAAGAGATCTTAAAGAAGGGAAAAGGACCTGTATGTGCAAGAATGTTTGTGTCAGCTCTTTTTGTGGGGGCTAGAAGCTGGAAACTGAATGGCTGCCCATCAATTGGAGAATGGCTGAATAAATTGTGGTTTATGAATGTTATGGAATATTATTATTCTGTAAGAAATGACCAGCAGGATGATTTCAGAAAGGCCTGCTGAGACTTTTATGAACTGATGCTGAGTGAAATGGACAGGACCAGGAGATCATTATATATTTCAACATCAGTATTATATGATGATCAATTCTGATGGACGTAGCCCTCTTCAACAATGAGCTGAACCAAATCAGTTCCAATACAGCAGTAATGAATTGAACCAGCTACACCCAGCAAAATAACTCTGAAAAATGAGTGTGAACCACTACATAGAATTCCCAATCCCTCTATTTTTGTCTGCTGCATTTTTTATTTCCTTCACAGGTTAATTGTACACTATTTCAAAGTCTGATTCTTTTTGCACAGCAAAATAATTGTATGGACCTGTATACATATATTGTATTTAACATATACTTTAGCATATTTAACATGTATTGGTCTACCTGCCATGTGGGGGGGGGGTAGAGGGGAAGAAGGGGAAAAATTGGAAAAAAAGATTTTGCAATTGTCAATGCTAAATAATTACCCACAAATATATCTTGTAAATATATATATATATATATACATACACATAATTTTAAAAGAGAAAACATCAAAAAAAATCAGGTTATTTCATTTCCAATTAATTTTTAGTCCATCTTTCCCTTGTCCTTCATTGAATATAATTTTTATTGCATTCTGGGCCAAAAAGGAAGCATTTGCTATTTCTTCCTTTCTGAATTTGATTGTGAGGTTTCTGTATTCTGATACATGGTCAATTTTTGTGTAGGTGTACTGTAGTTATGCAAAAAGTTCATTCCTTTCTGTTCCTATTTCATTTTCTCCAGAGGTCTCTCATATCTAAGTTTTCTAGGATCCTATGAATTTCCCCAGTTTCAGAGCCTTCCCAAACCTGAATTAATCTGATAAATTGCCACCTAGAGTACACCATAAACCACGTTTCAAATATTTACATGTCAATGAATCTAATATCTTGTCCCTACAAACATCCCCTACAAACACCCTGGGGTAGCTAAAAAATCTCACATTCTGTTCTTTTAACATTACATGAACACCATTGTAAAACTTAGGTTGTCTATCCATTACTCTCACAATATGATTAATCCTTAGTCTGGTCATAAGTATTAATTAAAAAATATCTCTCACTCCACTTCCAACATACAAGATATTGTTAGTAACTTGACTATTCCTTACATTTTTGTTGAAAGTTAAATTTTAAGTGTTAGAAGATACAACAGGTAGCAATTATAATAAATTTATATATTATGATAACTCAAGTCACAATATTGAACATTTCCAGTAGAAACTTATACAAAGGGGATGACATTTTCAAACTTTATCAGTGTAGTAAAGTCAAGAGCATTGTGCTTAAAATCAAGAATATCTAGGTTCATATCCACCCTTTGATACTTAGTACTGTTATGACCTTGAGACAACTTATCTCTCCTAAGCCTCAGTTTGCTTACCTGTATGATGGACAAAATAATTTCTATACTTTGTTATCATTCTTGCTTTATAAAAACCATAAATATGCCTTATTCCAGGTCTAGGAGTTAAAACAATATTGTTTATACCTCATTGTAAACATTAAAGTATTTTATTTATCACTTATTGAGTACCTAGAGATTTAATAATACATATATGATTTGATGGATCTTTATTTTATTTAATTTTTAATTTATGGAAATCATTTCTATAACAGATCAGAATTGAGTTTTTGGATTTTTTTAAGCATATCATCATACTGTCTGCAAAAGAGATAGTTTTATTATCTCATTCCCTTTGATTTCTTCTATTTCTTTTTCTTCTCTTATTGTTATTGCTTGCTTTTCCAATACAATATTGAAGATTAGTGACAGTATTCTGTTAAGTTTTGTTTTACCTTTAGTTTCTTCTTCCTCTTTACAATTTTACTTAATGATCTCATCAATCTCCATGGATTCATTTATCTTCACTATATTGATTATTCTCAAATTTTCACATTCAACCCAAATATTTCTATTGATTTCCAGGCTTGCATTTCTGCCACAAAATTTGATGTCCTATACGCATTTTAGCCTTATGTATATAAAACTCATTATCTATTCATTTAATCCCTCCCCACTTTTAAAATTACCTATTACTGTTGAAAGAACCATCATCTTCCTAGACTCAAAAAATGTTATTTTCCACTAGTTTCTCTCTCTTATCTTCCATATTGACTGTGTTGCTTATTTTTATTAATTTTACATTCCAAACATCTCTCATATATATCATTTTATCTCCTCTAACACTAGTACTCCTGGTGAATGGCATTCATCATATCACACCAAATTTTGAAATAGCCAGCTGATTGGTCTTGTTTTCACAAGTCTTTCCACACTTCAGGCCATTGTCCACTCTTCTGTCAAATTGATCTTAAATTTCAAGGCTGACCACATTATTTTCAAAGCTTCACTTTCCCCTCACTATCTTCGTAGTTTCTTTATCCAATATACTTTTCTATCTATTGACATTGGCTTCCTTACTGTTCTTCAAACCAGAGACTACATCTTCTAATTCCAGACATTTTTACTGGTTGTCCCCAAAGAATAGAATGTTTGCCTTCCCCATCTTCCTCTCTTGGTTTCACAGGCTGGCTTCAACTCTCAGCTTCTTTGGAAAGCTTTTCCTGGTCCTTCTTAATTCTAGTGCCTCCCCTTTATTAATCATTTCCAATCTATCCTATTTGTAACTTCTTTGTTACTTGAATGTTGTCTCCCTTATTAAATCGTGAGCTACTGTCTTTTACATTCTTTTTATAGCCACTATTTCTTAGAATTAATTATTTTCCTTAAAACTCTTCTCAGTGTATAACTTTCTCCCAACATGATCTATTCATTTTCTCACAATGCATTCACAAAACTGCTATATATATCTTATATAATATTTGTGTATGTTTTTTGTTATCTTCTCCAAAAGAATGTAATCTCCTTGATGTTAATGTTTCATTTTCTGTCTTTGAATTTTTAGCAGATAGATATGCTAGATCCTTATAAATAGTAGGTATTTAAAAAGTGCTTCCTAATTGATTGTCCATGAATTCATATACTCAGAAACTCGTGAATGGAAACAATAGAACGCAAATTGCTTGTTAAACTGGACCTGCAATGTAAATAATTCTGGGGAGCAAGAGATAGTTAAGCTCTCCTTTCAACTCTGACTTGAATCATCAGAATAGGGTGATGTCACAAGGCTCTCTATTTTCAGGAAAGTGTTCTGATCACTCGTCATTGACAAAATATTCTAAATTATTTCTTAATATAGCTTTATCTAAAAGAAAGGAGTAGTTTCCAGTGAAGTGGGAACAAAAAGGTCCAAGGAGTATATCTTCAACCTGGGAAATTAGGTCCCTAGTGGTGAAAAAGCTCCTCTTACTCCTGTTACAAATATATGAACTTTAAATGTAAAGTTATTTTAACAATATGTTAAAAAAAAATATCTAATGAAGAAAAAAGTATCACCTTAACGTATATGAAAGAAAACCTGATTTTTTTTTTTAACTAAGTGATTCTTCACATTGTTAAGACAGCTCATGATCAATTTGGTTAAAAGAACATTGTATAAAAAAAACATTTTTTTATGTTGTTGCATAGCTTTTTTTTTTTTCTTGGATACTTATAGAACAAAAAACCTTCTCTTTTGGGAACACTTAAATGTAAGTAAATTAGAAATCTAGTTAATAAGATTTTAAAACCACAGCCCAGTACGAGAAAGCATTTTAAATGAGCATTGCTAAGATTTATACTTTCTAAGTGTTGAACAGGTGAGAATTTATATTATAGATGAATAATAGCTAAAAATGAGTCCAATGCCTGCTCATTTTGGAACTTTTTTGGGTCTCAATAAAAAGCAACTAAGCCACTTTTCTTTTTTGGTAATATTTTCTTTTTAGATGGGACTGAGAACAGATAGCAACACTGTGCCATCACCAGACCCCACTGTTTTCTAAGCTGGCCAGTCTCATTAGAGCAAGAGACCATGGCGGCAAATCTCAGGGGGTATTTATGTGACACCAAAGAACTCACCATGACAGGCCTTCAACTCCTGATTCAACCAAAGGTCTTTCTTAAATATTGTTTTCTTCTTTTTGCTGCATTTATTCACAGTTGACCCTATATTTTAGATGGTACATAAGCTCCAGTATTCCAGGTATCCTAGGGACTTGAATGGCTGATATAATGCCTGTATTGAAAATGAAAAATAGAAGAATTTTGTTGAACCTATAAAAAGCATGACATTTTGCCTGGCCCTGAGCTTTACTGTTCAAAATTGTCCTTTTTCAGGTTGCAGCTCTTTGATTTGTGAGATAGAGAGGATCATATCTTGGCAATTACTGAATCATAAAAGATCCCTGCCTCTTCCCAGCTCATTTTATGTAAAAGGAAAAGAAAATCCCTTTATCTGGTTTAATGCATTGTCTTTATTTTCCTTTATTTTCTCATTTTTTGAAATTCATTCTATACCGATTTGGGGAAAACTCATGTAGATGTTAATTTTTAAAAAATCAATTTGCTCCAAGGTGATGTATTCATGTAGTTAACAGTTGAAGTGAATGTCAGGGGAATGAAATGTGTAGCAGTGCTGTCTTTGATAGGCAGCCTTGTGAAAGAGCCAACGCTGGTTCTGTTGTTATTTAAAGTGTGTCACAGTCAGCTATGAGCAAGCATTGAGAAGTGTTGGATATATCAGGGAAGCAAACCAACATCCACTAAAGTCCTAGTGATTCCAGGATAAGTGTGCAAGCTCATGGTGAGCTGCATTCAAATTCCTAGGGATTTTTAACAGCTCAGAAATGAATCTTTGGCCACAGATTTATCTCTGCTAAGCAGTGAGTAGGAAAAATTCCATATACCCTGTCTCCTATTTAATTTCATAAATATTTGTTAAATAATTGTTGAATGCAAATCATTATGCTAGACATTAAGAAAGATATAAAGATAAAACAGATGTAGTCCCAGTTGAAAACAGGATGGGTTACAGAGAAGATAAAACTTATAAACAAGTAATTATAATACAAAGCAGATCATGTTAAGTGCCTAAAAATATCTTTAAAATACTATGAGCTAATCATCCCTCTTTAAGAAAGGGGACCTTTCATTTCTATGATTCTTAGTGTTAGTCATGAGGAGATTAACAGTATATCCAGAGATTGTGTCAGAATGAAATGGAAATGGAACATATATGCTTCCCTGGCATTAAACACGTAGAACTCACAATAAACACTAATCAAGTCAATTCTACCATTACTGGCAAAGAGATCACTTAATTGCACTATTATTCCAATCAGTATTTTTTTTTTAATCCTCTCTCCAAAATATTCCACCCCAGCCACTATTTCTTTATGTATGTTGTGTTTCACTATTAGAATAAAAGTTCCTTGAGAATATAGAATGATTTGTTTCTTTGGATTTTTATACTTATATCTATATAGCTGGAAATTAGCACAATACTTGACATATGCTTAACAATTTTTTAATTAATAAATTTATATGTAGACTTACAGCCATAGTTAAAATGAACCAATAAAACATATTAAGAAAAAAAAAATTCAGTCATTTAGGAGAACAAAGAGACAGCAGTGTCAAAAATCCGGAGAGGACAAACTGAAAGGAGAGATGGTAATTAAAAGTATGAAACATTGCAGATTGGTCAAAAAAGAATATAAAAGAAAGGTATATTTAAAGATTTTTGTCAGTCAAAAGTATTTAATACTTAACCAATATGGGCAATCTGTCTCAGTTTCTTTATCTATGAAATGGAATGATAATAACATTTACTCACAGGGCTGTTGTGAGGATTAAATAAAACAATGAAAGTAAATGCATCATAAACATTAGCTATTATTATAAATAAAATGTTTCAAGCTGTTACTGCCTCAAAAAATTATCTGTATCCTTCCATTGAAAGTTTATTGTCCTTTATTCTTGAAGAGGAATAAAATAAGGTCACTATGTTAGAGTTGTTACAATATATAAGAAAAAGTCCAAGCTCTTTTCTTCAGGCTTTCCAAGGCTTTCCTTTATCTGTGTCCACTCTGCTGACCAAATTCACAGACACCAAGGTATAGTAAATAAAACAAAGCATTTGGAGATTGAGGACTTAAGTTGAAATCCCTGTTCTGATACTTCTAATATACCAAAACACTTGAGACTCAGTGATTTATCATTTCAGGCCCTGACTTCCTTTATCCATAAAATGAATAAGTAGAACATAAGATTCTTGAGATTCCATTCAGGTAAAATCATCTATATTCCCACTACTTCCCTACTTGAATATTCTCCTCCTGCTAGTATCATCTGCTACCTGTTACCTCCACATGCCTGATGAACTTCTACTTTCAATTTTTTTTTTTTTGTCCATATTCTCTAGTCCCTTAGGAACAGAGACCATATGTCCATAGTCCCTACTCCTGAGCGGGCAGAAGCTGATTGATCCTGAACTTCTGAATTCTTGTCTATTATAGGGCTAAAGCTAACTCTCCATACTAAAGTGTCCATAATAAGTCCAATACCAATAAGATGAGCTCTTGGGCCATCAGCTTACCTAAAGAAACCAAACTTGATCTGTGTATTGGAAGCCAATTAAAGTTTTCTAGTAATCAGTATGAGGCTTGAGTCCATAAGTGGCTGCTGTACTTCTAGTTTGAGCAAGCGAGAGGAACCCTATCCCTCCCAAAGAAAAACCCAAACAGAGACCATGTCTGGTACCTCTTTATAATTCTGGGAGTGCCTGATAACAGGGTCTTACATGCAGATGCCAGACAAATACCTTGCAGCTTGCTTATTTGATTTAAAAAAAAATTCTAAAAGGCCTAGAAAGACTTACATAAACTGATGCTAAGTGAAGTGAATAGAACAAGGAGAACATTATACACAACAATAGCAAGATTATGCAATGATCAATTCTGATGGTTGTGGCTCTTTTCAATAGTGAAATGATTCAGACCAATTCCAATGGTCTTTTGATAAAGAAAGCCATCTGCACCCAGAGAAGGACTGAATGTGGATCATAATATAGTATTTTAACTTTATTGTTGTTTGCTTGCATTTTGTTTTCTTTCTCATTTGTTTTTCCTTTTTTGGTCGGATTTTGTGTGTGTGTGTGTGTGTGTAGCCTGATGATTGTGGAAATTTGTACAGAAGAATTGCATATGTTTAACATATATTGGATTACTTGCCATATAGGAGAAGGAGTTGGGGGAAGAAAAGAAGGAAAAAAAATGAAATACAAGGTTTTACAAGGGTGAATGTTGAAAATTATCTATGCATGTATTTTGAAAAAAAAAGCTTGTAAAAACAGATGTTTCTTCAAACTTCTACCAATTGTTTTCCTTGAAGAAATCTAACAAAAGCAAAAACTATTTCTATTATGGAAATTTGAGAATCAGTTTAATGTTGTCCAGTAGATTTCTAAGATAGATCACAATACTTTTTTTGACCCATCCACAAATGTTTCTCTCCAGAGATCAGAACCAAAATAAAGAAAAAGGGGAAAAAAAAAACAAAACAGACAGTAGAAAGTACAAAAATAATTCCTAAGTAGGTCACAGCAATTCTCTCAATAATACCTCACTTACAGAGGGAAAGCTACCTACAATTGCAATGTGTTGTAAATAGATTAATTGTACCTCACAAGCAACTGGGAATTTCTAGTGCAAATATTTGATTTTTGCATTTAGTGGGCAGCCAGCTCACAGCCAATTTCCCTACACAAAAAGAGACAGGTCTGGTGTTTTTTAATGGAACTGGCTGTCTCTCCCATGTGACTCCTCTCAGGTGTGTAACTTTGAGAGGATTCCCAGATTCATTATTGGAAAACAGTTAAGTATGCAAGCATTGGCAGTAGTAAGCAGGGCCCTTCTGTTTGAAACAATTCTTTTAGTAGAACTGGATATAATACATGGCAAGCATATTCTCAATAAACAGAGGTGGGCTGTTCTGAGGCAAAATGAGGTTTTTAGTATATTCACTCACTCCACCCTCATCTATCTCTAAAAATAAAATCGCCTCTATGAGCTAAGGGAAATTTTTTTTCCTTGTGTATTAACTGATGGGAAGAGGCAAATTATATTGTATTAGCTTCTATACTCGCCTAGGTAGTTAAGAAAGTGGTAACTTTGTGTTAAGCTTAACAAGTCTTAGACATAATGCTAACAAAACAGTGGGCTTCAACTCAGGTTGATATAGGTACATCTTTCTCTGATAATTACTAGCTATGTGACAATGATAAAGACAGGTAATCTCTCAAAATCACTCAAAGTTTCTTTAATCACAAGTTTAGGGAGTTGAACTCTAAAATTATTAGCATCTTTTCCAACTCGAAATTTTTAATCCTATTATCTTATTTTGAGGAACTTTCCAGATTTTGTAAAAAAAAAAAAAAAAAAAAAAAAAAAAAACTGGCTACAAATAAACAATGAAACCAGGCCCTTTTGCCTTGCCAGTGACCACAGAGAAAGAGGGTAAATCTTTCCTTATGATTGTGAAAGTTCATGGGCATCTTTACTGTCACCTCCTATACTATTAAAGTCATTAACATGATGCAAAGATAGAGGACAATTTCTTAAGGGTCAGCATATCCCAATGGGGGATTTCAGGTTAGCTACAGATGAACCCTTTATCAGTCATCTCTTCTCCCTTTTTAGCCCATCCCCTATTCCTCAGTCAGAATAATGGTTCTTATTTATAGATTTAATCATGCAACTTTTTAGCTAAAAGGGAAAAAAATATTTGATGGCTCTCAGCTGCAAATTCAATAAAGTTACTTTGCCTGATATTCATGTCCCTGCACTGTTACCACTTTGCCCATTATTTTCCCTTGGAGATCTTATGCCCCAGCTGAACTTAACTATTTTCTGTTTCTTAATTATACCCTATGAATTCCTTATTTCTTAAATCTTTCATCATATTATTCCTTCTACCTAGTATCTTCTTCCCTTCTTCACCATAAAAAAGGTTTATCACTTCTTTAAAACTCAATACAAATGCCAATTTTTGAATGGAATTTTTTTTGAATACCTGCTTCTTGAGAACTTTCACTTTTATTCTGGATTCTCAAATAAACACAAAGTATTAATTAATATCTGCATTTATGCTATAATTCTTTTGGAGGATTATAGAATTTATGAGGGCAAAAACATGTCTTATTTAAACTTTGTGTCTCCAATTTTTTTCTAAAACAAACCTCTATATGCAGAAAATCTTTTAAAAATGTTGAAATGATGAGAGTCACTAAAACAAAACTAATTTTGGTCAAAATCCACTCAAAAGCCTTCATTAACTTATTCAGAATGTTCTCTTCAAGGTAAACAATAGCTTTTTCAAAAAATACCCATAACTTTGGAAAATCTGAGGTTCCTTGTCAACTAAACCTACTGTTATTAGCAACAAGTTATCAGACTAGAAAACAAATACTGAATTAAAAAACAGACAAAAACAAAATAAAAAAGCTACAACTAGACAAATGAAGTAGCATCTCCTAAAGAAAATAGCTAATAGGATAAGATAAAATATGAGGAATAAATAGAAAAGTTACTTTCTTTTGCCTGAGGAAAAAATAATCCAGCAAAATCAAAATGTAGTTGCATATGAGATGCTTTATGAAGCTTCTTCTCTCTCTTTCTTTTCTATTGAAAAAACAAAAGGTAATATATCAGTCTTAGTAAGGCAAAGCTGTAGCCAATCTTTCCATTTTTCTAACTAGTTTAAACTGCATAAATATTCTATATGTGGCTTAAACAAAAGTTAGTTACATGTACTTATATATATTTTTATTATATATTATAATAGATAATGTTACATATAGTATATAATATATAAATATTCATATATATGTATATATGAAAATAAACAGGACAATGTTTTAAAACTAAACTAACCTCCTAAATACAAATTAATAGTAAGGGCTTTTTATTCCTGATGAAAAGACCAGATCTGAATGGAAATTTTGATTTTCAAATATAGGATTTTGGAGAAGCATAGGGAGGTAATCAGAAAAGTGATATTATAAGGGACTTATTAAGGTTTATCTATTTACATTCCTACAAAGGAAGATGATATTTTTAACTCATTAGAACTTTTTCATTATTATGGCAATTAGAAAGAGTAGAGACAAAGGGCACAGGTGTGAGTTGAATATGAAGGGATAATACCTTTTTAAAAAAAACGACAAAATTAAGGGGTGAGAGAGGAATGTACTGGAAGAAAGGGAAAGGCAGAAGTGAAATGGTGTAAATTTTGTGCCCTAAAAAAGAGACAAGAAAAACATTTTTACAATGGAGGGGAAGAAAGGGAGGAGAGGGGAAGTAATTGAACTTTATTCTCATGAAAACTGGCTGAAAGAGAAAATAACATACATACTCAATATAGTAATAGAAATCTACCTTCACTCTGTAGGAAAAATAGGAGGGGAATGGAGTATGGAATGGGGGGAAAGTGATAAAAAAAAAGAGCACTTATTGGTAAGTACCAAAACACTTTTGAGGAGGGACAAGGTTAAAAGAGAGAGAGAATAAATTGGGGAGAGAATACAGTTAGCAAAAGTAATTGTAATAAGAATTTCAAAGCAAGTTTTTCTGATAAGATCTCATTTCTCAAACATAAAGGGAACTGTCAAACATAAAAAATAAGAACTATACGCCAATTGACAAATGATCAAAAGATATGATCTGCTCCCAAAGTGCATATATATATGCTACAAATGTATGCATATCTTTTGACCCAACAATGCCACTATTAGGCATGAATACCAAAAGAAATGTAAAAAAAAAAATAAAGGAAAATGACTGATATGTACAAAAACTATTCTTAACAACTCTCTTCTCAGGGCAAAAAAAAAAAAAAAAGGAAAATTGAAGGGATGCCTATCAATTGGGGGAATGACTCAACAACCTGTAATAAGTGTTTTTGATGGAATATTATTATTCTGTGGGAAATGATGAGCAGGATTCTCTCAGGAAAAAAAAATACCTGGAAAGTCCTCCATGAACTCAAGAAAGTCTTCTATGAACTCAAGCAAGGTGAAATGAATTGTAGACAAAGCAAGCAATGTTCTGGGATGACCAGCTGTAAATAATTTTGCTATTCTCAGTAGCACAATCATCCACAACTACTCTTTGGGACTTCAGATAAAAAATCTTATCAATTCCCAGAGAAGGAACTGGTTGTGTCTGAATATAATTTGAAGCATTCTCTCTCTCTCTCTCTCTCTCTCTCTCTCTCTCTCTTTTGAGGGTTTTTAGTTTCATTAAGATGGGAGATCTATGTTTTCTTTACAACTTGACTTTTATGGAAATGTTTTGTTTTGTTTGTTTTGATTTTAATAGCTTTTTATTTACAAATTATATGCATGGGTAATTTTACACCATTGACAATTGCCAACCTTTTGCACCAATTTTTCCCTTCCTTCCCCCCACCTCCTCCCCTAGATAGCAGGATGACCAATACATGTTAAATATATTAAAGTATAAATTAAATACAAAATAAGTATACATGTCCAAATTGTTATTTTGCTGTACAAAAAGAATCAGACTTTGAAATATTGTATAATTAGCCTGTGAAGGAAATAAAAAAAAATGCAGGTGGACAAAAATAGAGGGATTGGGAATTCAATGTAATGATTCTTAGTCATCTCCCAGAGTTCTCTCAATGAGTGTAGCTGGTTCAGTTCATTCCTGCTCCATTGGAACTGATTTGGTTCATCTCATTGCTGAAGATGGCCAAGTCCATCAGAATTGATCATCATATAGTATTGTTGTTGAAGTATATAATGATCTCTTGGTCCTGCTCATTTCACTCAGCATCAATTCATGTAAGTCTCTCCAGGACTTTCTGAAATCAACCTGTTGGTCATTTCTTACCAAACAATAATATTCCATAATATTCATATATATGGAAATATTTTGCATAATTTCACACATGGTTTCTTAATTATGGATGGGCATAGTGGAAAGAACTAGAACAGAAAAATTTTAAAACAATATAATTTTTTTTGTTGTTTTCAATGTAACTGGAGGAAAATATTAAATTAAAATTTTAAATAGTAAGAGCTTTCAATGTAATATTAATGATTTTTAAAGATTTATTAATTTTAACATTCTTTTCCTTTTTAATATTGAGTTCCAAATTATCTCCCCCCTTCCCAATGTTCCTCCATTTTCCCTCTCACCTCCACTGAAAATCCAAGTGATATGTCAATTTTACATGTGAAATCATACAAAAAACATACTTCCATATCAGCCATATTGTCAAAAAATAAAAGAAAAATAAAGTGGGAAATTATTCTTCAATTTGTACTCAAAGTTTATCAATGCTCTCTCTGAAGGTAAATAGTATTTTTTTCTCTGAGGCAATTGGGATCAAGTGACTTGCCCAGGATCATACAACTAGGAAGTGTTGTGTCTGAGCCCAGATTTGGCCTCAGATCCTCCTGACCTCAGGGCTGGTGCTCTAACCACTGCTTCACCTTGCTATCCTGTAAATAGTATTTTTAAAAAATCCTTTGGAATTTTATTGGATTATTTTACTGATCAGACTAATCAAGACTTTCATAACTGATTATCATCACAAAACTGCTGTTACTGTGTACAATGATCTCCACGTTCTTCTCATTGTCACTTTACAATTTATACAAATCTTTCCACATTTTGTTTGGTTTTGTATTTTATTGTTGTTGTTTGTTGGTTGGTTGGTTGGTTTTCTTAAACCACTCCCCTCATCTTTTCTTATAGCACAAAAGTATTCCATAAGAATCATATTTCACAACTTCTTTAGCCATTCCCCAATGAACATCCTCCCAATTTCCAATTCTTTGCTACCTCAAAAGAGCTGCTATAAATATTTTATACATATGTCTTTTTTTTTTTCTTTTTTCTTTGATTTCTGAGTACAGACCTAGGAGAAAACTTATAGAATTTTATAGCTATTTGGGTGTAATTCCATTTTTTGCCAGAACAGTTGGAATTATTCAGCAGTTCCACCGACTATATTGATATACCTATTTTTTCCTTAGCCCCTCTAGCATCTGTTATTTATGATAGATATGAAGTGATAATTAAAAGTTATTTGAAGTCACATTTCTCTAATCAATAATGACTTAAAACATTTTGCATATTGCTACAGATATTTTGGTTTCTTCTTCTGAATATTGACTGTTAATATCCTTTGACCATGGGGAATAGTTCTTATTTTTGTAAATTTGATTTAGTTCTAGATTCAGTGTATATTTGAGAAATGAGATCTTTATCAGAGAAACTTTATGTGAAATTTTTTGGAATTATTTCATTATCTATAACACTTTTTAAGAAAATGTGATTTTCCTGAGTATCCCTTTTAATTAAATCTATTTTTGCCTTTATTTTGTCTGAAATCATGATTTCTACTGTTTTTTTTTTACTTCAGCTGAAGCATAATAGATTCTGTTCTAGTCCTTAATTTTAACTCTGTGTGTCTTTCTGTTTCAAGTATGTCTCATAAATAAATATGTGTTGGATTTTGTTTACTTATCCATGCTATTTCACTTTATGTGTGACCCCATTCACATTTAGTCATGATTTCTAATTGTATATTTCACTCAATATGTTATCTTTTGTTTCTCTCTTTTTCTCTCTCTTCAATATAGTTCTTCCTCAGAATTTTGTTTTGTTTGTAAGCACTGATTGTTTTAATCTGCCCTCTCCTTAATTTGTCCATCACTTCTTTTATCATATCCCCTTTCCTTCCTATTTCCCTACTAGGCAAGTTACATTTCTATATGCAATTGAATGTGTACAATTTTTTGTACCAATTTTAATGTGGGGTTCAAAGTTGTATGCAACCATCACCTCCACTTTTGCCTCTGGTATTATAAATTCTTCTTTTGCTTTCCTTTTTTATGACAGAAAAGTTTCTCCATTCTACCTTTCCCTTCCCTCTTTTCCAGTGCATTCCTCTTTTCCCTTCTTTTTTTTGGGGGGGGAGATCATTCCAATATAATTGATACATATCCATGCTTCTTGAACTGCCCTAATAATGAAAAAGTTATTAGATGTTACATATATCTTCCCATATAGGAATGTAAAAGTTTAATTTTATTGAGTCTCTTATGTAGTCTCATGTTTAACTTTTTATACTTTTATTAAGTCTTCTGTTTCAAAATCAAATTTCTTATTCAGCTTTGGTCTTTTCTTTTCTTTTTTTTTAATAACTTTTTATTGACAGAACCCATGCCAGAGTAATTTTTTACATCATTATCCTTTGCACTCACTTCTGTTCTGATTTTTCCCTTCCCTCCCTCCACCCTCAGTTCTTTATATGTTAAATAGGTACAGTATATCCTAGATACAATATATGTGTGCAGAACCAAACAGTTCTCTTGTTGCACAGGGAGCATTGGATTCAGAAGGTATAAATAACACAGGAAGAAAAATAAAAATGCAAGCAATTTATATTCATTTCCCAGTGTTCTTTCTTTGGGTGTAGCTGCTTCTGTCCATCCTTGATCAATTGAAACTGAGTTAGCTCTCTTTATCGAAGAGATCCACTTCCATCAAAACACATCCTCAAACAGTATCATTGTTGAGGTATATAATGACCTCCTGATTCTGCTCATTTCACTTAGCATCAGTTCGTGTAAGTCTCACCAGTCCTCTCTGTATTCATCCTGCTGGTCATTTCTTACAGAACAATAATATTTCATAACGTTCATATACCACAATTTACTCAACCATTCTCCAATTGATGGGTATCCATTCATTTTCCTCAGCTTTGGTCTTTCAACAGGAATGCTTGAAAGTTCTCTATTTCACAAAATATCTATTTGCTCCTCAAAGGATCACACTCTATTTTGTTGGGTTGGTGATGGTTGATTACAATCTTAGCTTTTTTACTTACTAGAATATTCTATTCCAAGCTCTTTGCTTCTTGAATGTTAAGATCACCTGTTTCTTTCTGGCTTTTTAAGGTATTTTCTCTTAGACTTGGAAGCTTGGGAATTTTTGTTATAATATTCCTGGAAATTTTCAATTTTGGATTGATATATTCTTTCCATTTCTATTTATTTCTCTGGAGCAAATATAATGGGGCATATATCCTTGATTACTTTTTGAAATATTATGACTAGATTCTTTATTTGATCAAACTTGCAAATAATCCAATACTTTGTTAAAGTATCTCTCCTAGATCTATTTTCCAGGTCAGTTGTTATTCCAGGGGGATATTTCATATTTTCTTCTATTTTTTTATTATTTTGGCTTTGCTTTATGTTTTTTGATGTTTCATGTAATCAAGGGCTTCTACTTGCTCAATTATAAATTTCAAGAAATTATTTCTTGTAGTAAGCAGACTACTTGTGTTTCATAAGATATTATTTTCTTCAGCATTTTGGGGGCTCTTTTACCAAGCTGTTAATTCTCTTTTCATAATTTTCTTGCATCATTCTTATTTCTTTCCCAAATTTTCCCTCTACCTCTCTCAAGTCTTTGTTTAACTCTTTTGGATCCAATTAACCTTTTTCTTTGAGGCTCTTTGTAGCTATTGTCATGTTGTTTTCCTCATCTGAATGTATGTCTTAATATTCCCTGCCACCACAGAAGCTTTGTAATGGTCAAATTTTGTTGTTGTTTTCTCATTTTTCTAGTTTATTTCTTGACTTTGTTTTGTGACTAGGCTCTGCTTATCTGGAGGTCAGGAGCCACAGTGCCAGACTTCTTGTGCAAGCTGTTTTCAGAGATAGTTTTGGAGATCTGCAAACTTTTGTTTCTTCCTAGGTAAAATAATCCTGAGAAATACTTGATCACAATTTTACTAGTCTGTGCTCTGGCCTTTACCAAATAAGGACCCTTGGTCCCCTATAGCTACACACACTAGCACTCCTCTCTTCTTTGGCCCTGTGCCTAGAACCACTGTATCCTTGTGATCAATGACTTTTACTTCTTTCTTCACTGAAACTGGGATCTAGAACTACATATGGGCAATAGAATTGTCAATGTGCCATCTGTACCTAGTGCTAGCAAAGGGTCCCCTATATTGTTACATATTCTTCTGAAGTTGCTGATGCTGCTTGACATTTATCACCACTGCAAATGTGGGCTCAGGTAAGACCTCCACCCTGATTTTATTTCCCTATTTACCTCATAAGTTTTTTTTTTTTTAGACTGGAAAAAATAGAAAAAAAATAGCTGTTTCTGCAATATGATTGAGGTATTATTTTAAAGTTGTTTGGAGGACAATATTGGAGAGTTCAGTGGGTGATGATCCATAATCTACCATGTTAGCTTTGCCAACATTAATGATTTAGAGCTAGTTGATGAAGAGAAAGTAAAAGATTAGTGAGAAAGGGATAGAATTATACCTTGGATATTTCTAGAAAGAACTGCTAATTTATTTCGCTAGATACTACTTTTTGCATAAAACCCTTTTGGTAGCTTGTTCCTTCAGAAAAGTTCTTTTAAATTATTTTTGAAATGAGCAGTTTTGTTATTATCAATTATCCTCAATTATTTTAATGAATATTTTTTTTGTAAAGAATGGGAAACTTATAGCTAGTTTCCATGGGCATGTACATAGCTAAACTCAGGTATTCTAATTCTAATTGACATGCCCTAAGGTGAATATTATTTTTGATCTTTCCCCAAGGGAATGGTCCATCTTTTATGAATCCTCATACTATTTCCAAGATTTCCTTATTACTGATATCATAAAATTCAAAGAGCTTGACTTTTTGAATTTCCATAGTTTAGCTGTCTTTTCCAGTCCTCCTCCTTTTTTTAAACATCAGTGCCCTTTATGACTTTATATACTAGTCAATATGGAATATTTTAGAACTTTAGATGAAAGAAAATAACACAACATAGGAAATATCTTTGATTGGATAAAAGATTCAGATACTGGGCATAAAGATTGAATCCAGTTCAGTGAGTGAGTCAAGCAATAATCCAGTTAGTTGGTAGAAGTACTTCACCTTACAGGGTTGTTTTCCTCAAAGAGAATTGCTTTTAGAAATTGGTTGCTGAAAGAAAGAGATATATTCTTGCTCTCTTCCCCAAGGTCTATTGATCATATCATTGGATCATTGCAATTACTGGACCAATAGAAAACAGTCTATGCAGATGAAATCAATTACTTGACCAATAGGAGACAACACATTCAGGCAGGTGTAAGAAAGTCACCTAAGAAAATGCAGTTTTAGAAAGCATGACCTCTCCCAATCCTGAGTTACATGAGACCTGAAGCCTGTATTTCTTCTTCTTTTTTTATCATAAAATCAATAATAGCATAAGGCCAGTATTCTGATCATCTCCACATCAAAAACCAGTTCCTCCATGATGAAAAGAATTATATACATAATAAAGTTTGCCTTTTATTTCTTCCTGCAGCTTGGAAGAATGGAAATAGTATTAAGATAAATCAATAATTAGTTGCTCAGTTCTGGGCAGAAAACTCTATGTACTGCCTAGTGACTAAAGTCACTCATTACAAATACAATCTGCCCCTTTGCATGGTGCACAGTGTACAATGTACCCAGCATACAGTAAGTACTTAATGCTTATTGATCGCCTACCATGACAAGCCAGTAATCTCTTTCCAAATAACTATTCTAGTTTATTTTTCTATTATAGATAGTCTATATCATACTTCAGGAGAATTAAGTGGCACAGAGAGAGATAACGTTGAGCCTGAAGTCAAGAAGATTTATCATCTTAAGTTCAAACCTGTTTTCAGACACTAGTTGTGTGACTCTGGGTTAATCACTTAACTCTGTTTCACTCAGTTTCCTTATTTGTAAATGAGTTCGAGAAGGAAATGACAAACCACCACAGTATCTTTGCCAAGAAAACCCCAAATGGGCTCATAAAGAATTGGACTGACTGAAACAACTGAAACAATGAAAACATATTTTCATGAACAATATTTGTTTCAGTTTTCATCAATTTTCACTCAAATACACATCTTCACTCTGGTTTTTCTATTTCCCCATGTGATCACATCTTTTTAATATATACTTAAATTCCACATCTCCCATTGATCTTTCCTCTTCCTTCTGAATGATATTTATCCTTTTAGAGCCATATTTCTTTTCTACATTTTATCACATAAAGTCTCAGTGATAATACTTTTGAGGTGAAATTCCTTCCTATTATCAGGATCTCTAGCTAAATCTGGCTTTTAGCCATTCTTCATGCATTTCTTGAGAGAAATTAAGCAACTCTCCCAGAATCACATTTACTCTTTTTTCACCCTTTGAGTGGCCAGATCAAGTGCTTACAATGTAAAAACTAATACTTTTTTCCTACTATGAACATATGTCACATTGATCACATTGATGCTTGACATGACATCCTCTTACCTTAATATATGCTCCCACACTTCTCCTTAACATCTGAAGAAAATGCTAATATCTCTTGAATTTCTGATAAATTCAGAATCTGTTATTATTTATTTGAATAAGCATTCATATAAAAGGAAAGGAAATTCTTCCTCTTGTGACCTCCTCTTTTAAACTAGGAAATTTCTTATTAGAAGACAGTAAAAACATTTGCACTTGATGGTCTATTCTTTCTCTAGGTCTATTTAGCTCTCTAATTGAGAAGTGCCTTCATCATAGATCTGACCTTTCATATTCAGATTTGATTTTTTTCTTACTTCACACGCCATACATTTTCAAATAAATCTTTCTTTACAAAAAATAAAGGAGAGCTGCCATAGAAGTAAAAATATGTTTTCAAATAAATGAATTAAATTCTAATTTTGTAGGAATAAAAATATAGTTTAACTGGTTATTTGATATTATATAGATAAAATGTGAGAATTTAATCAATATCTTTTAACCTCTGAGCAGAGATTCCTTGAAGCAGAGATTTTTAATCTGGAGTCAATGTTTTAGGTGATTGTACATATATAACCTATCTCAGATTGCTTGCCATCTTAGGGGAAAGGGGGTTGAGGGGGAAAGGGAAGAAATTTGTCCTCAAAGCTTTATTTTCAAAGAATGTTTAAAATTGCCTTCACATGTAGTTGAAAAAGAATACAAAATAAAGAAATAAATGGAATAATCTGGTTGCATCACCTAACAAAATTTAATTATGTGCTAGTTAATACATATACACGGAAGCAGTCACTACCAAGTAAAGATCAATTCAAAATTGAATCAATTCAAATATCCCTGAAATTATAAATGCCAACCCATTAGAAAATATGATTTGATTTCTTTTTTTTTTTAGGAAAATTATTAGAGAGAATAAAAAAAACTAGCAACAAATCTTTCCCAAGATCAAAGAAAACAAAACACCTGGGATTTTTCACAAGGTCTTCCATTCACCTATAGTTTGCCACAGTCACCCCTTCTCTCCCCCTACCCCGAAAAAAAGAACAAATTAGCCATTTCTATTTGGAACTCTTCTAAGCAAGATGGTAATAATTTGGGGAAAAGGGGAGAATCCAGCTACCATGTTCTCTAACATCAATGGTTTCTATCTTGCCCTAGCCACATTCATCAGCAATTCAATTCAATGATAGAAACATTAATTAAGTACTTACTATTTTTAAGTTGAGGAGATAACCTCTTTCCCAAATGAGAAGCAATATGAATCTAATGCTAACCTTCTTGACTTCTTTCTTAGTTTATGATTAGATTTACTTGTCTCACTCTGAGATACCACTACACACCTATCAGATTGGCTAAGATGACAGGAAAAAATAATGATGAATGTTGGAGGGGATGCGGGAAAACTGGGACACTGGTGCACTGTTGGTGGAGTTGTGAACGAATCCAACCATTCTGGAGAGCAATCTGCAATTATGCCCAAAAAGTTATCAAACTGTGCATACCCTTTGATCCAGCAGTGTTACTTCTGGGCTTATATCCCAAGAAATACTAAAGAAGGGAAAGGGACCTGTATGTGCCAAAATGTTTGTGGCAGCCCTGTTTGTAGTGCCTAGAAACTGGAAATTGAATGAATGCCCATCAATTAGAGAATGGCTGGGTAAATTGTGGTATATGAATGTTATGGAATATTATTGTTCTGTAAGAAATGACCAGCAGGATGAATACAGAGAGGCTTGGAGAGACTTACATGAACTGATGCTAAGTGAAATGAGCAGAACCAGGAGATCATTATATACCTCAACAACGATACTGTATGAGGATGTATCCTGATGGAAGTAGATTTCTTTGACAAAGAGACCTAACTCAATTTCAACTGATAAATGATGGACAGAAGCAGCTACACCCAAAGAAAGAACCCTGGGAAATGAATGTAAACTATTTGCATTTTTGTTTTTCTTCCCGGGTTATTTTTACCTTCTGAATCCAATTCTCCCTGTGCAACAAGAGAACTGTTCTGTTCTGCAAACATATATTGTATCTAGGATATACTGCAATATATTTAACATATATAGAACTGCTTGCCATCTAGGGGAGAGGGTGGAAGGAGGGAGGGGAAAAATCAGAACAGAAGCGAGTGCAAGGGATAATGTTGTAAAAAAAATTACCCTGGCACGGGTTCTGTCAATAAAAAGTTATTATAAAATAAAATAAAATTAAAAAAAAAAAAGATTTACTTGTCTCTGAAAGGGGAAAGTAGAGGTCTCTCACTAGCATAGTTTTATATATTTCTTCCTTTAATTCCTTTGTTATATTATTATATATATTTTCCTTTAAGAATTTGGATGTTATGCCATTTGATGTATATGTGTTTAATATTGATATATCTGCAGTCTGTGATTCTTTTTAGAAACAGTATTCTTGTTTATCTCTTTTAATAGGCCTATTTTTGTTTTTGCTTTTTCTGAGAAGAAAAATACCCTTTCATTTATTTTTACTTCAGCTGAAGCATGATAAATTCTACTCTAGCTTTTATTAAACTCTCTGTTTCAAGTGAGTTTCTTGAAAATAATGCATTGTGGTTTC